>NC_134493.1:45858375-46196709 GCF_040206685.1 Ascaphus truei
GTGAATGACTAGTTTCCTGAACCCCTTAACCAGTGTCTGGACGTCCCCGCTTCACAATATCTAATGCAGCAATCCCGCCTGATCCTCAGTCCCTCAATGTCCAGATACCTTCATTCCTGCAATCTTATACTTTTGAGGGGAGGTGTTCCTTTCCTGTCTTCTGGGTTAGGGTGTTTCCGATGTTTCCTGTGTGAAGCTTGAGTCCGATCTGGAAGAAACCAGTATAAGTTATTTCGGTGTAGTATAAGGCAGTTAAGATATACGGGGTAAATAAGATATCCAGATCCAGAGTGTGAGACAGAGAGAGAGTGTGGGTGAGAGACAGAGAGAGAGTGTGGGTGAGAGACAGAGAGAGACTGTGGGTGAGAGACAGAGAGAGAGTGTGGGTGAGAGACAGAGAAAGAGTGTGGGTGAGAGACAGAGAAAGAGTGTGGGTGAGAGACAGAGAGTGTGGGTGAGAGACAGAGAGTGTGGGTGAGAGACAGAGAGTGTAGGAGAGAGACAGACAGAGAGTGTGGGAGAGTGACAGACAGAGTGTGGGAGAGAGACAGGGAGGGGAGAGAGACAGGGAGGAGAGAGAGACAGGGAGGGGAGACAGAGAGAGGAGAGACAGAGAGGAGATGGGGGGGGCTGACTGATGGGGGAAACAGGGTGAGGAGATGGTGACTTACTGGGTGACTTTGACTGACTAGGTGGAGGGGTGACTGATTGGGGGGTACCTCTGGTGTCCTACACACACACACACACACACACTTTCTCGCCCATATATATACACATACACACACACACACACACACACACACACACACACACACACACTCCCATATATACACACAAACACACACACTCCCATATATACACATAAACACACACACACTCACACCCATATACACACACTCCCGTACACACACACACACACACACACACACACACACACACACACACACACACACACACACACACACACACACACACACACACACACACACACACTCACTCCCATATACACACACACTCACTCCCATAAACACACACACACTCCCATATACACACACACACACACACACACACACACTCACACACACACACACTCCCATATACACACACACACTCCCATATACACACACACCCATATACACACACACACACACACTCCCATATACACACACATACACTCCGATATACACACACTCCCATATATACACACTCCCATATACACACACACACACACACACACTCCCATATACACACACACTCACTCCCATATACACACACACTCATTCCCATATACACACACACTCATTCCCATACACACACACACACACACACTCACTCCCATATACACACACACACTCACTCCCATATACACACACACTCACTCCCATATACACACACACACACACTCACTCCCATATACACACACACGCACTCCCATACACACATACTCACTCCCATATACACACACACACTCACATATACACACACACACACACTCACATACACACACTCACTCACTCCCATATACACACACACACACACACTCACTCCCATATACACACACACACTCACATATACACACACACACACTCACATACACACACTCACTCCCATATACACACACACACACACACACACACACACACACTCATATACACACACACACAAACACACACACACACACACACACACACTCATATACACACACACACAAACACACACACACACACACACACACACACACACACACACACACACACACACACACACACACACTCACTCCCATATACACACACACACACACACACTCACTCCCATATACACACACACTCCCATACACACACACACACACACACACACACACACACACTCCCATATACACAGACACACACTCCCATATACACACACACACTGCCATACACACACACACACACACTCCCATATACACACACACACACTCCCATATACACACACACTCCCATACACACACACACACACACACACACACACACACACACACACACACTTTCTCTCCCATATATATGCACACACACTCATATACATATACACACACACACACACACACACAGACTCTCTCACTCTACACACACGGGGGGTAAGAAGAGAGGAAAGGCCCCCCCGCTACCACCTCCATGCATGCAGCGGGAGCACCGGGCACGTGGGGGGAAGAAAGCCCCCCCCCCGCTACCACCGCATGGCAAGCAGCGGGAGCGCCGGGGATGTGGGGGGAAGAAATCCCCCCCCCCCCCACCGCTACCACCTCCATGCAGGCAGCGGGAGCACCGGGCACGTGGGGGGATCAGGGGGAAGCGGGGACCTGAGGGACATCCCCGCTCACATCTCCCTCCCCGTGGGCTGACACAGGGGGAAGCGGGGACAGGAGAACACCCCCGCTACCACCTCCATAACTGCGGGCAGCGGGAGCGCCGGGGACAGGGGGGAAGGCACAGAGAGTACTTACAGTACTGTGTCCTCCATGGAAAAGAATGGCCGCTCATTGGGGGCGGGCTCATATAGAGCCTGGCCGCATGCCCACAAAGCCTGGGGCAGCGCGCCAATCAGCAGTCAGGTAGGGGAGTTTTTTTTTTTTTCAGCGCGAGCAGGGAAATGTAAAAAAACAAACACGTGTGCTGCTTGGGCCAATATTTACTCGCCCGGAGGTTAAATCCACTCGCCCCGGGCATGTAAATGTATATGATTGTCGAACACTGTGTATTACTACTGTGAAGCGCTATGTACGTTTATGGCGCTATATAAATAAAGACATACAATACAATACAATACAATTAAATAAGGCATGTAATGTGATTTTTCTCTTTCCAGAGGGCTGCTTTTAAAAAAAAAAAAGACAGATCTACTCATTAACAGTTACTGGCACAAAGCTAATGAGGTTGCTTCTTACGTTCTCTGAGATAAAAGTATGTGATGTATAATTAAAAAATAAATATGAGAAAATACAGCGCTTTTTTCTAATGCCTATTTTTTTATCCTGTTGCCAGCATTGCTATTGAATTTATAATTGAGCATGAATTAGATTGTAAAATATTGTCTCTTAGATTTAGGTGAACTACTGTAAGATAAATAAGGAATCAAGTGTAAGGACCGTCATTATATCGTTAGCAGTTCCTTTTGGTCAGCATCAATGAAAAGGCTCCCCTTTTATATATGTAACAGAAGAGAAAACAATCCAGAGATTGGAGCGGAGCACAGCTGCAAAAAATGGGGCTAACACCAACAAAAAACGGTTAAAAAATTGTATATTTTAATGGACATGGTAAACGGAGAACATCAGGTAAACACTCTTTTATATATGTAACTATGTAACCCCTCTATTTCCACAGTCTATACGTGCTACGGGGGCGCCCATCCTTCCTTAGTACACCATACAGTAATTGGACCCCTTGAATAAAACCAAAGCACTATATGTGTGTGTGTGTGTGTGTGTGTGTGTGTGTGTGTGTGTGTGTGTGTGTGTGTGTGTGTGTGTGTGTGTGTGTGTGTGTGTGTGTGTGTGTGTATATATATATATATATATATATATATATATATATATATATAGTACTTTATGACCCCTGGGCAACCTTAACCTGGCAGCCCTTAAAGAAAACAATATATATATACCGGAAATAGCCGTGTTAGTCCAGTTGCGATAGTGCAGAATAAATGAGTTCTTCAGTATTAGGTGATACCTTTTTTATTTGGACTAACAATTTATGTCATAGGACAAGCTTTCGAGAGTTCTCCTCTCTTCCTCAGGTCAACAATACTGGTATACACAGGAATCTATGGCTAAAACAGAGGTTAGGAAAGCAGAAAAAAAGAAACAAAAAAAACCCAGAGATGTAGATAAGGTGGGGCGAGAAATGGATTTAAAGGGTAATAAAATGGTGACAAGTAACAGCATGGAGGGGGAAGGGGATGCTGTGGTGGTGGGGGGGGGGGGGAAGGTGTGAATTTCTGTTATTTATATATTCGCACATATGCAATACACAATAAATAAGCATGCTGCGCTATTGTCCCTTATATTAGTCCCAGTGTCCAATGTGGAAGCCACTTAGGCCAATATTATTGTCAGCACTGCGTTGGAGCTCTTATCTAAAAATGGTGTGTAGTCACATAGGAGGCCTGTTAAGAGTGAAACATTTGTGAAGTGTGTGTGTGTGTATGATACACAAAGGATACTCAAAAGTTGTGGGAAAGGGCCTCCTGGCTGTATGCTATCCGGTTACGCTGTTAACAGCTCGGCGAGTATCTGGATCTCTCTTGTTTTGGGCCCTTCTCCTCACTCCCTCTGTGTGTAGGGATGTGTTTCTACTGCTGTGTCTCACTTTCTCTGTCCTTGGCCAGCAGTCTCCTACAAGCTTCCTCTTTCACCTATGTGAGTGTCAGGCTGTCTGTCTTAAGCCCCTCTCACTGTCAGCTGGACTGTCTCTCTGTGTGCCTCTCAGGCTGTCACTCCCTATCTCTGTCTGTCTCAGACTGACAGTTGGTCTCCTTCTGTGTCTCTCAGGCTGACAGTTGGTCTCCAGATTCTATCCGTTTTTCTTCTTATCCAATCCTATATCTTCTGTCGTGTTGCCCGGTCAGGTACAATGTCTCTTATTCCTGATCGCGCCATGAGATAGGTGGAGCAGATTAATTCTGCTTTGTACGGGGAGAGTCTGCAGTGCAGATTCTCCTGGGGTTGTCACAGTTACCTGGAGCAAGAGTCCGGATCCACAGTGCGATGGTCAGCGGAGTTCAGAAAGGAGCCGGCAGATGGGGTATTGAGGCGATCCAAAGTCAGGGCAGGCGGCAAACTGCAGAGTGGTTGGTCAAGCAAAGGTCAGAGTATGGAGCAAGCAGCAGAGTAAGGGGGCTAGCCGGAATCCATACCAGGTCTTTAAAATAGCCAGCACCAAGTCTGGGAGCTTTCAAGTAGCAGGGAACAAACCAACCAGCCTCCAGGGTAGCAAGCTTGTTATGAAGCACTGGAGGGCAAGTGCCTTGATACATGCAGTGGGAAATCAGGTGGTGTAGTCAGTATAGCTGTCTACCGAGTGCCTGTATAGAATGGCGCAGTCCCTGCGTGCGGGTCCTTACACCACGGCACATGACAAGGTCCATCAGCCTGGTAATGAGTCCTCAGTGATGTAGTCCACTGCACATGACAAGGAACATCATCCTGTTGGTTGTCTTTTCCGTCGGAAGCCTACAAAACAGAATTATTCCATTCAAATGATTCCTCTATCCCTTTTGTTGTTCACTTTCAAAGTGGCTTGGTGGTCTGTATTATATACTAAAGCATCAAACTGAGAGTTCTAAACTTTTCAAAGTAGGGCATATTTTTTCCTTACTTCTGCTGATAAAGGGGGCAAAGATGTATGTCAAATGTAAGATATGGTGTCACTGCGGAAAGAAAAGAGGCAACGTGTAAGTTAAGGTTACAAACAACAGGAGCATTTCAGGGTTTGGTGGATATCAATTGTTGCTTCTCTTAGAATTGACAGCATTTTGGGAACTGCTGGATGCCAGACAAGCAATGATTATGGTGTTGTCACCAGAAATTACCTCTGCTGTGTGTGAGAACCACACGATTCATCTGTTTCACAACAGGAGACCATGGACTGATAATATACAAGCTAGATGGGATCTATAGAAAATGTCTTGTATTATTTTGTTAGACAAGTTTTTTACTTTACTTGTTTTCCCCTAAGGTAATTTATAAACGCATATAAACATACCATATCTTATATTTAATGGCAATGTAATTGTAGCGCACTTTCCCACACCCCCTGGGAGATAAGGCGTCGACGGTGTGTGTATGCGTTACCTGTGGCTCGTAGGAGACCTGAACCTCTGCCGCGGGGAGCCTGGGGTGTACCTGATTCAATATGTGACAGCGCCTCCACCTGCGTGGGATCCCAACTATGCGGGATAACCTCGTGCAGGACCATATATGTACAACACACACTGATGCAATAAAACAATAGCACTTTACTGTTGGGCATATATGCAATTACAAACAATGATAACAATAATACTACTGGTTACAGCTAACCATACAGCCTCGCACGGCCTTTCCCACCACCGTGTTACCCCACACCGTGTCCACAATACCTGACGGGGCCCTCGGGCACCCAACCACCCTGGTATCCACAAGAGTCTAACCCCCACCCCTATATGTGGTCAGCGCTGCCACTATGGTGTGTGTTACTTTGTTGGTGCACTTAGTGATGTAGGTACCTGCCGGATGCTCCAGCACCCGGGCATGCCGACTTGGAGACCAATGGGATCCGCCGATCCAGCGATGCTATCCGCGATGCGTCCGCCTCCGCGTGGGTGGTATACGGCTGGAGTGTCCCATGTATGGATAGTCCTTATCCCTTGCAGAGTGATCTGGTCCCAGATCACAATCCTCAGGGTTGCGTAGCTTTTCAGCTGTGTCCCAAAACTCAAGCAGCTAATGTCCCTACCTAAGGGCCTGTCCCTGTAGGAGCCACAATCTTGGTATAGGAGTCGGGGCCTAGCAAGGGCCTAGGGGAATGTCTGGCCTAGTGCAGGAGTCACAGACCCCTGCATATACCTCTTACCACTATCCTGTCCCAGCATCGACTGGCGTGGCTCACAGCGCGCCAAATGTATCTATCTGCAAGCAAGGGAATCCGGTCGTGCGATTGGTTGACATGACTACTGCCCTAGAGCCTCATGGGACATGTAGCCCCCACAGAGAGCCTTTCCCTTATTGGCTGCCGCTTGTGCGACCTTCTGCATATGCGTGCTATTTGTAATGGTCGCCGCACTAGGGGAAGATACTGCGCATGCGTGCGCAAAGGCAAGATGGCGGCACCCTGTGCTCATTTGCTCCCATTGGAGCTCTGGCGAGTTGCTCGCCACTCTGGCAGCCCCATACTCTCCACCGCCCCACTGGAGGCATGTCCCCACCGGCACCGGAGATGAGCGGAGGTAAGAGGGACCAAAAGGCAACCGGGGCTTCATAATGTATTCTTGATTTGATGCCAATCTACAGACAGGAGGTACAATAATACACTATTAGCATCCCATTTGGCAAACAGCTCAGGTATATACATATATAAACAGTATATTGCATATTAAAGTCAATAAAAATGCATTACTATACTAGAGGTACTTTACCAGTATTTAAACTACATTATCTGCAAAAATATAGAAGTGAAATGATAGTTTATACAACAAAATTAGCATTTGTTCTCTGGTCGGTTATTTTACTGTACTAATGTATACAAAAAATATGATTTTTTTTCTCCCCTGGTTGGATAATATATTATACAGTATTCATTATACTTGAGTAAAATAGTAAATATAAATATTATAACAACAAATATATATATATATATATATATATATATATATATATATATATATATATATATATATAGACGTGTGGTAACCAGGGGATCCTGATGACCAAAGAAGACAGCACACCGCAAAGATGATATCAAAAAAGTGTATTATGAAACACAGGGCCTCCAACGTTTCGGTCCTCGCAAAGGGACCTTCCTCAGGGCCGTGCCCTGAGGAAGGTCCCTTTGCGAGGACCGAAACGTTGGCGGCCCTGTGTTTCATAATACACTTTTTTGATATCATCTTTGCGGTGTGCTGTCTTCTTTGGTCATCAGGATCCCCTGGTTACCAAACGTCTATATGCGCATATGGGACAAGCATCTGCCTTCTAACCAAACCGTGAGTGCAAATCTCCATACCATGACTATATATATATATATATATATATATATTTATTTATTTTTTTTCTCTCAATATTGAACCTTTTTTTCTTCTTTTAAAATATATATAAATATCTATATAAATGATAACTGTCCATGCAGCGATGTACATATAATATTTTCAGGCAACATAGAGATTACAATATCATTTTTGGTACAGGAGACACAGGGAGATAAAGTGACTTGCCCCAGGAGAGTTCACCCACTTCAAAGATTATCACTGAGCGACTCCTTGAGTCTTATTTGTTTAATTTTTTTTAACTATAGCATTTCTTCTGTGACAAAAACACTAATTACGTGTTTGACAACCAATGTAGCAGCAGAACCAGCATACAGTATACCACTTTATCGAAGTAAAAACTGTCCTATGAGCTTCTCTTCTCTTGCCCTTTTTTCTTTACTCTATAGGAAACCTAGAACAAAATCATAAGGGGTGTATGTGTATGTAGGAAAAGAATGCCTGAATGCCCTCTTCTTCACTATACCGCCTATCTTTCTTTACTTTAAAAAAAGAAGTGAAAGTGTGGGTTTAAAATGCTCAAAAAGGTATCCCTATAACATCACACTCCGAGCCTCTGGTTCTACATATCTGGAAAAATATGTCGCTGAAAGAATACTATTTATATTCAGAGAAAAACTCATAAAGAACCATTATGTAAAGTAGGGAACTGGAAGAACCAGCACCCAGTAATGAGCAATAAAGTACATTATGTTATGAGATTTTCCCAGCCATATTCAATGCAGTTGAAGTGCTCTGCATAGAAATCAAAGTTTGTTTTCATATTCACACCGAGCACAGTCTAGGCAAAATAAATACCCATATTAAAAACGCGGTAGTCATAAAATCGTGAAAAAACAACGATACTTCTGTCACTATAACTTCACTAAAGTTTATTGAGTTATTATGTCTATAAGGGAACAAAAGTCAGTCCCCCGTGCTGCTTTTATTAAACATCGTGTATGAATTTCAGTAGCAATTTATCACGTACTGTAGTTTATGCATGGGGAGCAAAATTGGCCCACAACACTTTGATAAATTGATGTGGTGTTCTCAACATGACAGAGATGTCAACCTTCTAGGGCTGAACTCAATAGGATTAGGTCTACACCCCAAAATTGAATTTTCCATGGCAATGTGCTGATTTTCCTCAGTGAGACTTCATTGAAGTCTATGCGAGGGTGATACTACAAATCAGGGAGACCGAATTCAAGTCAGTAAGAGTTGACAGGTCTAAAATGATTCTTTGTCCTAAAGCCTCTTCCTCTTGCTGAGAAGATTTTAGTCCCATACTGCTTTACAGAACTGAACATTTCCCCAGAACTGGGAAGATGCTTAGCAGCTTATTGAATAAGGATGTGGCAGTCAATTTAGTGCCAAAACAGCCAAGGGAAACTTAAAGCAGTCTATGCTCATGTCCCACCCGTCCTCTCTTCCCTCTTGTCTCCTTCCCCCCATTTCTGTAAACCTAAACATTAGAGTGCCACTTTAAAGGAGCAATCCAAGTGGACCATTGTAATCATTTTTTTTACAAAGGATAAAGCAGGGGGTCTCAGGAGCTGAACCCCATTAATCTTAGCTTCGGGGACCCCCTGCTTCCCGAGATACAGACCTCAGAAGGGGGTGTTGGTATCTCCTGCAAGTTTAAAGCTCCAGCATCACGTGGGCCAATAGGAAGCCGCACCGGATGACGTCACGGCTTCCTATTGGCCCGCAGCTTTGAAAAGCGGTCATGACGTTAACCACAGTTATCCTGTCGGAGCGGCTACTTGCCCCCCCAATGGAGGTCTATATCTCTAGAAACAGGGGGTCCTCAGGAACTGAAATGAATGGGGTTCAGCTCTGGATGCCCCCTGCTTCAGCCCATGGATTAAAAAAAAAAGGGGGGGGCTACCAGCGTTCACTTCTGTAAAAGTAGGTGGTGTTTAAAATGCAAACGCATTACAAATGAAATAAGACTTCTCTCCTGCAGAGAATGGGCAAATGTAAAATATCATAATGCAACATTATGTAAAGTACGCACATCATGAAGTACAGTAACTTCACTGGTTATCCCAACGCTGATGGAAATGCTGCATTAGCCTGGTATACTGTAATATTTCCCATCTCTACGTAATGAGAGATGCGAGAGCAGAAAATGGAGAAGTTATGAGTCAGGCTCCATAATGGAAATTAATATAATGTTAGGGGACATAATGGTCTCAAATAACTCGGTTATTTTGATTGCCCTGTTGGCGCAGACATTAACCGCTTATTCTGGTGGCAAAGTTAAGAAAACAATGTAGATTTTAAGACAAGAGCATGTCACGTTGTATGAAAAAATCCGCCAAAAGTTCGAACTTCGAGAATAGCGCCCAAAGAAATTTCCCTCCCCCCCCCCCCATATTGGTTTAAGAAATACAAAACCAACAGAGTTTCAGCAAAACCAAAACTGGCAAAAAAAATTTCAATCAAAACCAAAAACACAGGTGAAAGGGTCTACCCTTCTTTATATCAGCAAATTAGCTAAGCCAATCTCATCCGAAAAAGATTATCTGGTAATACAGTTGTGCTCAACTCCAGCCCACCCCCCTCCCCCTTTCCCTCTAACAGGTCAGGTTTTCAGGATATCCCAGCTTTAGCACAGGTGGCTTAATCAGAGGCTCAATCAAAGCCTGAGCCATCTGTGCTGAAGCAGGGACTGATTGAGCCACCTGTGCTGAAGCAGGGACTGACTGGTTCACCTGTGCTGATGCAGGAACTAACTGAGACACCTGTGCTGAAGCAGGGACTGATTGAGCCACCTATGCTAAAGTTCGGATACCCACCTATGCTAAAGTTCGGATACCCTGGAAACCTGACCTGTTGGGGGGGGGGGTGGAAGCTTGAAGTCTGGAGTTGAGCACCTGTTGCGCTATTAGATATGTTCCCTACCTACTAAATCTGGGCTTTCGCTGAAATTCTACCTAATCGTAAAAATACTTTTATTAGACGTTCTGATTGCCAAACGTAGGGAGAGGAGGTGCCATTCATTTTATACAAACCTCTAAAGCCAAAACAATAAAAAAAGAAAAAATATGAAATATATTCTTGGAGTACTAAAAGTTTAGGAGCACAATAGGACTTAGAAAAAGGCATGACAATTTTTTTTTTTTTTAAAGTATCATAGGGATTGCTACCTAAACCCTTAACTTAACAGTGGAGAAAACTGAACAGGTGTCTTAGTTAGAACAAAGCAGGGGTTGGCTGCCGCTCTCCATAAATTGGAATAAAATATATTACTGGGAGAGAATAATAGGGTGCATATGGGATATATAGTCAAGTTAAGAGGGGTGGTGGGTCACAGAGGTGGCCTAAAAGATTCCTATTTGCACTCGCTAGACCAGTTAATTAGGCTAGGAAAAATTCAATCCTTGGAGATAGCTCCATAGCCATACATGTACAATTATAAAATCACATTTATTAAACATATATACAAAATACTTAATGTCTAAAATTCCACTATGTGGTTTCTGGAAACACAGAGAGAGCACCGTGGTAGTGCAGTGTTGCTATGAGAGTGATTCAATTTGTGGGAGACTGTTGTTTAGTATACTGTCGTATTGGTTCTGCTGATGTTCCCATCATAATCCCATATTAGTATCATAAAGGTATATAACCTGTGTAGTGGGTTGGGATCACAGCGTGGGAGGGTTACTAGGTAGTTATGGCTAATAGCCGTGTAAGGTGGGGCTATGTATTTCAGGGTAACGTCCCTATATGTCAGGTGATATCTAGACAGAATAGTTTAGGGACCCCTATATACTGTCCCTCTACCTTCCTTGAGTAAGGTGCCTGGAGCGCCTGATGTATGCGCCCCACTAGGCAAAACCGATAGTAGTCTGGGCGTCACTACATATAGTGTGGCTCCGTTTTTAGTTAAGAAGCCAAACAGTCAGTTATACCACTTTAAGGTGCTGTTATTGGTGCTGTCTAAATGCATGCACCAGTATGTCTGTAGCGCTACAGACATACTGGTGCATGCATTTAGACAGCACCAATAACAGCACCTTAAAGTGGTATAACTGACTGTTTGGCTTCTTAACTAAAAACGGAGCCACACTATATGTAGTGACGCCCAGACTACTATCGGTTTTGCCTAGTGGGGCGCATACATCAGGCGCTCCAGGCACCTTACTCAAGGAAGGTAGAGGGACAGTATATAGGGGTCCCTAAACTATTCTGTCTAGATATCACCTGACATATAGGGACGTTACCCTGAAATACATAGCCCCACCTTACACGGCTATTAGCCATAACTACCTAGTAACCCTCCCACGCTGTGATCCCAACCCACTACACAGGTTATATACCTTTATGATACTAATATGGGATTATGATGGGAACATCAGCAGAACCAATACGACAGTATACTAAACAACAGTCTCCCACAAATTGAATCACTCTCATAGCAACACTGCACTACCCCGGTGCTCTCTCTGTGTTTCCAGAAACCACATAGTGGAATTTTAGACATTAAGTCTTTTGTATATATGTTTAATAAATGTGGTCTTAGTTAGAACACCAGTTTTAAATCCATTAGTAAGTGATGCTTTAAAGATCATGCTGCAGGTAATTCTATCAGTAAAACCATCTCAATTCATATAATATGCAACTTCAACTAAATCCTGTGACAACATCAGAACCCCAAAGACCCTAGCAAATCACATTCACATTAGGGCGGATGCAGTGTTTTCTTTATAGACAAGGATCGGGTATTTAAAGCCGCAGTCCAAGCTGCCATTTTTTTTTAATAGTTCGGCTCGGGGGTTCACTAAATGGCTATCAGTGCAGCAGAGGAGGAACAAAGATGCAAAGTTCTGTGGGGAAGGTCATGTGACCAGGCAGTCACTAGATGTAATTGGTGCACTGCTAGAGAGAGGGCAGGGCTCAAAAAGGGGTGTGCCAGAGCCTGTTTCAGAAGAGGAAGAAGATGTGACTTTGTAATTGGTTGCTATAGAAATGAAAAATGCTTGTTACATTATAATACATTAATAATTAATTAATTATTATTCCTGAACTACTGGAGCACCCACCACTTTTCTATACATTAATAATGTAATTCAGATTTGTTTTAAAAAGAATGCTACAAGTATTTTCTCATAGTACAGAACTGATAAAAAATAAAAAAAAACACACGTAGAATTTTGCTTGATCTGCAGCTTCATTTACCAGGCACAAATGTAATGTAATCACTGAAATCTGTCACCCACACTGGGTTTCATGTCACACATTCCCAATATACCACTGGCCAGAAGTCTGTTTGATCCATAAATTATTGTCACTGTTTCATTTAGAACGATCCCTTACTGCATCCTTATAATATGGTTGCAGTTCCCACACATAATCTGATAAGAAATTAAGACCCATACCATATAGTGAAAACCCCTACAGCAACATTAGTAAAGGTCACATTTTATGTTTGTGTAAACCCCTGTGTGTGTGCGAGCTCACACACTGTCACACTGCCCCCTGGCAGGTTCCTCTCCAATGTGACTGTGATGGACATGAGAGCAGCCAATAATAACAGTTGTGGAAGAGGCGGGACTAAGTGGGAGAGGAGCCTTTAAGAAAAGGCAAGGCAGCCATGGTAGATTAGCGAACCTAAGCACAGCAGGTTCGTTGGAGGTCCGCTGAGAGTGCACGTGGTGACCGGAGCCAAGAGCTACAGTTCCAGAGTGGACAAGAGATCACGCGCCCCTGGAGGGGACCCTCAGGTGCGGCTTCCTATTGGCCCGCGTGACGCGAGAGCTTTGAAAAGCAGACATATACCGACACCCCCTTTAGAGGAGAATATCTTGGGGAACAGGGAGTCCCTGTAGCTGAGATTAATGGGGTTCAGCTCCGGAGATCCCCTGCTTCAATACTGTGTTAGAAAAAAAATATCCAAAAAAATCACCCTCAAAAATTCCATGTCTTGAATTGCTCCTTTAAAGAAGATGCAGAATAACAGAAACTTAACACTTATGTCTCATTTATTCTTCGTTAACTACATTTTTATTAAATTACACTGAACAAAATAATTTTGTTCTGATAAAATATTGACATCAGAGAACTTTGCCCTTAATATCAAGACTACCTTACTTCCAAAAAGTGGTGGATCAAACGTGTCCCTTGGAACCTCTTCTGTGTGTGTTCTGATATACGCAAACTACATGAATTGGTTTGTATTCGTTGGGGCCTTTTACACCCACACAGCACTGCAGGGGCCACATAACACTTGGGAGCCAAATTCCGCGCTCAGCCCATCGATCGCCCTGTCCTAATCCACTGGCAATCTTCAAATGAAAAGCCTTCCCCCACCAACCTTCCTTTCAAACTGATCCTGGTATCTCTATGTATTTCCAGTCTCCCGAGTATATGTCTTGTTACAAAACCTGAAATATTCCAGTACCAAAACACGGGGTCAAGTGAACATCTCTCGTGGTCATATTCAGTTAATCTTTATTATTAGTATCTTTTGGGGAAAAAAGTTACATACAGTAGTGCCAACATATTCAATGTGGTTATAAGGACAAGAACAAAACATAATGAAACAAGAGGTAATCAGGTCGTTGCTCCTAGAACCTTCCAATCTAAAATAAATGGGAGAGTGATGACATCGGGCTGTTCAATTATTGGATGGTCTCAAGTAATAACCACTGTTTTAACCCTTTCACTATGACAAAGGACTGCAGTACACTATGTACAGAAAGAGTCTTGTTTTACTCGTCTCAGCTTGTTTATCAACGTATTTAGAATTTTGCTTACAGCTTTGTTTCCTAGAATTGTTGTTCTCATGAATATTATAGTTGTATTAAAATGTACATACCTTGAGCATAACCAATTATCAATATAGACGCTTTACTTAATATTGGCTATGCTTACAAAGCTTTTAAGGCTATAAAAAGCCAGTACACCAAATGACAAAAATAGGTTTTTAATGTGCTTTTTGCTGAGCTTCATCATTACACTGCAAAAAACTGTTCCCCAAGCTATTCTGGATGAAAGTTAAAGAGGGCATCATGAATTTGCCACGGAACACCGTGAGGCGCAATTATTTGAATCAATAGGAGTCTTTACCATAAAATCTGCCAGGACTCAAGAAGTCGCTTTCATCAAAAAGATGTTGGTGACTTCATTCAAATTAAACTTTGGATGTGTACATTTAAAGTGTACAATATTACATTCTGGATCCCAATGTCTTGAATCTGCTTTACAACGTCTCTGTGCCATTTTCCAGTCTCGAGATACTAAGCCCAGAGAGCTGGGTCATTGAGACGGATTAAAATGGCCGCCTGAGGTTGTCACAGACATCCCAGGAACCAAACATAAAAAAGTAACAATGTCAGTGTCATCGTTTGGGAACTTCAAAAAAGAAAAAGGGGTTTTGCTTAGGAGCCATGGTCATATACAGACGTAGCAAGAATTAATGTCTTCTGTGCTGCTGCCACACCGCCAAAGGATTAACACTGAAGGGAGTCCCATTCAGAAGAATGTACCACCCGCGACCCCATCGCAGTAGACACTTGTTCGTCCATGGTGCTGAGAACAGTAAGTCTTGCTACATCTGTACCATCAACTCAGCTCTACATTTTTTAGTTGATTGATGTGCTGATGTAATTTTCACCAATATTTGCATTATTAATTCTGACATCATTGGTTTCCAATTACTAAGAAACTGGATGAAAAGTAAATTTTCCCTTTCCAAACACGTTTACACGATTTTCATAAACATTTCCAGTGGTACGGCATGGGCCCCGGAATGCCAATGTCCATTATGATGGACCAGGTACTTCATGGCCTCTTGTTCAATTTCTAAGGGGTGATCCGACGGAGTGGCTGAAATGGAAATCCATCCCCCTTCACTTCTGTTTCTAGCATCTGTGGCCTAGTCGCGTCCTCACCCGGCAGTGCCGGAGGTCCGCTGCCACTCTGCCACTCTGCCACTCAAAATTCAATTTTAATATGGAGGTGCAATCTTTGTGTGAAACCTTAAATATGAACAAGCAAAAGTGTGCAGCGCTGGGGACAGTGTCTCCCGTAATTGTGCTGCGGGGGTCCATGCCTTTGGATCGGGGACCCCCCCCCCGTCCCCGCGGCGCTAATCCATCCAATCATCGTGATTGTGGGACCATGGGCAGCAATGCACACTGTAAGTCTTGCTACATCTTTATTGAGAAATGTATTGTCACTAGCATACTACAACAACCAAATTGATGTAAATCTCCCTATGGCCCTTACTTCAAGATCTAGTAAACATGTAGCTTGTTAGTATGCTAACTGGTCAATTCAGTTAATACTACATGTGCTGTTAAAGAGTAGAGAAGGGCAAAAAATGTTTCGCCAATTTGGATCCGCAGCTGTTTTGCCGGTTCCTTTGGTCCGCGGATCAATGTTAAAAAGGACGATTCACGTTTTGTGGATTTTTTTATTATTGTTACCAATACACGCCGCGGATTCCACAACCCGTAGACGGATTTGTAGAATCCAATCCACGGAATTGAGTAATCCGTTGGCGGAATCTTCAGAATCTGCGCAACGGATTCTCGAATCCGCGGATTGGATTCTACAAATACGTCCATTGGTTGGATTGGAACCCCCCCGAATCAGTTTGCGGATTTTACACCGCGAAACGGATTTTGGGGGTAACATCAGCAAAAATCCGGGAAACGGATTTGAGTGGATTTGTCCATCTTTATTAAAGACGTCAATTGCATTTATGAATGCTGCACCAAACAACAATTACTAATGTGAGACCCAACTAATGTTGCAGCAATCATTTCAGGGCTAAATCATTTAGAATTGGTTCCATTTTTTTAATACAGTACTCTGTAATGGGGAGAAACAGTCCATGCACTCTAGATGATATTGCCAAAAACTAGTTTCATTTTACATCCGGAACCTCAAAGATTAAGCCCGAAAAACAACATTTTTACAAAATATGTTCAGAAATCAAGCACAAAACTGATGCATTCTTACTGTAGCCAAGGGGGAGTATGAGGACAGAACGTTTGGGGTCCCCCACATGGGCCCTTCATCAGCAAACAGATGCGGCCGTCTGTACAGTACTCCATGAATAATAATATATCTTCGTAAAACAGTTGCTATTTAATGTTTACTGTGAGCAGGTTTGCAGGTGTTTATTTACATGCATGGAGACTTCCTAGATTGTTTCCTATATAGCTCCGTCAGTGTCTGCAGCGCTCCTGTGCATAGAAATGGTTTGGTTTTTAGTTTTTTTTTTTTTAAACTTAATCTTTATTGCAGTTTTTCAAGGGAAGAGAAATAAAACATTTGGGGAAGGTACAACAAATAATAAAAAAAAGAACGATTCCTGCGCTCCTACCAATTAGGCCAAGATAAAATAATAATCTGCTAAGGGTGGGAGGAGCTTAGAGGATCCGCCGGCAGGCGAGTCTCCAGCAACAAAACAATACAGGCGACGCATAGAGTGTGACGTCACCCAGCCAAGCGCCGGAACACACTGCGGTCGGCAGCAGGAACGTGAGTGTGCGAGCCAGCTACTGAGGCAAGATCGCCGTGGTTGGGCTATAGGGTTGTAGAGACTCCTGCGCAAGTTGCGGCCAGCATATGAGTGCTTTTTTGTCAGCCGTGTTTTAATAAATTGTTGTGCAGTCTACTCTATCTCTGCTTCCATCTCTCTCCACATTGGGGCCATTTGCGGTTTGGGAGTCCCAAAAGTACCAGGGTCACAGGAGATTGAGGAATCACACGTGGGATTCGTGTCACCAGCAGAGAAGAGGACAAAGCACAGATTCTCCCAACCTCAACTTAACAAGAGATTACTTGTAAGTAGGCATTATGCATGGTTCATTTGAGTATGTGTAAAGTTTTGATGTACTGCGCAATGGTGTGTCCTTTTTAACCTCTTGTAGGAGGAACATCCTTATTTGGCCAGTCAAGACCACCTCCACTCCAATTGTTTCAAGATGTTGGACTATCAAGGGGGGCATCATAAGGGACTTTTTTCATTCCATGGACTAATTGTCATTTGAGCGCCAGGTATCCTTTATTCCCCATTTATTAGCTCAGAGATGGTGGATGGATTGCCATACAGTAAGAAAAGATAAGAAAAATAACATGAAGACAACCTCACATTATCCGGTACAAGGAGGGAATTGATGATGTACAGTAACAATATTTCCTATATAGCACTGACAGTGCTGTACATACAATTTTGTAGACTCCATAAGTACCTGCCCTGAAGAGCAGGGAAAGACTTAGAAAAGCCTGGACTAGTGGTGAGGAGCTTTGAGACTCCAATGTAGCTTGGAACTGTGTCTCTCTGCTATTTGATGATCATAGCCCCCTGCACGTGTTCAGTATCCCTTATAAAATGAGAGGGGAGCAGGTGTGATTTTCCACCTACTGTAGTTTTACTCTTGAGTAGCACAAATGATAGATATTCTCCAGTAGTCTCATAATTGTCAACCCAATAAACAGAAATGATATCCGTGCAAGCTCCTGCTCAGCACACAGTGATAAAATATATAGACTTATACGTGCACTCAAAAATTAAAGATACTTGTGGGTGCTCAAACTCAATGGATAAATCCTATAGAAATGAAGTGAGAAGACCACTCCAAAATAGTGGTCTACTAGTTAGCATTTAATCATCCAATGTTTTTTCGGTCCAACATAGCAGAACTTTTTAATGGTACTGTAGACACAAAGTGATGTCACACATAATGGAATAGAGAAAATCAAACCCCTTCCAAGTCTCAGTTTAGAAAGCCAGAGATTGTGGGTGCCTTCTTCTCTGGCACTTCGCCATCGGATTGATCTGTGGAGAGGCTGTAATTTACTACCATGGAAAAGTAGGACTGAATTGTTCTCCTAATTCTCAGTGTAGTATCTCTCACCTTCCACATTGCTACACAACACCTATATAAACTCCCCGGAACTCCCATAAATATAGTCCCAGACTGCAGAGAAAATTACTACGAAACACATAGGGGGTTTAGTTGGATAGGTACATTACCAATGGACTGTGGTTTTTTTCCATTACAGTGTAATAGTGCTGATAAGGCACAAGAGCATGAAAACTTCCACTCAAGTCAGTGGGACTTTCCATGCGGTAGTGCCCGAGTAGCACTATCACACTTTAATGGATAACCCCCAAAGTCCATTGGTAACGTACCTATCCATTAATTAGTTGAGCAATTGACAACACAATAGGTTGTCATTGTAGCAACACATAAACCGAAGTACAGTACAGTATCTGTGTAGGTTCAAAACCAAACAATTGTTCAGTTTGCAATAACATACAGTGCACACGCCATGGAAACTTTGATATACAATCCCCTAAGTGCCGTTTGCTAATATCAACCTATTTGAACTGAGTGCTTCAGAAGACAGACAATCTAGACTAGTAAAAAAAATCCCAGTGGGCTTTATAAGTAATGAGCATTTAGACAGGTAGAAAATGAAATATGGACCTCATTTGTCTCACAGTCAATGTTCCTTCTGCACTTGCTTCTAAGGGGAATGCAGGATCATTTTACTTAATTTGAGGTCAAGGGAGTAGCATGTTCAGTACTTATCTACTTAGGGCATGTGCAATATTTGATGTTGTACAAAATAAATGAGGATGGTTTTGTATCTCCCAATACTCTACACTTAAAATTACAATTACACAAGTGTTAATAACAAACCTATGATCTCCCTTTGATGCCACAATGGCCTGCAACACATTGCAACAAAGGGGAATTTTGTCCGATTGATATGCAATAAAAAAATAATCCTACCTGTGCCTATGAAATGTAATTAAGGTCCCACTTGAATTTGTGTTGGACTATATACAGTATGTTTCCACATTTGGCTTTTGCAAGATAAGATACAATTCCCTGAGTTTTTCACCACTGACAAACACCTTTAGCAACCAAAACCTCAGCCACACTGTTGACAAAAACTTTAATTGTGCTCAGTTTCTATCAAGCAGGACAAATAAACCGTTGTGCATCTGAATTTTGGTCTAGATCCAGAGTAAATGAGTACTTCAGTATTAGGTGATACCTGTTTTTATTTGGACTAACAATAGATATTATAAGACGAGCTTTCGAGAATTCTCTCTTCCTCAGGTCAGCAATACTGATTTACAGAGATTCCAGGAGGTTAACACAGATGAGATATACACAGATAACAATCTAGGGCAGATGAGTTAGAGAAGGTATGGCAGAGGGAAGAGTAAACACAATTCACAGAGCTCAGTTAAGTCAGGGCTCATATCCTCATGTTACCTAAAACAGGAATGGGCGTTATTTTCCCAAAGGTTAACGCATATCTGTTCTATATTTCATTAACACAGGCCTAACGGCACGTTGTTGTAGCATAACATTGTGTCATCTTCCAATAATGTGACAATACGTATGTCTTAGAATTACGCTTGAAGTCTTTAGCTCAAGTTGAGAAAGGGGGAAGGGGAAATTAATGCCAGGAAATAAGTTATATTAATGAAATCATACCCAATTGTGGTGTTCCACCCATCCAGACCCTCTGAAAGCCCTATTTCAGGGTTTGTGAGTATTGTCAAATTTAGGTGGGATCTACAGATATAGCAAAACTTAATGTCTTTGTGGCCTCTGTCTTGTATGGTCACGCAACCACGGCGGTTGCAGCACTGAAGCATTAACGCTATGGGTGGTCCCATTCAGAAGCATGGACCCCCTGTAGCTCCCAGTGCCTCAGACTTTTGCTTCTTTGTCCGTGAAGCCGAAGACAGTAAGTCTCCATAACCTTTATGTATTTATTTATTTTATTTACCAGGAAGTAATACATTGAGAGTTACCTCTCGTTTTCAAGTATGTCCTAGGCACAGAGGTATGGTGACAATACTGTACATGGTTACATTAAATGACAATACATGGTTATACATTATACAGTATTTAAAGACATTGCCTGAACAGTTAGATAATATATGCTATAGGCGTATGTAACAGTTACAGACCAGACTAAAATGTGAGACGGCTTTAGTTTTGAAAGAATTTAGCCTGGTGGCGGCTTTGAGAGTCTCCGGTAGATTGTTCCAGTTGTGAGGTGCTTGGTAAGAGAAGGCGGAACAGCCGGATACTTTGTTGAGCCTTGGGTAGGGGTGAGGAGCATGTTCAGATTGGCGGTTAGCTTGCGCAGAAAGTATTTGAAGGTAAGACAGGAAAAATGAACTTTGCAACTAGACTCAAGTGATGACCAATTTAGTTCTTTGAGCATTTTGTAGTGAGTGGAGTTAGAGCCCGAGATAGACACATGTTGGGATCTACCTGATAGGTAGGAGTGAAACCAGTTCAAAGCATGTTCCCCTATTCCAGAGCTCACCACAAACAAGGTGTGACCGCAGGGCCGAGGTGGGGATGGACATAAACACAACCCACAGCCGTGTGGGCGCGTCTGGAGTGTAGGTTGGTCAAGGTAGTCTGTTCTGGGTTGGAGAGGTACGGATAGTCGATATACTTGCCGCAGTCTGGGTTGGAGAGGTACGGATCGTTGCAGTACTATTAGCCGGGGTCCGGGTTGGAGAGAGGAAAATAGTTGTTGTACGGATACCGAGGTCAGGGTTGGAGCGGTGCGGATTGCCGTAGATAGCCGGGGTCAGGAGCACAGAAGAGCGGAGTTCAAAACAAGCCGGGTCAATAACAGAGAGCTGCGAACAAGAGTTCAAAACAAGAGTGCGAGGCTAGGAAGCAATGAACACAACGGAACATTGAATTATGCCAATTTGCCAGTGGGGCAGCTGAGCATAAGTAGGAGAGAGCAACCAATGAGAAACCTGTAGCGTGGAGGAGTGTCAGCAGCGAGGAATGTGATAGGTGAATCCGGATCAGGAATCAGGTGGGATGAGGAGGAGGGACCTGTGTGCGCCAAACACGCGCTGCGTGCACACACCGTGTGCCCCTGTCGTCGGCGCGAGAACGCAAACCAGCTGTGGAGGCATAAAGCCTGGACCGGGGTGCGCACGCACAAACTGCCCATGGAGCGGTCCCCGACAGAGCGGCGGTGGGAACGGGGAAGACGGGAGCAGGGAGCGGAGGTGAGCAGGGAGCGCGCCGAGAGCGGCGTGACTCCCTGATCCTTATATTCTCCCAGAATGAGGTTCATGTTTGTAGTTTGGGTTGTTCTTTACTAATGGGGAAGTAGCACACCCCACAAAGTATGCATTAAATGTGATTGCCACGTCAGTGGGATTTGTCAGACTAATATCCTCCTTAATGATATTACATGGTTAATGATGACTAGAAGGCTGGAATATATTGTTTATGACCTTCCAGAAGTTTTCTGCATTTGATATATTCTGGTTAAGATTGTCAGAATAATATTGTGCTTTTGTGTGTCTTTTTTGCCTTGAGTATGTATTTCGCAGGCATCTGTAGTTATTAAGGAGATCCTTAGTAGTGCCAGTTACTTTGTAGCTTCTCTACAAGACATCCCTGAGATGGTAAAGCACAATAATGTCACTTGTAACCCACGGAAGGTGCCTCTCCTCCCCCATACTCTTATTCTGCATAGCATGGGTATCACAGAGATTTAAGAACTCTGGAAATAAACAAGCACAGAATTGGGGTCACGTATTGCATTGTATTGTATGTCTTTATTTATATAGCGCCATAAATGTACATAGCGCTTCACAGTAGTAATACATGTTGTAATCATATAAATAACAAATAATATATATAACAGGTCATGGGAATAAGTGCTTCAGACATAAAAGTAACATTAAGGAAGGAGTCCCTACTCTGAGGAGCTTACAATCTAATTGGTAGGTAGGGGAACATATAGAGACAGTAGGAGGGAATTCTAGTAAGTGCGTCTGCAGGGGGCCAAGCTTTCAAGCATCAAGTCAATTCTGTACCAAGGGCAGTTGGTAAGATCAACCACAAATTGTTCTGGGTTAAAGTTCCTAAATGTTCCAGTGTGTTGAACTTTAGGGCTTGATTGGGGTGGTCAGATTTTCCTTACATTATTGCATGGTCACTGAAAATGTCAGGCAGGATACCAGCGGATTGCATTCTGTTGGGACTAGAGCATAGAATCCAGTCTAGCAAGCACTGGTTGCGAGATTTTAGGTTTGTCCGTGAGGGTTGGGAAATTAGCTGGGTTAGGTTTAGTGACTTGAGTTGTGTCTGGTAGTTGTAGTTTTTAGGGTTAAGCCAATTTTAAGTTGAAATCCCCAAGAACTACCAGCTCACACTTCCCATTCAGAGAGCAAATTGAGCCAAGAAATTGAATGATATCAGTCAGGGATTGTAGTGAGGCTTTAGGGTGGTGGTAGATGCCAGCAATAATAATGGGCTTAGAGAAGGGGATGCAAATGTTGACAACGAGAATTTCAAGACCTGTTATGCTAATGCCTCATTTGCATATAATTTGCATAGAATTATTACTAATGGCCGTTATAGTTAAGGCAATGCTATTTACGGGAGAAAACTATTCTTTGGAGAGAATATTAGGTTAACATCATGTTAAGTGACTTAACAGAGCTTAGTCGAACTGTTCCTTTATATTGTTTATGTAACATCTCTTTCCTTTTTTGTCTGGAACCATCTTTATTAGTTCTGAGCCTTAATGAGAAATGGAACGCAAAGACGTATATGTAAAACAAAAAAAAAACAAAAAATATATATATATATATAAACTTTAGAACATAACACCCCTGAGATTTTTCAGTTATTATATATATATATATATATATATATATATATATATATATATATATATATATATATATATATAAAACACCCCTGAGATTTTTCAGTTATTATATATATATATATATATATATATATATATATATACATATATATATATATATATATATATATATATATATATATATATATATATATATCTACTATATATTTCTGAAAGTGTCCTACAGTATGTGTCCGGGTCTGTATGTGTCTCCCTGTGCCCCTCCCCGTGTCCCTAGCGGCAATCTCATTGGACCATAGGCCAGGCCAAAGAGATTGCTCCCTTGGGCCGCCCGCCCCCGCACACCTCTCATTGGCCTGAGGCGGAGTGAAGGGCACACACACACACACACACACACACCACTATACACACACACACACACACACCACTATACACACACACACACACACACACACACATCACTATACACACACACACACACACACACACACATCACTATACACACACACACACACACACATCACTATACACACACACACACACACACACACACACATCACTATACACACACACACACATACACACACATCACTATACACACACATCACCACACACACACACACACACACACACACACATCACTAAACACACACAACCCCCCCACACACACGGTGTTACATACATTAGCGGGGCTCACAGTGTTAGCAGCACATCTCCCGCTCTCTTCCCCACCGGTCCCGGAGGCTCCGCCTCTTCCTCCGCCTCTCCCTGTTTCCCGCGCTTTCACCCCCCCCCCTCCACGTGGGAGCTGCCGGACGGGTGAGGGAGCTGCCGAACGGGTGAGGGAGCTGCCGGACGGGTGAGGGAGCTGCCGGACGGGTGAGTGAGCGGCCTTCGCCCCCCTTCACCTTCCCTCACTCACTTCCCCTCCACCCCCCCCCCCGGCGCCGCTACAGTCAGCGGGGGAGTGGAGTGAGCGAGCGCGCGCCAGGGACACAGCGGGGGAGCGGCCACAACACGCTGCCTCCCGCCTCAGATCCACGTGGGAGCTGCCGGACGGGTGAGGGAACGGCCGGACGGGTGAGTGAGCGGCCTTCACCTCCCCTCACCCACCCCTCACTCCACTTCCCCTCACCCACCCCTCCCTCCACTTCCCCTCACCCACCCCTCCCTCCACCCCCCCTCCACTTCACCTTCCCTCCACCCCCCCTTAACCTCCCCTCCACCCCCCCTTAACCTCCCCTCCCCCCCCTTAACCTCCCCTCCACCCCCCCCTTCACCTCCCCTCCACCCCCCCCTTCACCTCCCCTCCACCCCCCCCCCTTCACCTCCCCTCCACCCCCTCCTTCACCTCCCCTCCACCCCCTCCTTCACCTCCCCTCCACCCCCCCCTTCACCTCCCCTCCACCCCCCCCCCCTTCACCTCCCCTCCACCCCCCCCCTTCACCTCCCCTCCACCCCCCCCCTTCACCTCCCCTCCACCCCCCCCTTCACCTCCCCTCCACCCCCCCCCTTCACCTCCCCTCCACCCCCCCCCCTTCACCTCCCCTCCACCCCCTTCACCTCCCCTCCACTCCCCCCCCTTTCACCTCCCCTCCACACCACCCCCTTCACCTCCCCTCCACCCTCCCCTTCACGTCCCCCCTTCACCACCCCCCTTCACCTCCCCTCCCCCCCCCTTCACCTCCCCTCCACCCCCACTTCACCTCCCCTCCACCCCCGCTTCACCTCCCCTCCACCCCTACCTTCACTTCCCCTCCACCCCCACCTTCACCCCCCCCTCCACCCCCACATTCACCCCCCCCCTCCACCCCCACATTCACCCCCCCCTCCACCCCCACCTTCACCCCCCCCCTCCACCCCCACCTTCACCCCCCCCTGCACCCCCACATTCACCCCCCCCCTCCACCCCCACATTCACCGCCCCCTTCACCCCCACCTCCACCCCCACCCCCATTCACCCCCACCTCCACCCCCACCTCCACCCCCACCCCCCTTCACCCCACCTTCACTCCCCCCTTACAACCTCCCACCTCCCCACAACCTCCCCCCCCTTCCCACCTTCCCACCACCTTCCCACCTTCCCACCACCTCCCCCCCCTTCCCACCACCTCCCCCCCTTCCCACCACCTTCCCACCACCTCCCCACCTCCTCCCCCCCTTCCCACCATCTCCCCCCCCTTCACCTCCCCTCCACCCCCCCTTCATCTACCCTCACCTCCCCCCAGCCCCCCACCTCCACCCTTCCCACCTACCCCCTCCACCCCCCTTCACCTCCCCTCTGCCCCGCCTTCACCTCCCCTCCGCCCCCCCTTCACCTCCCCTCCGCCCCCCCTTCACCTCCCCTCCGCCCCCCCTTCACCTCCCCTCCGCCCCCCCTTCACCTCCCCTCACCACCCATCCTCCTCACCTCCCCTCCGCCCCCCTTCACCTCCCCTCACCACCCCCCACCACCCCTCCGACCTCACCTCCCCTCCTTCAATGCCTTTCGTCCGCCCTCCTGCCTCTGCCTTTCGCCCACCCGCACTTCTGCCTTTCACCCGCCCACCGCTCACACCCCTGCGCCACACAGCCGCCGCACGCACTCAACAGACACCCGCCACTCGACACACACCCGCCGCCTCTCACCCACCCCACACACTCGACACACACCTGCCGCATCCTGCCCCTACGCAACAATATCACTGACCAGCTGTCACCCGCACTCGCCACACACCCGCCGCCTCACACCCTAGCAGGACCCCGACCCACAGCCAGCACTCACTACCCACGCGCCACCCGTACTGAACACCCACCTGCCGCCTCACACACGCCTCACATTTTCACATCACTTATGTCACCAAAATATACATTGTACTGTGGTGTGTTTACAATAAACCATTTTTATACAACATCGTATTACATTTTCTTCCATCTTTCTTTTCAACATTATTATCCAACCTTTCCAACAAATAGTCACCTATTGTTCCACCATTTATAAATAATACTACCTATTACGCATTTACATCCCGGGCAACGCCGGGTCTCTCAGCTAGTATATATATATATATATATATATATATATATATATATATATATATATATATATATATATATATATAATAACTGAAAAATCTCAGGGGTGTTATGTTCTAAAGTAGCTTTATCTAATTAACACTCAAATCCCTTGTCCTCCTCTGTGAGAAGATTGGTACAGAATAACAACTTTAACCTATTGCTTTGCAATGCTTGCTGGTTACTCTATCAAGGATAAAGGAAAATGTGCTTAGTTTTAAAGTGTACTATTAGAAAAAATTAAAAACGTTGAACAATGAAATGAAGAGGCGTGTTAACCATGGAACAAAACATTATGCCAGTGATCAAGGCCAGGTTGTATTTTTGATGAGGTAATGTGTTTGTGTGAAGCTTCACAGATGGACACACATACAGGCAGACCTCGGTTATCCAACACAATGCTTTACTCAAAATGGCGTTGGATAGCGACTGGCTACCACACGATGTGCACCAATCGCCGCCACCTCCCGCCCAGGTAAGTAACTAAACCGCCGCCTCACACCCCTGCGCCTCCAGCCTCCCCTCCCAGCTCACACCCCTGCGCCTCCAGCCTCCCCTCCCAGCTCACACCCCTGCCGCCGGGGCCTCAAACCCCTGCGCCTCCCCTCCCAGCTCACACCCCTGCCGCAAGGCCGCCGCCTTACACCCCTGTGCCTCCCACCGCCTCCCGCCTCAACCGGCCGGGACCAAGCAGTGAAACGGACGGCCGGGACCAAGCGGCGGAACGGATGGCTGGTAGAGGGAGCGGGCGAACGTAGAAGTAGGAGCGAGCGGCCGGGACCAAGTGAGGAAGCGGACGGCCGGGAGGGGGAGCGGGCAGCCCACACCCCTCACCCATACCACACCAATTGCAAACATTTTGCCTCCCGCCTCAGATCCGCGGGGGAAAGGCCGGGGGGAAAGGCCGGGGGGGAGTTACCGGGGGGGGGGGGTGAACGAACGACCGGCCAAGATAGCGGGGGAACGGCCGGACGGGGGAGCAAGCTGCCGCAGGATACATTAATTGTCACCTCCCCCCCCACCCCTTCACCTACCCCCCCCACCCCTCACCCCCCTTACCTCCCCTCACCCCCCCTTACCTCCCCCCCTTCCCCCACCTTACCTCCCCTCACCTCAACCCCCCCTACCTCCCCTCAACCCCCCCTACCTCCCCTCAACCCCCCTTACCTCCCCTCAACCCCCCTTACCTCCCCTCAACCTCCCCTCACCCCCCTTACCTCCCCTCAACCTCCCCTCACCCCCTCTCCTCACCCCCCCCCTCACTCCCCCCTCACCCCCTCCCCTCAACCCACCCTTCACCTCCCCTCAACCCCCCCTTCACCTCCCCTCAACACACCCGCCGCCTCACACTAGCAGGACTCCCACCCACAGCCAGCACTCACTACCCACGCGCCACCCGTACTGAACACCAACCCGACGCCTCACATCCTAGCGGGACACACGCCTCACATTTTTATATCACTTATGTCACCAAAATATACATTGTACTGTGGTGTGTTTACAATAAACCATTTTTAAACAACATCGGATTACACTTTCTTCCATCTTTCTTTTCAACATTATTATCCAACCTTTCCAACAAATACTCAACCTATTGTTCCACGATTTATACATAATAATACCTATTACACATTTACATCCCGGGCAATGCCGGGTCTCTCAGCTAGTAATATATATTATTATATACACATAAACAACTTTGCAAAGCATTGTAGGAGCGTTGGATAAGCCATGCGTTGTAAAGCGAAGCGTTGTAAAACGAGGACTGCCTGTACAGGTATAACCTGATATAATGAGGATTTCGAGATGGGAGATTCTAAAGAATGAGCACCCAAATAAAGCAACTGCTAAAGGAACTGTGTATAGGGAGAAATAGGAGAAGTAACCACAGTTACAATGATGGTACAGTGTAGATAGAAATCCTAGGCTTTTGTTTAAACAATTTCTCTTAATTAAGTGTCATTTCAACATCAGTTTCTTGAGTGCGTAGTGTGCAGTAAAGAAAATCCCACTTGTGATGCATTTGCATCTCAAATAGGTCTGCAGCCCGGCCTTTCCCCATTATCTATTAGCAAACATTGCTTCCACTGCAGTTAGGGATTCTGGGTAATGACATGCAAATGAGCACAGTGTGTCACTCTTTACTTCTCATTCATAAAGAGTGACACACTGTGCTCATTTGCATGTCGTTACCCAGAATCCCTGGCTGCAGTGGAAGCCCTGTTTGCTAAGAGATAATGGGGAACCACATTGCAGACCTGTCTGAGACGTGCAAGTGGTCTCACACGTGGGATTTGTACCTACGGTGGAGGGTTTTTTGTCACTTTTTTTTTACCCACCATAACTTTTTTTAATAATTAAGTGCATAGAAAACTTTAGTCAAGTGCATTTTATTTAATAGTAAAATTCTCACACACAATCTTGAACAAAATCCTTTTCAGATATGAATATTGGTAGTCGGTTTTGACAGTTAAAATTTCCAAGCAAAGGCTTGTGAATCTGCCATCTTTTTCCTTTTGCACAAATGTAAAAAAAAATCCATCCACAAATTGCACCGTGCGTTAAGGTTTTGCCAATGCGCATGTCCAGTGTATTGGTCAACACGTCTGCGCAATGAAAATCACGGTTAATACTGCTCCTACTTTCACCAACGGAGGCTATTTTTGCATATCGTTTGCTTTGTTGGATATGTGTTAAACTGAGGGAAAATAACAGAGTTTACTTAATTAGGTAACATCACATTAGTAGGCAGAATGTAACTCTTTGATGTGTCTCTTTACTGTATGTGCCATTAAAGCTTTTGTACTTACATAAGAAGTCCCGGTCTGCATCTTTATTGCAAGGCAGCTGCACCGTCTCACCTATCTGCATCCTGTTGTTTTCCCCGGTTGGAGCACGCCGACGCTGTCTGGATCCGACGAAAAACAGTGAGTCATTCATTTCTTATTATTGGCTTGCCTCATACAAGATATACCTCCGGTTAGAGGCTATTGAGGGGCCAGACCACTGTACATTAACGTGGCTACGAGGGACATTGCATCTACATTGGACAGTCATTGTGATATAAGGATTTAAGAATTATATGTTGAACTTTCAAAGGTTTGGATTCTATTGAGTAGCGTCGCTAGGGGGCGTGGGACTCCCATTTCTTCTACTCGGCAGAATGTAACCGACTTCTGAGGATCTAGCCCCTTGTGAGCAAGAGGGTACTGTCAGGCCCAACAGACTAAGCACACACAACCTGTGCTGCTCAGGGCAGCAGCTCCAGCAGTGTGAGCTAAACCCACTGTTGCATACTGTAGCTCCACTGTTGCAGCAGACTGAAAGGAACTCCCGCATTTGCAGCAAATTCGAATGTCGGCGAACAATCTGCCCATCTCTAGATGGAATTCTGGCGGTAACAAGGAATAGTATATTTATATATGTAGGGGTGTCCTGGGTTTCCTCTCACCTCGCTGCAGGGCGCATCCTGAGGGAGTGTGTATTGAGGGAGCGTTCGGAGGTTCCGCGGTGGCCCGGTAGTACAGGGCGCCACCATGTTTGTTGGGCATTGCGCAATAGTCAGGCGCAACTGCCCGGAGCGGAGAGAGTTCGCGCATGCGCAATGTAAAGCGCGTGAACGGCTGGCCAATCACCAGGGGGCTCTGCAGTAAACTACAGGTCCCATGAGCCTCAGCAGCACCACCTGACACCAGGGAACGAATAGGAGTGCAGGGATCGCTGGCAGGCAGGAAAGGGAAGCGTGGGGGAGAGACCACGCTAGACAGAGGGCACCGGAGGAGCAAGGGGAGAGGTAGTGTGTGCAGGGGGTCAGTGACGCACCTGCGTAGGCCAGATTTCCCCTCAGGCCCAGTGCAGACCCTGAGTCACCATAAGCTTGTGGTGCTGCAGGGAATGCCCTATAGAGATAGACACCTATTCCCTTACGGTAGTAACAGATAGGGACACAGTGTCGCGGAGCTGCGGTGTGTGTGAACAGTGGTTTGGGCTCAAGCTGCTGGACATCACCAACTCGTGAGAGACTGCGCTGGATCGGCGGATCCTTTTTGAAGTCTGTTGCCGGCTGCAGGAGTAGCCGGAAGGTATTTAATAAGTGCACCAACACCGGTACCATCAGGTGCTGATCCCGCCTTGGGGGAGGACTCTTTGGGGACACTGGGTTGAGTGACCAAGGGGCTGCGCATATATATATTAGACACAGTGTGGGGTGCACGCGGTGGTGGGAAAGTGACATTACTCTGTAGGAGAGTGGCCGAGCCACAGATGTATGTTGTTGCATGTCAGTCGTTCGTATGTGTTATTATAAGTGTATTAGCATTAACAGGTATAAGATAAGGTTCTGCCATTACGTATTAGTAAACGGTTATCAAGTGGAAGTGTGTTATCGTTATTCTTACCTCGGGGAATCTCACTTATTGGGAACCTGGGTAAGTGGAGGCGCTGCCAAGACCCTAATATTACCCCAGGCTCCCAGTTAGCGGAGGCCCAGATCTCGCTGAGCCAACAGGTACATGCAGCACTAGTAGTCTCTCCAGATCAGCAGGAAAGAGGGCTACATATATATATATATATATATATATATTATATATATATATATATATACACACATACACACATTATATATATTTATATATATATATATATATATATATATATATATATATATATATATATATATATATATATACACCTTTAGCTACTCTGCATACCCAGTTTACCAACCCCACACTGATGTGACCCATTAAGGTCGAAACAGCTGTCTGTGGGTGGGTTTTCTGGGTATGCACCTTAACCCTGGCTGTGCTCAAAGCTGTGACCATGCTGCAAGCTTAAGCCTATAGGGAACCATGTTAAAAATGGTTTTTGAAGCAAAAAGTGGCACTGTGTGCTCATTTGCATGTCATTTCCCAGAATCCCTTGCTGCAGTGAAAGTGCTGTGTGCTGGGTGATAATGGTGAAAGGCGGGGTTGCAGACCTGCCTAAGACATGCAAATGAGCATACAGTTGTATTTACATTTGCATATATATATATTTCACACCTTGGGACCTATATAGGCTATTTCACACCTTGGGACCAAACTCCAGACATTGCGTCCCCAGAAATGAGTGGCCCCTTTTAACTTAGCAGTGCTACCAAGCTGCTTACTGAGCATGCTCAGAGTTACCTGAGCTGGCTGTATGATTTGCCCATGTGACCTGGCAGGTTCTGATAGGAGGAAGATAATTCCTTGCCAATGAGATGAGGCTAATGTAACACTTGACAGGCCCTTGTCCTTAAAAAGGCCTGTACCCCTCATTCCTGTGTTGTTCCTGCTGTTATTCCTGTTTTTGCTGTTGCTGTTGTTACCTGATTTCTTCAAGCGGATAAAACCTAAGTACAGCGGCTACGATTCCAGAACGCAAGGGGTTAAAAAACATTGCAACAAGGAAACTTGCCCTGATTCAGGATTTCGTTAGCCCTGGGGATCCAGACCAATCCCAGAGAACCAGAAAAGACTTTGCCCATTCACAGAAGGATTGGACTGGCTATTTATTTGGCAATTTGCAAATGGACTACATTTTAAAGGACAATCTTTGCACATTTCTGGACATTATCCTCTGTCTCTCTACCCGTGAGTGTAATTATTAAATTTATTCTGCAGTTGGCGTGTGTTTGCCTATCAAGGGAATAAATCTCAGTTTATTTTGCTCAACCTGTTCTGCTCAATCAGGACCCACGAAATATAAATGTGTTATTAAGCGCGTCTCCCGTCACAGGCGTTTAAATATATATATATATCCCATCTTGAAAACCGGGGCAGGAAAATCTCACTTGTTTACAGCTTAAATCGAAAGATCAGATGTACAGAATTAAAAGCTACAGAAAAACATACTTAAACATATAATAGGGTGGTTCTCGGCTTAATATAAAATCAATGAATGGGAAATACATTGCCAATATAGATACCAAAATTAAATGAATAGGGTAGAATTGCCCCAGGCAATAAAACATTACAATATTTCATTTTAGCTGCTGAATTAATCGAATCAGCATCACTTTCAGGAAACATCCTCTCTTAATGAGATGAGAATTACTGATAAATTTATATTCCTTCCACCATCCACTGGCGTACGCTTATAATTGGCAAAGAAATCCTTGCATTAAATTATCGCCTGTGACAAGATGGCATTGAGTTTTATGGGAATGGTTTGGATAGGTTTTAATCACAATGTTGGATTATTATTTAAACTGCAATAGTGCTGATCGGGGCACTATATCATGGAAACACCAATTAAAGTTAATGGGAGCTTTAATGAATAAACCCCAATAACTTTTTAGGGGGAGTAGGGGGGGAGAAGATTGTGTCTCTGATGCTGATCCAATAAAAAATAAATTGTAACTTGCAGTTGGAACATTTGTACATACCCCACGTGGGAAAATGTACTTTAAAGCTGCAGTTCAAGCTGCAGTTTTAAAAAAATATATATATATTTTTTTTTTTAACCCGTTCAATATGTGCATCAATACAATCTGCACACTGACAAGTGATTAGCTAAGCTGCTAATCATCTGTTCTCCTGTAATCGATTGCTTGCTCAGGCCTATTTAATTCAGTTCTTGCACAGCATTTTGGGCAATGTAGTTCGTGGGATATGATTGACTGGGGAGTTACTAGATACAATTGGTGCACAGCTAGAGAGAGGGCGGGTCTCAAGAGCCAGAGCCTATCGGAAGGGGAAGGGGCTGTCACTTTGGAAATGCTTCCTACATTAGAAACATTAAAATGTCTTTATAACATTTATTTTTTATTTTTTTAATGTTACAAGTATTTTCTCATAGTAGGATATTGCTGGAACTGCAGCTTTAAGAAATCTATGGGTTAGTTCTCCGTATTTTTTTATTATTTTTTGTATGCAAAATGTACCTAAGGCTCCCAAGGTCCTACTGCAGTTGCCGTGTGAAAAATCCATCCAAACTCTTCATATCATCCGGAGACACAATCATCGCTTTTGTGTGCTAGGATTAAGACCAAGGGCTCCATTCAAAATGCGGTGAAGCCATCTTCCCGAAGATGAAGAAGATTTTAGCTCCATTCAGTGTTCTGCTCGACTGTTCCACATTTAAAACGCCCGTTGAGCAAGGCTCTGGCTTGGGATACAGATAGAGAGGTAAATGACATCAAGTGGTCTTGATGGACAGAGATACATAGTTTGTACCCTCTTATTACATGGGTATCTTAACTTGTCTTATTGACAATTTGCAAGCATATGGGGGGAAAATAGGTATCAATTATGTTGCTACATTGGAGGATGAAAATTCCTCCTTTGGCATTCATGTAACGCAAAATGTACCGTGCGTGTTTTAGTGTTCTAAATACATGCCTAACTTTCTCAAAGAAGCCAATGCCATTAGTAGAGCATAATGAAGCTCTAGTTTTATGGATGAGCAACAAATAATTGCATTTTCCGTCAACTGGCTATAAAACCTCAATACATTACATTTTCCTTTCCAAGCTTGTGCTTTTGTGGTAATCACAAAATATTTCACAATAAACATTAGAATATATGCAATATAAATAGGCTGAACAACGCAATTTCCATTTTTACTAGTAAGCTTGATCATTGTCAGCCACACATTGATGTAAAGGGTGAAGTATTTTGAGAATAAGTAGAGGGCATTTTGCTGAAGGGATGTGAATTGTCAGCAAATTTCTGCCAATTCATTTGTTCTTCCATGAAACTAAAATAGCCAGTGATTTCCCAAGAACAATGGAAAAGCACTTAAAAAATTGGGCGGGCGAGCTAAGCAATATTTAGTGAAATATGTACATCATTACAATTGTTTTAATAATTAAAGTCAATTGGTAAATTGCACGAGCCCAACGTTAGCATTCCTGACTTCTGACTTCATCACGGATAACAACAGAAGAATTGCCAATTCTGGATCAGATCAAATTGTTCATCAAGCCCAAGATTCTGTCTGCAACAGTGGCAAGTACCGCAAGAAAGCGCAGAACAGAGAGCATCACCCACTCCCTCCAGCATGGGGAGGGCTATATAGGCTCAAGGTATAGAAATTGCAAGTCTATAGTGCTAGACAAAGTAACTGTAAGTGATTGCAATATGTGTATCCAAGGTTTCAAGTTGATAAATATTGTCCTGAACACTTTGGGCTATGAATAATGACTATGCGCTGGTTAGGCCATATGCTAAAGGGTTAAACTCTACTGAATAATGTACTGACTCAAGGGAGGTGTGTCGGGGTATTTCGGGGAGGTGTGGCCGTGACGTCACGGAGCTGGTTCGTCCTCATTGGGCGAACCGATCATGTGACCCGGCCGTTGAGCGGCAAAGACAAAAAAGTTGGTCTCCGCAAGCAGCTCTCCGGCCAACGCTCACGTGCGCGCACACTATATACGATCACATTACCCTAACGTGATTCATCGTGCAGCTCGCTCTCTCGCACGCGCGCACTATACATAATCACATTACCCTAACGTGATTCATCGTGCAGCTTGCTCTCTCGCACACGCGCACTATACGCGTTCACATTACCCTAACGTGATTCATCGTGCAGCTTGCTCTCGCACGCGCACGCACTATACACGATCACATTACCCTAACGTGATTCATCGTGCAGCTCGCTCTCTCGCACGCGCGCACTATACATGATCACATTACCCTAATGTGATTTATCGTGCAGCTCGCTCTCTCGCACACGCGCACTATACGCGTTCACATTACCCTAACGTGATTCATCGTGCAGCTTGCTCTCGCACGCACTATACACGATCACATTACCCTAACGTGATTCATCGTGCAGCTCGCTCTCTCGCACGCGCGCACTATACATGATCACATTACCCTAATGTGATTTATCGTGCAGCTCGCTCTCTCGCACGCGCAAGCAGCATGGACGCAACCTAACTTTACGTTAACAGCATGGGGGCTATTTTGTAAAGTCTCCCGGCTGCAAAACTGAGGGCAGAATTGGCTGGGGGGAAACATGCAGCAGATTTATTAGATAAGAAACACCCATTGATTTCATTTGGATGGCACTCACAAGACTTTGAAAAGTAATCTTAAGGGGTTGTAAGAGACGTGTGCAGAGGTACGCAATGGAGACCGTTTAAAGTGAAACTAAAATTAGGCTTTATTGCGCCTGTTTCTTTAACACAGCAAAAACATTCAAAATAAGCAAAAGAAAAGCCTACTCCGCTTTGGAGAATATCTACACATGTAGTCCAGCCCCCTCTAACTGGGTAGATAGCTAAGCTAATTACCAGCCCCAAATATATATATATATACTGTATATATGTATACTCCGGGAAGAAGCCCACTGACGGGTGAAACGCGTTGAGTGTTTACTCTCTGACAGCCCCCATGTAATCTTTATTTGGATGGACTTGTGAAGGATCTGTTGCAGCATTTTTTGATTCTCTTTATTTCTGCTATGTACAAACATTGGAACAAACCTTCTACAATCTGATGGACACATGCCTCACGCAACCCTGCTACAGCTGAGTATTAACTCTCTTTGCTGTCTGGGCATTACTTGTCCTTGCAGTGCTATGCACTGCTGTATTTTCCATTTGTATGACTCTGTTTGTTAGCATGTCATTTATAGGTATAATTTTTATTTATTTATTTTTTTGTTTGCTGCATCAGTTCTCATTGTTTTCTTTTTTTTGGGAATTGCTAGGCAGGGTATGATTATTATTTTTATATCATTTTTTTCCCTGTTTGCCTTTCTCTCCCCCCTTTATTTTTGGTAATATATTATTTTTTCTGGCTGTATACTGGGTCATTGATTATATACTTTTCCTCCATGCCACAATCCATCATATATCTCTCTATTAGGCATTCATGCCAGTAGGGATTTATAATATTTTGTATTACCTTCAAGGGTTATATTAAACTACTTTTGTGTTACAATTTATATTCACTTAGACACATTTTAGTTTTTTTGAGGTAAAATAGAATTCATTCACTAGATTAACAGTCCCCCTTTTATCCAATATATTTTTGATACATATATTTTGTTAGGCTGTCTTTAGTATAGTCATGTTTTTAAGTTAGTGTGTCTTGCTGTTATTCCAATAAAATCTTGTTCATTTTTCTGACTCTGCAGTGCATCTGGTTCTTGCAATATAATCTTTATTAGTAGATTTTCTTTAGGTGTAATTTAGAGTGCTAACAAGGGGGTTATCTTTGTCCTTTTCATTTGTGTGTTCTATATATATATATATATATATATATAAAATATTACTGTATGCTCATTTGCATGTCTTAGACAGGTCTGCAACCCCGCCTTTCACCATTATCACCCAGCACACAGCACTTCCACTGCAGCAAGGGATTCTGGGAAAAGACATGCAAATGAGCACACAGTGCCACCTTTTGCTTCAAAACCATTAACAAGGTTCCCTATAGGCTTAAGCGTGCTGCATGGTCACAGCTTTGAGCACAGCAGGGTTAAGATGCATAGCCAGTAAACCCACACACAGACAGTCGTTTCGACCTTAATGGGTCTCAATAGTGTGGGTTTGGTTATACTGGCTATGCAAAAATGAAGCAAGTTTTTTACCACACTTGGTATGTGTATATATAACAAAACAAGAAGACAGCGCGGCTCCCATAGCATAATAATGCAAATACATTTTAATAGTTGCTCAATGCTCAGATTACAGCCATTCAAAATGTAAAAATAATAACAAGCAAGGATCTCACTAAGGTGGAGACTTCACCCGTTCCTCCGTTGCATACACCAGGTCCACGTGTATGAAAACCGCCAGACCTCTGCCACAGACCGGGAGCCAAGAGCGTGCGTCCACACTAGTTCACTTCCTGGTCAAAGTCTCGCGATAGCAGTCGCGGGCGTGTGCAGCATGCAACATATAGTTTATCATACCCAAGTGGTGGAAACGTCACAAGAGGAGTGTATTTGATCTGGAGAGAGTATGGAAGTCCACAATAGATAAAAAGTCCTTGGCTTAGCTTTGCCCTACGCGTTTCGTCGCGACATGCGACTTCCTCAGGGGATGGGTGTGCAGCACTCAGTGTGTTTCTTAAATAGCCCAATGCTTAATTGATTGCTTGGTTAAAAGGCTACACCCTGGTGCTACAGCTCTAAAATGAGTATTCAAATAATTGTACATCTGCTTGTCGCGAGACTTTGACCAGGAAGTGAACTAGTGTGGACGCACGCTCTTGGCTCCCGGTCTGTGGCAGAGGTCTGGCGGTTTTCATACACGTGGACCTGGTATATGCAACGGAGGAACGGGTGAAGTCTCCACCTTAGTGAGATCCTTGCTTGTTATTAATTTTTAAATTGTGAGTGGCTGTAATCTGAGCATTGGGCAACTATTAAAATGTATTTGCATTATTATGCTATGGGAGCCGCGCTGTCTTCTTGTTTTGTAGTGTGAAGGAGTGTTACGCCGGTGCTGCCCGCAGACCAGACCCGTCCCCTGAGCTGAAGGGGGAAGTGGTAATACACGCACCCGCAGCAAAGGGAGCGTGTCCGGAGTGTGGTATGAAGCGTTGCCAGGTCCAGGTGTAGTAAGGTAGACAATACTTGCCAGTACCGGTTGTAGAGATAGAGTGAATGATGCCTTGCCGAAGTCAGGGAGTGGAGAGTGGAGATAGGTCATAGTCCAAGTCGTGTTCAAGGGGTTACCAGAGTGAGCGTTGTCCAAGGAGTGCCGAGATCGAGAGCCAGAGGGGGTAGTCGTACGAGCTGCGTCAGAACCTGTGAAAACACTGAGAGAATCCAGAAGTACTTCCATACAGAGACTATGTTGAGCAAAGACTGAGAGCAGAGAGGAGCTAGATAAAGCAGGAAGGTCCAATTAGGAACAGAGGCGGGACAGGAAGAGCTACAGGGAGACACTGCAGATTGGTGCAGGCATAACAGGCCAGGTGAGTCTTGTTAGTAACCTGAGTATGCCCGTGCAGTGTGCGGGGGCGGAGCCTGAGGTCCGGGGGATGGGAAAAAGAGTGTGCAGACTGAGCGTGCTCCGTAACTCGTGTACGCGTGTGAACCGAGCCAGTGGATGGTGCAGGTGTGCATGCAGGAGGGCGTGGGTGCACCCGGCGCTGAGCAGAGGAATCGCCGAGGGGAGTGATCCCGCGACGGCGGTAGGGGCGAGGAGCCATGGAGGCCGGTAAGGCAGGATTATTTTGTGTGTCATGGGGCTCCCTGCGGGGAGGGAGTGCTCTGTGTGGGGAGCGAGGAGAACACCGATTCCTGACAGTACCCCCCTCTTCAGGAACGGCCCCAGGACGGTCCAAGAACGGTTTCTCTGGAAACTTTTTCCTGAAGGACTTAAGAAGGGCCGGGGCATGAATGTTCTTTGAAGGTACCCAGGATCTCTCTTCAGGGCCAAAGCCCTTCCACTGCACCAAGAACTGGAGCTGACCCCTGGAAAGGCGAGAATCCAAAAGAGAGTGAACTTCGTATTCCTCGTTATTTTGTACAGTAATGGGATCCGGTTTACGAGTCTGATCCGGAAAGAAGTGACTGGAGATAAATGGTTTTAAGAGGGACACATGAAAGACATTGGGAATCTTCATACTGGGTGGAAATTGGAGCCGGAATGCCACGGGATTGATTTGTTCACAAATAGGGAAGGGACCCAGGAACTTAGGTGCCAGTTTAGGAGATGGTACCTTGAGGTGGATATTCCTAGAGGATAGCCATACCAAATCCCCTGGTTTGTAACTGGGCGCCGAACGACGACGACGATCGGCCTGTAGTTTCGATCTGCGGGAGGAGTTGAGAAGGGTAGACTGAATCCTGGACCATGCGGTTTGGAGGGAAGAAATGCGTTCATCTACGGCTGGTACTCCAGAAGGAATCTTGGGGATGGGAAGACAGGGAGGATGGAACCCATCATTTATAAAGAAGGGCGACTCCCGGGTGGACTCGTTTTTTGCAGAATTGAAGGCATACTCTGCCCAAGAGAGGAGTTGAGCCCAATCATCCTGGAAATCGGATTTAAAACATCTCAGGTACTTCTCCAGGGATTGATTGATTCTCTACGTTTGTCCATTGGACTGAGGATGATAGGCGGAAGAGAAAGAAGAAGAGATGCCCAATCTCTTCGTGAAAGCTCTCCAAAATTTGGATACGAACTGAGAACCTCTGTCAGAAACAATGGACGAAGGGATCCCATGAATCCGGAAAATCTGCTCCGTAAAGATATCAGCAAGGGCGGGGGAGGAGGGTAATCCTTTAAGTGGAATGAAATGGGACATCTTCGAGAACCTGTCCACGACCACCAAGATAGTGTTCATTCCTCTGGACCTGGGCAACTCCACGATGAAGTCCATAGAAATGTGGGACCAGGGGCGGTCGCGAACTGGAAGGAATAACAGAAAACCCTGAGGCTTTTGACGGAGAGTCTTGTTTTGAGCGCACGTGGGGTATGCGCGGGTAAACTCCAGAATATCTTGAGACATCCTTGGCCACCAGAAATTCCGACGAATGAGATCAGTAGTCTTCTTAAAACCTGGATGACCTGCAGATTTAGAGGAGTGACCCCAAGACAGGACCTCTGGAACAAATTTGGATGGTACAAAGAGTTTGTTGTCGGGAACGACCAAGTCCTTGGGAATGCGTTTCTGGGAGTGCAAAATCTTGTCAAGATTCTTGAAAGAAGACGTGGCGAGAATCCTCTCTTGTGGAAGGATAGTCTCCAAAGATTCCTCTGGCCTCTCTTCAGACGAATGTATTCGGGAGAGTGCGTCTGCCTTTACGTTCTTGGTCCCGGGGATATAGGAAAGGTGAAAATCGAATCGAGAAAAAAAAAAGAGCCCAACGAGCCTGTCGTGGACCAAGGCGTCGAGCGCTCTCTATGTAAAGAAGGTTCTTGTGGTCCGTGAGAATAGTAAACGGCTCTTTCGACCCCTCTAGCAGGTGTCTCCACTCTTGAAGAGCCATCTTCATGGCCAGAAGTTCCCTGTTACCCACGTCATAGTTCCTCTCGGCAGACGAGAATTTCTAGGAAAAATATGCACAGGGATGTAACTTATCTTGGGGCGTGGGTCTCTGGGAAAGAACGGCACCAGCGCCGCAATCAGAAGCGTCGACCTCCAGGACGAAGGGAAGATCGATGTTGGGATGACAGAGAATAGGTGCGGATATAAAGGCTTCCTTGAGTGTCTCGAAGGCGGAGATGGCCTCGGATGACCAAGCAGAAGGATCAGCTCCTTTTTTGGTGAGCGCAGTGAGGGATGCCACAATGGTGGAAAAACTCTGTATAAACTTACGATAGTAATTAGCGAACCCTAAAAAACGTTGTATGGCCTTGAGAGAGTTGGGTCTTGGCCATTCAGTGACTGCTTAAAGTTTACCGGAGTCCATCATAAACCCCTCATCGGAAATGATATACCCCAGGAACGGAGTAGAGGTCGTATGAAAGGTGCACTTCTCCAGTTTGGCGTACAAATGGTGTTCACGGAGACGGGAAAGGACGTAGGAGGTGTGGCGTATATGGTCCTGGAGATCTTTGGAAAAAATCAGGATATCATCCAAGTATACAATAACAAAAATATTGAGTACCTTACGAAAGACGTCGTTGATGAAATCCTGGAAGACAGCGGGAGCATTACATAAGCCGAAAGGCATTACCAGATATTCGTAGTGTCCACTACGCGTGTTGAAGGCTGTCTTCCATTCATCCCCCTTCCTGATGCGCACCAGGTTATAGGCACCACGTAGATCCAACTTGGAAAAAATCTTGGCCCCCTGTAATTTATCGAACAGTTCGGTAATAAGGGGAAGGGGGTAACGATTTTTAATAGTGATGTGGTTTAAACCCCTTGTAGTCGATGCAAGGCCTCAACGACGCGTCCTTTTTCTTGACGAAGAAAAACCCAGCCCCTGCTGGGGAATTGGAGTGACGAATAAAGCCTTTCTTGAGATTCTCCTGGATATATTCATCCATAGGGTGAGATTCTGGTAACGACAAGGGGTAGGTCTTGGACTTGGGTAGGGAGTAACCTGGAACTAGATTGATCGGACAATCGTAAGTCCTGTGTGGCGGCAAGAGGTCTGACTGTACCTTATTGAAAAGGTCCCGGAATTGATGGTAAACGGAAGGTAGAATAACTTCGGGAACAGAGGTATTGGCCAGCAGTTGACGAGTCTCACCTGACCTCGGCCTCCAGGAAATGGGAGCAGGGGAAGTCCAGTCAATGAGAGGAGTGTTAAGCTGTAGCCAAGGAAGACCAAGGGTGATGGGTATCCCAGGAGCGTGAGTGGCATCGAGAACTAAGATCTCCTTGTGCAGATGTGAGGACAGAAGCAAGGGAGCCGTCTCTAAGGAGATGTGGGCCGGGGTAAGAGGACGTCCATCGATACCGACGAGTGCGATGGGAACCTTCTTTCTCACGAGTGGTATGCGGTTTAACCTGGCGAATTCAAGATCCACGAAGTTTCCTCCAGCTCCTGAGTCAATGAAAGCGGCGGTAGAAGTCTTGAACTTATCGCCTGAAAGGGAGACTGGAAATGTAAGTTTCTTAGGGAGTTCACCTTTAGAAAGGGGACGTGGAGACATTACACCCAGAGAGAGCCCCTCTATACTCACTGGGTGTTCCCGTTTCCCGGACGCAGTGGACACTCCCGAACCAGATGTTGCATGGATCCGCAGTAGAAATACAATCCCCTGGCGTGGCGGAACTGCCGTATCGGTGTGCGGATGCGTTGTACCCCCAATTGCATTGGCTCTGGCAACTCCAGTGCAGGACGAAGAGGTATGGTAGCACTTGGGGAAGCAGGAGTGTTGCTAGGAGTACTGGAGAACGTAACTTGAAAGTTATGGACGCGAGTGCGCTGACGCTCTGAGCGGCGTACCTGGATACGTTGATCCACTCGGACAGCCAAATCAATGAGGACCTCCAATTGATCCGGCCTGGATTGGCGAGAATGTTCATCCTTGATTGGATCTGCCAGGCCTTGTCAGAACACGGAGACGAGAGCCTCTTGTCCCCAGTTAGTCTCGGCTGCTAGAGTCCGGAATTCCACAGCATACTGCGTCACCATTTGCCGTCCCTGAGTGATCTGGAGGAGAGAAACAGATGCCATCTCCCGACGAGCGGGAGAATCGAATACTTGTTGAAACTCGGCTTTAAATGCCGGGTAATCTTGGGTAAGGTCAGAACGTCGCTCCCAAACCGGGGAAGCCCAAGCCAGGGTGCTGCCAGTGAGGAGGTTATAAATGTAGGCTACCTTCTTGCGATCAGTATTGTAGAGATGGGGGGCCATTTCAAACTGCACCTCACACTGGTTTAGGAAACCCCTACAATCTTGCGGTTCACCTGCATAAGGCTTGGGGGGAGGAATCCTTACATCTGAGCTGCTAACTGCGCTTGCGGAGTGGGGGCTTACATCTAGCGTGGTCGCGGTCGGTACCCTGTCTGAGAGTACTGCGACCTGGCGTGTAAGTGCCACAATTTGATCCGCCATGGCCTGGTTTTGCTGAAGCAGATTGGAGAGAAACTGTTGAAGTTCGGTCTGGTCTGCGTCTTGTGGGCTCGACATAATGTTACGCCGGTGCTGCCCGCAGACCAGACCCGTCCCTGAGCTGAAGGGGGAAGTGGTAATACACGCACCCGCAGCAAAGGGAGCGTGTCCGGAGTGTGGTATGAAGCATTGCCAGGCCAGGTGTAGTAAGGTAGACAATACTTGCCGGTACCGGTTGTAGAGATAGAGTGAATGATGCCTTGCCGAAGTCAGGGAGTGGAGAGTGGAGATAGGTCGTAGTCCAAGCCATGTTCAAGGGGTTACCAGAGTGAGCGTTGTCCAAGGAGTGCCGAGATCGAGAGCCAGAGGGGGTAGTTGTACGAGCTGTGTCAGAACCTGTGAAAACACTGAGAGAATCCAGAAGTACTTCCATACAGAGACTATGTCGAGCAAAGACTGAGAGCAGAGAGGAGCTAGATAAAGCAGGAAGGTCCAATTAGGAACGGAGGCGGGACAGGAAGAGCTACAGGGAGACACTGCAGATTGGTGCAGGCATAACAGGCCAGGTGAGTCTTGTTAGTAACCTGAGTATGCCCGTGCAGTGTGCGGGGGCGGAGCCTGAGGTCCGGGGGACAGGAAAAAGAGTGTGCAGACTGAGCGTGCTCCGTAACTCGTGTACGCATGTGAACCGAGCCAGTGGATGGTGCAGGTGTGCGTGCAGGAGGGCGTGGGCGCGCCCGGCGCTGAGCAGAGGAATCGCCGAGGGGAGTGATCCCGCGATGGCGGCAGGGGCGAGGAGCCGTGGAGGCCGGTAAGGCAGGATTGTTTTGTGTGTCCAGGGGCTCCCTGCGGGGAGGGTGTGCTCTGTGTGGGGAGCGAGGAGAACGCTGATTCCTGACAAGGAGAAAGTGGTTATTTCTGAAGACTGGCAGCGGTGTCCCTACAGTACTGGTTCCGGCTCCATCTGCTATTGGAATCGTTTGTGGGGCACTCTTTTCCTTTTCTGTGTTCCCCGGTCTGTTTGTCAAAGTTTGTTTGTGGTTCTGTTCTGTGTAGTTTGTATTTTGAGGCCACACAGGCAAAATTGTTATTAATCATATTTATTTCCAATCTGATATCCACATACCCAAGTGAGCGTAGAATAGTCTTTTATCTTGTATACATACATATACATACATACAGATATACAACAGTCCCATAAGAAAGTCTTATCTGTTTCTTATAGCTGTAGGGGAAGGCCTCTCTGCTCTCCTGGGTCCACACCCTTGTGTGCTATGGCAATATCAGGATCCAGGTTTAGAAATCTTGTCCCCTTTGTCTTGCTGTCAGCCTGCAGTCCTTATGCAGCTCAAGGCATCTGTTGTTCCCCAGGTCAGCCCAGTTGTGGAATAGAGAATCTCTGGTCTATCCTTCCTGGGTCAGCCCCATTTGTGAGCTCAGGAATCCTCTTCCTGTGTCTCACATGACACTATTTCACTGAGATCTGATTAGGCAGCTGGAGTCCGGTTTGATTGCCTGGCTGCACTTAACCAGCTCTCTGCTGGATTTAGAGGCATTTTATTCATCAGGGATAAGTCCCTGTTACAGGGGTATTTACTAGAGCTGCAAAAAAAGCACTATACTTATCATTCAAAAATAATGCATTTGAAAGCAATCCGGGTATTGCAATATTTACAGCGGCATTTCTGCCTGGGTTTTTTCTTTTACCTAAGGTGGGATGCAGGGGGTCTCTGGAGCTGAACCACGTTAATTTCAGCTCCCCAAGATACATAACTTTGAAGGGGCTGCCGGTAGCAGCCCCGGCTGTGCATGCACTAGAACTGTTTAAAGGTCCAGTATCACGCAGGCCAATAGAAAGCCACAGCATCATCCGTTGCAGATTCCTATTGGTCCACATGACATGGGACATTTAAACCTGCATTAGATAGCGGCATCACCTTCAGAGATATGTATGTATCTGGAGGAGCAGGGGGTCCCCGGAGCTGAAATTAATACGGTTAAGCTGCGGAGACCCCCTGATTGCCATCTAGGGGGGACATTTTTTAAATTGGAAATGCTTCTATAATGCAGTGTTTAATATCAGAATGTGTGATGGTATTGTGTCTAGTGGCTAACTCTCTATATATAGGGATTCTCTGATAACTGGCTGATAAATGCATATTTTGTCCTCCATGAAAGAGGTCCTAATGTATATAAATAGAAAATTAAGAATTGTGCCATTTTTCATATCAACACTACCATAAAAAGAGTTTTCATATTTTGTTCCTATATTAATGTGGTTGCATTAAAATATTTATGTTCAACAATCCCCCCACCCCCTGCTTAAAAAAAACACTGATAAGGTCCTATTTGATCATTTCCAGTGGAGTGTGGCTTTGAGAAGTGACGTGCTATGGGTACAATAAGTTGGTAACAGACCCGAGTCACAGTCAGGAAATTCAGCCTTCAGGGTCCATTTAATGTAACTAATAGTGCTGAGCAGTCGTGTTTCAGCACTTTACCGCTGGTGACAAGTACAAAATGTACATGGACACAATGTAATCGGACAAATAAGTATTTAATGCAACTGAAAATGCCCCAGCCTATCCCTCCAAAACTTCCAAACATGTCAATTCAATATACAACAAAATGCTTTAACCCTTCAGTGCCAAGAGAGAACGCGAGAAGCAGAAAAAAAAACCCATGCGCTAATGTAATTTTTTAGAGCCAAACCTGCAGAAAAAAAATCCAAATGAATGGAAAGAGAATAAATATTAAAAGTATATATATTTTGATGCATCCATAAACATTTTAGATGTATTTACCTGTTGATAATGTTAGAAATGAAAATAAAGTTGCTAAGTGCTAGCCATGGCCATTCAAAAATCCCAGCACCTGATTTTTGTGCCCTTTCAGAAATCTATTATAAAGGGCATTTAAATTGTGGAATTCATTACCCATGGAGACTGCGATGGTAGATACAATAGATTTGTTTAATAAAAGGTTAGACATCTTTTTAGAAACAAAAGGTATACAGGGACATACCTAATAAGTAAACATGAGAAGGATGTTGATCCAGGGAGTAATCTGATTGCCAATATTTGGAGTCAGAAAGGAATTTATTTTTCCCCTTATGAGATATCATTGGATAATGTGTCACTGGGGTTTATTGTTTGCCTTCCTCTGGATCAATATACTGTAAGTAGAAATATAGGATACGTATCTGTCGTCTAAATTGAGCATAGATTGAAGTGATGGACATATGTCTTTTTTCAGTCTCATAAACTATGTAACTATATATAGCCCTCTTTCTTACGCTCTAGAGTGACTACGGGTACTGCATACACACACCTGTGGCTCCAGGAGATCTGAGCCTCCGCTAGCTGGGAGCCTGGGGTAACAAGTATCTTATTGGCAGCGCCTCCACTTACCCAGGATGCCCATCGTGTAAGATTCCACTGGGCAAGAACAATAGCAACACGCATAGGATGGAAACTGTTTACTGTAACGCATAAATTAACCCTTATAACACTATCATAGCAATAACACATTCACCAACTTATACTATCCTTAACTCTAGTGGCTCGGCCACTCTCCTAATGAGTAATGTCACTGTCCCGTCACCGCGTGCCCCCACACCGTGTCCATGTACTGTATTTGTATATAGGCTCAGTCCTTTGGCCACTCCACTTAGTGTCCCCAAAGAGTGTTCCCTAAGGCAGGATCAGCGTCTGTTGACCGGTGTTGGTGCACTTTATTAAATACCTTCCGGTCACTGCGGTGACCGGTGACAACTTCAAAAAGGATCCGGAGATCCAGCGCAGTCTGTCCGATGTCACAATGCTCAGCAACCTGGTCCCAGACGACTAGCAGCAACCGCGACTCTGCACACTTTGTCCCTATCTGTTATACAGTAAGGAATGATGACGCTAGCACTACAGGGCGTCCCTGCAGCACCCCAACCTACTGTGACTCAGGGAATCTCTTAGGGCCCTCAGGGAAAATCTAACCTATGCAGGTGGGTCACGGACCCCCTGCACCCACACTACCTCTTCCCTTGCTCCTCCGGTGCCCTCTGGCTAGCGTGGTCTCTCCCCCACGCTTCCCTTTCTTGCCTCCCTCGAATCCAGCCCTCCCATTGGCTCCCTGGCGTCAGGTGACTCCGCTAAGGCTCCTGGGAGTTGTAGTTACTGGCTGAGCCTCTATCTTATTGGCCAGCCGTTCGCGTGCTTGCACCGCGCATGCGCCACCTCTCTCTGTTCTGACAGTGCCCTTACTGTTGCGCACTCAACATGGCGGCGCCCTATACTGTCGGGCCGCCGCAGAACCTTACACCATTCCCTCCGGAGACTCATTGCAACAACAGAAGGCAACCTAACACATCCCTACATTTATTATAAAGGGAGTTTTATGTTTTTTCAAGTTAGGTGTAATTGAACTCAAACTGAGGAAAGGAGTTGCTATATTGTGAGTCTGTCTTTACTTAATCTCAGTGAGTAATGTTAAGGAGAACCGATACAAGGGTATAGTGCTGGAGGAGGAGAGGATGGTTGTAGATTTAATTAAGAATGAAAGGAAAACAGTGAAAGGAGACATACAGTATTTAGAGAAAGGGTAGATGGTAACAAGCCATCTGCACTTGCACAAATATAACATTCCTGCCCTATTCGCTCCCTGACTGCCACAACCCTCACTACATTCCCCCCCCCCCCCCCAGCATTTGTACCTCCTCTAGATTCCGATCATTTTCCTTACTCGCCCCCCCTCCACTGGAACAAGCTCCCCCAGCACATCCAACCTGCCCCCACCTTAACTATCTTCATACAACTCAAACCTCATCTTTTCTCCATCGCATTCCATGATCTCCCTTTAACCTCCAGCTATCTTAACCCCTCCCTCACCCACCCTCCACAACGCCCTTATCCTCACCCCTTCCAAAACCTTCCTAAAGTCTCTCCAAAACCCTCCACAGTCACCCACCTCACCGATCCAATCGCCTCCACTGTCTCCACTCTCAGACCTATCACCATACCACTGACAAGACTAAATCCAGAGACCTGACCCCAACCCGCCGCCCACGAACCAAGCAAGCTGTCAATGCACCTAACCCATAACCCGACCATGTTTCCACCCCTACCCACCAACCAAGCAAGCTCTCAATGAACCTAACTCATAAACCGACCATAATGTTCCCACCCCTACCCACCAACCAAGCAAGCTCTGAATGCACCTAACCATAGCACGACCATAATGTTCCCACCCCTACCCACCAACCAAGAAAGCTCTGAATGCAACTGACCCATAACCCGATCATAATGTTCCCACATCTGCCCACCACAAAGACTTCTTAACAATTACTCTATACCCATCACATAACATGTTCCATATGTAGCTCCCCCATTGTTTTACTAACTAATATATAGCACCGTAGATAATGGGTCCTCCATAAATGTTGTTATAAATAAGGAGGTTATTCATCAAGCTCTGTTATGGGTTAATGCACCAAAACGGCTGCTACTGTTCCTCCTATTCAAGTCAATGGATGTTAACGCCCGTTCAGATGAATTAACCCATAACGGAGCTTGATATATCTGGGGGTTAGTATGATAAAGAGAATCCTTTTGATTGCTAGAGACAAGACCAAGGAGAGTGGTTGTAATGGTAATATATAGAGTTATATCGCTCCTTTCAATGGGAGGGTTAATTATGTAAAAGAAACACATCGATAAGTCACAAGAACAAACTTGCTATCACACTCCTGGGCTTCAACACCTCCCACTCCTGATATGGTGTCAATTAAATAGTGGCACAAGTCAGGCGCACTAGAGGAAGAAAGGATGCATTGTGTTCTCCTTAAAACACTAGCCGATCTGCTGCACAGCCACAGGGAAGTGTGTGATGTGATCACATACAGAATATGACTTGCTATGAATTAATAGGTTTCCTACATCGGGGAAGCCGGTGAGACTTTTTTCACTTACAAAATCATTCACTTACATCGCGATAACAATGAAATCCCCCCCCCCACAAAAAAAAACCCAAATGAATGGCTTTTCTGACAGATATTCTTGAACTGCATAATGGACAATAATAAGAAATTGGACATTTATACAACTCAGCTTTAAGAGGTGGGGTAAGGGGGATTTATGTAGACTGGGAAGGGGCACAACTCCAGTTCTCAAGAGATACAAACAGGACAGGTTTTGTGAATATCCCGGCGTCAGCACAGGCGGCTAAATCAGTCCCTGCTTCAGCACAAGTGCCTCAATCAGAGGCTCAGTCTTCAGTGAGCCACTGGGATGGTAGGGGGTAACCAGACTCTCAAATAAAGGTTAAGCCCGTTTCGGTTTCCCTTGATCCGTGTATAAGAGTCCAGATTGAGTCCAAGGGAAAGCGTGTGGGGAATAAGACAGAAATAAAAGTACAACATTTTTCCTCTTCTGTCTCCCATACCCAGAGACTTAGAAGTGTATTAAACATATACTTTAATAATGTAATGTAATATGCTGGTTACATTCTGAACCGATGTCCAAACAGGCTGCCCAAGCTAACCCATAGGCGCTGGTAAGTCTGCTGGACATCGGAGTTCAAAGCAATCAGAGGATGCCCAGAGGTGTGAATAGCATTTGGTCAGCGGGGAAAGGTGGAGTACCAAGGTCCGGAGAACAATGGCAATCCTCCGGGCTGCCATTTGTTCTGCCAGACCTGGTGGAGCCTGCCCAGCGGGTGGCATTGAGATAGCCAGGTAGATAGGTGGCAGGCTTGCGCATGTCTCTTGGCTATTTCGAATTTCCTGCTGACCCGGCTTTTCTAGCCAGCTTGGCTCTGATTGGTTGCTTGGGATAGTTACCATGCGTTGATTGGTTGCTGAGTTTTATGAATGAAGGCGGGCTTTTGAAAGTTGCTCTTGCGCGAATAGCAGAGCAACCGGCTTCGATTTCAAGCCTGAAAAGCCTGCCCACCAAAGACTAAGTCCCGACATCTGTGCCCAAATTCTCAGAAACGATCGTAGTGGACGCGGCTGGATTTTATGCAGATTTGGGTTCCAGGAGATTCCGGGCTAAATCCCGGTCAGGGTAAAACTCTTATTTAGATTTCCCTGAACCTAGGAAAGTCTAGTTTTCTACCCCAGTCCCACAGTAAGTGGTTCTTTTTGCCTGTATTTTGTGTATCATTATGTGTGAGCGAAATTATGTCGAATATATTACAATTTATTTCATTACCTTGTTTTGCTCAATTAATAATCCTGGTAAAAAGGTGTAAATTACCTGGTCTCCCGCGACAGCCACCTGTGCTGAAGCTGGGATATCCTGGTAATAACTTGATCTGTTGGTAGCTCTTGACTGGAATTTACTACCTCTGATCTAGAAACTGTCCCTAATACAATACAACAGTTACTGCAGTTTCGTAAAGGAGATTTGACATTGAAAGGGAGATGGTTTTTCTCCCAGCTGCAGAACCGATGCAAATTTACTGCACCAGATTAATCAAAGAGCAAAAAAATATTAATTTTCCAGTCAATCCCATTTCAATGGGAATATTTTTTTGCTTGGTACATTGTGCAGTTGGGAGACCAACAAGTAGTACATTATTGGTGCCAATAATTGGAATGATTAAAAATGTAGATGCCATAGAACTGCTGAGTAAATTGGACCAAACGCCATGAAACCCACTGAATATAGCAGAGAGAGCACAGCAGACTTGGAAATATTTAACATTCTCTTTTCATATTTTCCCTTTTGAAATGACTCTTTACAAAACTCTTTTAATCCGCATATTATGCAACCAAACCATTATCTTACATAAAAGCAGCCTCGTTTATACACTGCGGAAAGACTTTACAAAGCAGGTCTTGGGAACACTGTAGCATAAAAGGAAAGGTTTTATTCAATGTGGTGACCTCGACAAAAGATTTTTTTTTTTTATATACCAGGAGCACAAAAAAACCTGCTGTTCCATTTCTGCAGAAATAAAACATGTCAGAATAGTGTAGCTTCTTTTCTAGGATTCACATGTGAAATGTTTTTCCTTGTAGCTAGGCCGGGCGGGCCAACTTCACCAGGAGCGATATTCACAAAAAGGTGGCGTTTCTGAGTTGTAGGGGCCAATCACCAGATTAGATACAGATGATTAAATGCTAATATTAAGAGCTGTTTTATAAGTGACTTGAGAGCGATACAGCTCATCTCAATTCTATGAGTTGCTACAATGTAATATTTTCTGTTGTATTAATTCTTGCATGGTATTGTATGCACACAGCATATGCATTCTTTTATTTAGCCAACATATTTCGCTCAGAACAAACGTATTTTAAAGCAGGAGAACACCTAGCACTAGATCTTGTGTGTTTTTTTTTTTTACTTTTAGGATTGAAGCAGGGGGTCTCCGGAGCTGAGCGGTGTTCATTTCATCTCCAGGGAGCCGCTACTTTCAGAGATCCTTACCTCCATAGGTGATGCCGGTATCTCCGTATAATGATCAGGTCATGCCAATAGGAAGCCACAAGGGATGACATTTCTGGCATTTTGTTAGGCATCCAATTTTCCTGGCTGCAGAGATACAGGCGCCCAACTGCGGACGTAAGTATCTCTGGAAGAGGAGAGTGCCCAGACCTGCAATGACCACAGTTCAGCTCCGGAGACTCCCTGCGTCATTCATAGAACAAAACAAAGAAATAAATAGATGCAGTGCAAGGTGTTTTGCTGCTATAAATGGAATTATGGTCACATTTGGAAAATATGAAAAAAGTAACTGAAAATTAGAGATGAGCGTGTCCAGATTGTTGCTATCAATACACCCCCTGAACATCGTCGACCCGAGGGTGGGAGAGTGAGAGGAGAGAGCGGGTGAGTGAGGGCAAGAGGGAGTAAGAGTGAGATGCAGGGGAGAGAAGTACATGTGATGCGGGAGGATTGAGTGAGTGGGGTAATTAATGGAGAGAGAGTGAGAGGTGAGATGAAGGAGAGAGAAATTCATGGGAAGAGGGAGGGAAATAGAGGGGGCTTGCGAGGTGTGAAATGAGGCTCGGTGGGGGGGGGCCCAGTCAGAACTGTAGTCCTGGGCCCCGGGAAATCTGTCTGTATATACCACCAGTCAATCCATGCCACTTGTTTTGTTTTTAAACACCTTTATCTGCATTAGATCTTTTATTTTTTATATAGGAAGTTGTGAAATCACCATCTGATCTCTCAATTCTCTCCACCAGTATACAGTACTAGGATATAAATAATAATCAATATTTTAATGATATATCAGTCAAACAGGTGCAATTAATCCTTCCTGTTGGATACTTGAGTAGCTGTATATGTCAGAGTGAGATATACTGCTGTGTTATCTGACCTGTCTCCTACTCAATTAGATTGTTAGCTCTTCAGGGCAGGGACTCCTTTTCCTAAATGTTATCTCTATGTCGAAGCGCTTCTCCCCTTTATGTGTTATTTGTATTATTTGTTATTTATATGATTATGTCACGTGTATTACTGCTGTGAAGCGCTGTGTACATTAATGGCACTGTATAAATAAAGATACACATACGCAGCTACACTTGTGAGTAGTTGGATTACTTTGGTGCCAATAAATAGTTTTTACCTTACAGAATCGCGCTATGGAGCCCGCGCTCTCCTACTTTGTTTTAAAGATATACATAGATTCATAATATATATATGGTATCAGTTAAAATGATTTCCAGTTGCATTAAGTTAACATTCTTATCTGTTGTATAAGTACTGTATATATACGTATATAGCATTTTTAGTAATATATATGATAACAGGTGCTGTTTTTATATCTAAATACATTATAGGTATTGTGGCACAAAGGTGAGAGGGATGGCCCAAGGACATACTCCTTTCCTTTGGTGCAAACAGCAGCGGGGCCCAGTGAGTGCCCACAACATACTCTAACATTTGACTGGTCTTTTTAACTACAGTAGTCTCCTCCTTCGAATTAGACTTGACCTGTCTTTGACCATGTCCTGTGTCTGACCTTGTCCTGTCTCTGACCTTGTCCTGTCTCTGACCTTGTCCTGTCTCTGACCTTGTCCTGTCTCTGACCTTGTCCTGTCTCTGACCTTGTCCTGTCTCTGACCTTGTCCTGTCCCTGACCTTGTCCTGTCCCTGACCTTGTCCTGTCCCTGACCTTGTCCTGTCCCTGACCTTGTCCTGTCCCTGACCTTGTCCTGCTCTTTGCTGGACTTGGGAACAGATATAAACCATATTTAACATTATTATCTTTATTTTTGCTAAATTGTTTGCAAATGGTATAATTACTTACTTAGGTAGCAGAAACTGTTTTAGATTAACACTTTTTTAATCAAATTTAATTTTTTTCCATAATCCGAAACCACCAAACTTTTTGATGGGTTTTGGCAAAACCAAAAAACGCAAATATTTTTTAGATCCAAAACTTTGGGTCAAGTGCACATCTTTATTAGCAATATTCCTTCTAGTTGCTGATTCATTACATTTCACACAACACAGCTGTCATTGTAATATATTGTAATAGAACTCTTTACTGTTTAGGGTACATTAAAGCTACAGACCAAGCAATACCCTACATGTGTTTTTTCTTAATAAATCAGTCTGTACTATGACTGTAGCATTTTTTTAAACTGTACTATGACTGTAGCATTGTAGCATTTAAAGAAAAAACAACTCTGAATGACGTTTTTTATCTATTATAATGTAACAAGCATTTTTTGTTTCTATAGCAACCATTTACAAAATCATATCCCCTTCCTCTTCTGAAACAGGCCTGGTCACATGATCTTCCCCACAGAACTTTGCATCTTTGGTCCTCTTCTGCTGCTCTGACAGCAAGTTAGTGAACTGATTTAGTGTTCTTCGCCAATTGATCACAGGAGAACGGAATCGATCGGCAACGTAGCTAATTACTTATCATTGTGTGGATTGTATTGATGCACATATTAAATGGGAAAATAATAAAATGTAAAAAAAAAAAACGCAGCTTGGACTGCGGCTTTAAGGCTGGGGTCATGGTGCCTTCGCCCGCGCTGAGGCGTGTAGAGCGGGTGCTTTCCCTGGCCATGATGGACTGGCCGTGGGGGTCGTTCCTGGGGGTGTTCCTAGGGGCGTCAGGGAGCTGGTTCGCCCTACTTGGACGAACCGCTCACGTGACCTGTCTGTCGCGCTGAGAAATCAATTTAACTTATTTCTCAAGCAACGCGCGCCCCCTCCTGCTTCCGTGCAGACGCGCCTTAAGGCAGTCTGTTCGCGTCCGCATAGTCTGCGTCACCATGGCCCCAGACTAAGAGGCAAACCCAAGCGGGCAAATTTTTTAGTATTTTTTTTTTTTTTTGTAACGTAGGATTATAGCCAGGGTTCTCCGGAGCTGAACTTCACTATTTTCAGCACTGGGGACCCCCTTTTATGGGTGACTGAATCTCTCTAAGGCCTGGGACATAGTACAACAGACCTCGCTGGGCCGCGCTGAGCAGATGAACTTACCCCGTTCATCTGTGATCAGCGCGGCTTTAGCAGCCCCTTCCGCATGCGTGCGGAGGCTCAGAAAATTTCAGCAGACAAGCAAGTTTAAATTTCGGCACTCAGCGGAGCGGAGGAGCGGTCACGTGACCACAAACATCCAATGGGAGCGAGGGACTAGCCCCGCCTCCCGCCACGCCTCCATTCCGCCTCCGCCCCACCCACAAAGCGTGCTCACTGCCTCGCCTGCCAGGACACAAAAAAAGCACCAGATTGAGCAAGCGAGGCAGAGCAGGAGCACGGATCAGCGCGGCCCGAGGCGCCATGCCCGAGGCCTAAGGAAGCCAATTACACTTAGTCGCCTAAAGACTAATTTGCTCGCTGTGGGCTACACTCGCTTTGTAAGTTGTGGGGAAGCCACGTTATAGGCACAATCATTATTTTACCGTGATGGGCCACACACGCAACAAAAACCAGCGCAGAAAAGTACTCGGAGGCCCTCAATTTCTGAGCAATTTATATTACATTCATAGATCAAAGATTTCCTAGAACTAAAGCCGCTTTTTGTTGTTGCTTGTATTATTTTCTCTTGTAATCTATCGATTTGGCTGAATGGGATTTCTTTAGGACGGCGGTGATGTGAGGTAACGAGCGCCACAAGATCCACGGCCACCTAAGGGGATCACCACAATAAAAACGTCCCTATTGTATACTGACGCATTGAAAATAACAGCTTAAATACAAATAAGCCCTCGCATATTATATATCCATGTACAAAGTGTTCCTTTGTTCACCCCCATCCTCATTTCTCTGCTGTCGTACAGAGATACGTCCTGGAAACAATTTCTGTAACAAAAGAACACAAAGGGTCGCATTCTGAACGACTGCTAGCAAAAAAATAATAATAATGGATTTGATAGTGTCAAAGGCTGTTGTTTTTTTTGGATATCAAAATAGTAATTACCGGGGCTATTGATCAAACTCCCACACTGGCCATTTTGGTGGCAGATGGTGGTGAGGAATTTGGAATACTCATCTGTTATCATCAATGTTTCAAACTACTTTGCACCAATTTTATGCTTGTGTCATGATGCAGTATGTGGGGGGTCAGGGGGGGGAAAGAGTGGGAGGTGAGTTACTGAGTTCGCCTATGATAATGGTTGTCACAGGATACCAGGACTAGTACACCAGGGATCAGTACACAAGACAGAACTGCAATGTTGAACAAAAGTGAATTTATTGGAAAAAGTTTCCACAATCTTCCAGTACATAAAACACACACAAACTCACCCAACTGGGGTAACTGGTGTACAACCTAAAGACCTAGGTGTGGGGACCTCCGCCCCCGGAAGCTTACGCATTCCCAACTTGTGCCGCTGTCCTTGGTAGCATGGGCAGCACTGCCTTGCTCTCCGCTGGCTTGGGGGGGAGAGAGGAGAAGGGGGAGAGAGAGGATGGAGAGGGACAGAGCAGAGGGTGGAGGGATGGGAGAGAAATAATTCAATAATACAGCATAATTGGGAACGATATTACACACATACCATTATAATATTTCTTTTTAAGTGATGTAATTTGTTTTTAGAAATTATTTTTGATTGTTTTCTGCTTTTTACTTTTAGAAACCTAATTATACTATATATTAGAATGCAGATAGGTGAGACGGGGCAGCTGCCTTGTGATAAAGAAAGCAGACCGGGACTTCTTAGATAAGTACAAAAGCTTCAATGGTACATATAGCAAAGAGACTCACTCTTACGCGTTTCGCACGGAAGTCCGCACTTTATCAAAGAGTGGCCCTCCGTGCGAAACGCGTAAGAGTGATTCTCTTTGCTATATGTGTCATTAAAGCTTTTGTACTTATCTAAGCAGTCCCGGTCTGCTATCTTTATCACAAGGCAGCTGCACCGCCTCACCTATCTGCATTCTGTTTCCTACCCCGGTTGGAGCACGCTAACGCTGTCCTACGTACAAACAGTGAGTCATTTGTCTTTTTCAATACTGGCTTACCTCATACAAGATATTCCTCAGGTCAGAGGCTATTGAGGAGGCCAGACCACTGTACTATAACGTGGCTACGAGGGAGATTATATTCACATGGGACAGTCATTGTGATTGAAGAATTTAACAGTTATATGTGAACTTTTCAATTTTGGATTCTATTGAGTAACGTCGTTAGGGGGCGTGGGGCTCCCATTTCTTATACTATATATTAGTAATATACTGTACCACCACCATTACAGGTATTTTGGGGACGAACCCATTGGGGACACCTCACAAACCCCTAGTCGTTCTCGAAACCCCCTGTTGAGAATCACTGATCTGAACAATACAATTTACACAGTCACTAATGCACCATAACAAAATCATGTGTCAATACCTGTGGGCAAAGTATATCTCGCTATTTCAAACTCATAGGTGAAGGGAGCCCTCATCATACTGTATATATTTTAACCCCGTTGCTGACTGCTTTGGCATTGAAGGGGTTAATAAAATAGTATTCCCTAGATTGGTCATCACTAGAGTCTAGGCGCAAAGTTCACCTTTCCTGTCTTGGCTTTAAATTCTTTATGGGCAAGCTACCCAGCTATCTGAACAAGCTCCTCACCCCTACCACATGCAGCACTTATCACCTGAGATCAGACTCCAAAAGACTGTTCATGGTCCCAAGGCTCAACAAAGTATCCGGCCGTTCCTCCTTCTCTTACCGTGCACCCCAAAACTGGAACAACCTACCAGAGATTCTCACATCCACCACCAGTTTAAGTTCTTTCAAATCTATGGCTGTCTCACATTTTAATCTGGTCTGTAACTGTTTCATTCGCCCATAATATATATTTTCGTTAACTGTGCATGCAATGTCTTGTATATAATGTATACCCTGTTCATTTATGTAACTGTATTTGTAACCATGTATTATTTGTCCTAACTCTGTGCCCAGGACATACTTGAAAACGAGAGGTAACTCTCAATGTATTACTTCCTGGTAAAATATTTTATAAATAAATAAATAAAAATAAAATATTATTTGTTGATTGGAAATACTATAACATTATAATAATACAATAATAAAAAGGAAATAGATCAAACTAAAATCCAAAAAGTTTAGCTCTGTCAAAAAGAGACACATTGTGAATTTCAACTATTGTGTGTTTTTTATGTTAATGTGAAAAACTACTGTACAGAAATCATGTTTTACAAGAAATAAAATATGAAAAATCATTAAGTACTATTAGTACCATTAAGAATTTTACATACAGTTAATACAACTACCATTCTTTTTTTCTTCTAAAATACATGATATCGGCAAATAGGTTTATTTGTTTTTAATGAAAAAGTGATAAATCAGATTCTTTCCAAAGATTATTCATAGGAGAGTTAATTGTTAGGATTAAACAGCTCCTCCTTTGTGTTTAAAAATGGACTGAGTTCATCTTGGTGCTAATTAGATTCATGAGTGATTATTTAATGCATAAAACTATTACTAGGGGGAAAAAATTATTTTCGCTGTTATCGACTAAAGACAAAGAACCCAATAGAAAAAGCCATCTGATCTAATACATGTAAATGCCGCTGCAAAGAATCCTCAAGCAAACCATCAATTTCAAATGCGAAAAATGAGAGCTTGGTGCTTTATGATAAATGCATTTTCATTAAAGAAAAGTGAACATTTGACTGTATAAAAAAAAGTAATTTACAGTGGCTTATTTCAAGATTAAAATTGCCATTTAGAGCCGTTTTGCAGCCTAGAGCTGTTCCCTATTGTGAGTGTGCAGGAAACTTTAAACCCTAAACACGCAAAGCGAACTTCATTGCTTCTGTCTGTGCACAAGCACCTAAAACTATATGAAATGTATAAAATTGTATGAAATATGTATGAAATTGCCGCCACAGTTGCAATGGCAAGAGCTGAGTTATTAAATCGGCAATCCAAACGTTTTTTTTTTTTTACATTTATTTTTTGAACACAGGTACCTGATTGGCTAGCAGGGTCTTCGTAATGGCGGCATTTCACCCTCCCTCCCTGTGGGCCAATAGGAAGCCGTGACATCATCAGGTACTTTAAAACCCAGCTAGCTCAGCTGGAGCGGCTTCCGACACCCCCTACTGGAGGTAAGTACCTCTTGAAGCAGGGTGTGCCAGAGCTGAAATTAATAGGGTTCAGCTCTGGAAACCCCCTGTTTCAATCCTGTGTGGAAAAATTAAATAAAAAATCCTCTCCCTCCCCACCCCCTCTGTTTTGTTACAAAGATGGGAAGCAGGCGTCCCCAGAGCTGAACCACATTCATTTCAGAGTACGGCCAGTACTTGGTATTTAAAATGTGTCACATGGACCAATAGGGAGCCACAACGTCATCTATTTCAGCTTCCTATTGGCCAGTGTGATGCAGATTTATACTGCCATTTTCTTTCCCCTGCGGAGGATAGGTACACACTACTTTAACAGTAAATATCTTGGGAAACAGGGGATCTTCTGTATTTTAGCTCCCGCTTCCTAGCCTACTAAAAAAAAGGGGGGGGGGTTAAAAAAACAGACAGGGTGCCCAGCTGCTTTAAAATTATTTTAGTGAGCTCACAGTATATATCCAAATCAGAAAGATACTGGAGGATTTGCAATGAAAATGTAATGTATAGATCAGGAGTGGCCAACTCCAACCCTCAAAGGCCCCCAACATGTCAGGTTTTCAGGCTATCCCTGCTTCAGCACAGGTGGTGCAGTCTTTGACTGAGCCACTGATTGAGCCACCTGTGCTGAAGCAGGAATATCCTGAAAACCTGGCCTGTTGGTGGTCCTTGAGGACTGGAGTTGGCCACCCTTAGTATAGATGGGCAGAAAAACTTCCTTGCAAAGGACATTTACTGTATTTCCTGTTGCTGTCATAATAAAATACAACATCACTCAGCAGTGAAGCAGTCTCATTCTGTATTTCACGAAAAACGTCTGAGTGACAGAAATGGCAAGCGACTCAGTGTTTTGTTCAATGTCGCTTTTTCTTGTGAGCTGACACGTAATGGAATATACTGCAGCATTCGCAGCTAAAACCACTGTGGGACCATTCGGTAAAGGCATAAAAAGGCGACTTTCTTTAATCCTTATAGGCCAGGGTTAGGAAGCAATCGATTTTTGCCTATGGCTATGGTTTAAGACTTTGGGGCCTACGCTATAAGCGTTCATAAATAAAATCGCCGGGCTGTTTAATTCGCCAGTTTTTGGAGCGTTGCTATCACGGTATTCAGAAAGCCTTAATTACCTGTGATAGCTAAATTCCCAAAAAGTAGCCGGCGACGTGATGATTCGCCTGAAAAGGCCAAACCCAGCGATTTGATATAGCTGCAGAGAGAGCTGCACAGAGAGAGCTGCCTCTCCCTGTGCAAATCTTGACAGAATTCGATTTTATTCCCACGGTCACGTGACGTGAGACATTTAAATGCATAGGAGATACCGGCGCCCCATAACGGGGCCTGTATCTCGAGAAGCAGGGGGTCCCCGGACCTCAAATCAACGCGATTCTGGTCCGGAGATCTCCTGCTCATCTATACTAGTATTAAAATGTGTATTAAAACAGCTGCTACCCACAATAAACCTTAATCGGGTGGTCCCTGCTGGCCTGCGGTACCAATCCTGTGGCAAAAAAAATCTGTAATACATTGAAATAAATACACCCCCCATCTCCCAACGCATACAGTACAGTAATGGGCAAAATTACTACAGCTGAACCCGGTTATAATGTGGTGCTTAGGGTCTACATAATAAGACTGCGTTATACCCGGGATTGCGTTATAACTGGGATCGCAAAATGGCCGCCGTGATCAGGGGTTCAGCAAGGACTTGCCTGGCATCTGCAGCTCTCTCCTCTCTGCAGCTCTCCCTGCTTCATTAGGCTGTGTCCCTGTGCGCAACACTTACGTACGCTCTCCCAAGCTTTCAATTTGCTTTCAACTTTCGAGTGCAGAGGAGGGTCACATGACCCTTCTCTGACCAATGACAGCCCAACAGTGAATACATTTTATATAATACACCTGCAGGAATCGAACCCATGATCTTTCATAGCTAGTGCAATTCTCTAGCTACTATACCACAGACTTGGGAGCCACACTCAGACCGTGTTATACGCGGATCCACGTTGATACGGATCGCGCTATAACGAGGTTGAGCTGTATTATCCAGATATGGATAATAGCTCATTTGCCCATTATTAAATAAAACATTAGCCAGGCAGCATAAATAAAGTAAATAAACCATTCTACTTACCCCTGCAATCACGAAGGGCATCCTCGTCAGCACACTCCGGGTCCTTGTCCTCCGATACCAGCAAGAATACAAGAAAAAATACACTATAGTAATTAAGGGGTTAACTCTCGTCCCCAGCTACCCACCCTCCCCAGACACTATTCCCACCCTGTACCCATTGATTGGCACAGTGGTATATCATACCCATATAATATGGGCCTGATAAGCCACTATAGCAGTCAATGGTCAACCTAATACAAATAATTAAGGCCAACAATACACAATAATCAAAGAAATACACAAGCACCTAAACACCCCAACAATAAAATAACTAAATAGCCTAATAGTACACATCACAAATAATTATCTATCACCAAAATAGCAAAATTATTACAATTATGTTATTCCAAAACAATACAATTAAATAAACACCTATCCAAGTAAACTATTAAACAAATAAACCACTAGCCAAACAATCAATTAAATAAATAAAAGCACTAGCCAACAAAACAAATAATTAATTTAAACCACTAGCCAACAAACAAAACAATTAAGTAAAAACGCTAACCAATCTTGAAATGTACTAAAAACAAGCCATCCAAATTCCAAACAATTGAATCCAAACAATTAACAGAAATCGAAACATAACAATCAATAGAAAACAAGGATTTGCCAAAAAATGTATTGGCTGTCACTGTATTTATATGTACCCTAAAGGGGCACAGATTAATACATTACCAGTCAATGTACAATCAAAAACATAAAAATAAATAAATACAATGAAAAAATGTCATTTACATATATTCAATATTTCTTTTACATTTAGAAGTTTTCACCCTCCGAATCCCATTGTATCTGCAAGCTCTCGTATCGCGACGTGATCACCTGCAAGCCAACGCCATCCACCTTGAAAACCAGCAGCAGAAAAAAAAAATCTTCTCTTTCTTTTATCTTCTATCACCGTCTTCTTTCTTCATCTGTCATTATTTTCTACTTTTCTTTAATCTTCTTTTTTCATCTGTCAATCCAAAGCCCCATGGTCAATCCACAACAGGAACTTGTCTTGTCTGCTTCTTGAGGTAAAATGAAACGTATAGGCCTTATACATGGCCTGTGATGTCACATTTTATGGTCAGATGATACAGCTACAATCTGATTGGATGCTGTATCATGTGACCGCCTCTTTTTTTTTTTTTTTTTAAGTATGTGACGCGATTTCCAAGGGAGGTACGTCACATCCTTAAAACACATGGCTATATCACATGGTATTACAGCCAATGGGATTGAAAACAATCCCATTGGTTGCTGTAATATGTGATTGGTCACATTAGTTCAAAAGGATGTGACATCATCCCTTAAAGTGACTTTTTGGGAACCTCCATCTAGTCTCAGGTTGTGTTGGTATCTGTCGCCTTATCCATCTTTGAAAAGGTCTTCAGTAAATTCCTCTGATTCTTCGACAGCAAGTGCAACATTGAACTTCATTTTATTTTATGACCATGTTTGACAACTCCCAAATAATGTTCCCAGAACACCAACTGATTACAACACTACTATAAGGTCCATTTACTATGTTGAGGTTATTTCTGTGGGATATTCACTCTCAACGTGCCTCACCATTTTATATACAGTAGTAGGATATCCACAACTGGGATCCCCTGATGATCTATAAGTGCAGTCATTCCAATATATTTACTAGGCTGGACAACGACTTTAAGAAATGCTTTTTTCCCCCTAGAATGCTATACGGAATGAAGAAAAAGTTGGGTAGGAATTATTGAGTCATACCAGACAAAGCAGCACAGATGAGATAAAATTACCCCACAGGATGTCAGTCTATTCATTAGTAGGGTTCAGCAAAGGTCTTCTTCCTCCACAAGTGAGATCTTCTGTCACAGTCAAACCAAAACACTGATACGTTTAAACAATTAGAGGTCAAAGCAGCTAACGCATGCAGCCTTGCAAGGATTTTGCATGTATTCTGAACTAGACTGATTCCCATAAATGTATAGGTTTAGGTGGAATCAAGATGACATGAACCAGAGTTGAGTTAGTTGCTTTGCTCCTGGAACATTCAGATGTCATAGCCAATATTTTAAATATGTGCCAAAATAAATGTAGGCTTGTTCAATTCATGTACGGAGAACTCCCTTTTCTGGGCATCTGTTACCAACAACACAGGTCAAAGCTTTGCTCATGGAACTCTCTTAATTTGCAAATCATGACTGGAGCCTGTATTTACTCCTACTGTATGTACTGTGAGAATTGAATTGTCTGTACTTTTAATGCATATGTTTTTATACTTACCTTGGTGCGCTTTTATGTTCATATTTGGGTCATTTACATTTTATGGTTACAGAAGGATAAAGCCAAAAAAAGATAAGCTACAAGAGATCGCTCCATTCAGAAAGGAATGAAAAACCTTCCTTTTTAAGCAAAGCTTGGCAAAAAGACCCCAATACCCTGGCAGACAGATTTACTATTCCCGTTCATGTTTCCTGCCCTTTATTGTGTTCCTCATTGTTCCCCTATATGTTTTCGGTATGTCCTAGTTGTAGGTTTAGGATGTGTGTCCTAGCCACATGCACTCTAGTACCAAGTTTTCTTGGTGTCTGTGAAGGTTTTTTTTTTTTTTTTAATGCAGAAGACTCTCTTTTTGTTACAAGTACTGTTTGATCCTGTAATGACTAGCGGCAAATACAGTATGAGCTCCGAGGTTTCTACTTAGCATTGATCTTCCTAACTTGCAATGCGGTTTGTTTATTTCTGAACAGGCCGCAGGTGCTCTTCTGCATTAAGAGAACCTGTGTCATACATAAAAACAATTTAACTGAAGTTGAACTTGAGAAGATCGCACCTATTGTGCTTTTGCCAATTAAGATAACGACAACACAAAAATATTGTAGAAACAATTACAGTGCACTGTGTTCTTGCACAAGCTAATTATAGAGCCTTAATGTAAGGTGTAACCCATTCTTTCGTTCAACAAAACATTTGATGTGTCCCCAAAGTCCACCTGGGTACTATAGCAACATACAGTACAGTATATATATTATTTTCAATCTCATTTAGGGACCTAGTAAATATAATGGCTTGCATGAATTTCACTGCGGCTATGAAACACAGTGATTACCGTCTGTCATCAAAGCCCATCATAAAAAATGTTAGGGGCAGAGGAAGAGCATTTTATCAAGATGTTCCAATCATCTCTCTTGAAAATATATCTTTGCTCATTTACACGGTATTTTATAGTTTCCTCTTATATTAGGTATCAATTCAAGTATGATTATTTTCTTCTGAGCCATTTTGACACAAAACATTATTATTATTATTATTTTTCACAGTAAAATGAATGAAAAGAGAAGACAGCATACCTCGTTACAGAACAGCAGATGTGTCCGTTACTGATACCCCGAGCACTAAAGCTAACAGCACTTATTCATACACCTGAAGGCATAAAAGGAAAGTCATGCCCATCTTATTTATTTGCTTTATTTTTGGAGTGTCAGTTTGACGTACAGTAGACATACCGGATTTCATAGTTGTATTAAGCTAATGGAGTGTAATGTCACTGGCATATTCAATTTGCAACTACATTGAACAAATTGGATAAGAAAGCCGTCTGACAGCATCAGTTCTTTTTAATTTTGCTCACATTGACCACCTACCGGGATAACTAAGTCAGGTCATGGACTATTTTACAGTGTACAGTATCAGTGATGAAGAATGTATTATTTGGATACATTATTAATGCAGCCGTTCTCAGTTTGTAAATCCAGTCGAAGTAGACAGTTTAAAGTAGTAATCTGTGCTTCTTACATATTTTGTTACCCTTATAGGAACTACTGTACATACACTGTAGCTCTACATATTCTCCATGAACATATGAAATAGCATTTAAAAGTGAAAATGATTCAAGATGGCTAGGGAGTCACCCAGTAGGAAGGTGCAAGGTCATCTCCTAATGATGCTCCAGCTTTCTATAGGGCACTGAAGTGAGACTAAACTCAGCGGCCATATTATTCTCCTGGTATCATAGTCCAGAAGATGTAAATGCTATTTTATTGGAAACCAAGGGAGTCCCTGGGGCTTTTAGTAGCACAGTTCACGTGAAAGGGACCCGCTCGCTAATATATGGCAAAATAAAAACACACAAAAACGATTATGAGTGTACTGTAGTGTTCACATCCACTATGTTGTTTCCTATAAATGTTTGTAAGACCTATTTTATATAGTGGAACCAATCCTATAAGTCACTTGTGGCTGGGACGGAGGGGGCTGTGTTAGTGAAGCAGAGAGAGCGGATCACAGTGGTGGCCGGAGGATAGGTTCTGCTACAGAACAGCAAGACTGACGGTGCCGAAGGCCTACCTGTCTTACCTCCTGCTCCCCCTTAGCCCCCACGAGTGAGGAGATAGCCCGAATCACGGCAGAAAATAAATAAAATATACGCCCCTTCTCCCCCTCGGCTCCCATCTCACTCCTGCACTGCTAACCTAAATGGCTGCCAAATAAGGCAGGCGGCAGAGATGCAAGGACAGGATGTGTCAAATTGTTCAACGAAATACGCACAGAATTTCAAACCCATAAATCCAATTCTTTGCGTATCGTTAGGTCAGGCATTTTTTCAACACGCTACAAAAAAACGGACCCTCTGACTTTCAATGAAAGTAAACTAGATCAACGGATATGAGCCCCAAAACAAAATAAATTCTCAATAGGACTGTAGACGGACGTTCACAGAGGTATGCAAGAGAGACTGATTATTGTGAAATTAAAGAAGGCTTTTTATTGCGCCTGTTTCCTTAACATCATCACACCATCCAAACAAGGTGTAAACAAAGCTTCTATTCATTTGGGAGTATTTCTAGTGAAACAATATGCAGTTCACAACTCCCTTAGATAAACATGTCTCCCAGCCCCAAAACATATAGCATGAAATAAGTAGATATACGAAGTCTCTTAAGAATGAATGTCTTAGGCCACGTCCATACTTTATACTTTCTTGCTCAGGCGCGCTGACGCTTAGCTGCGACAGCCGTCAGCGCTCATTTTTCATGGCCTTGCTTCAGAGACAGCGAGTGTACTCGCGAGGCTGGTGGGAGGCGGGATTCCTGCGGTGGCTATGTCGCGTCATCGCGCATGCGCTGTGAGCACGGCAATGGCAAGTTCCTGCAGTGCTGCCCAGCCCGGGAACAGCGGCTGTGCTGCGGTGGGACACATGTAGCTATGCTGCCCCTGGTACACGCAGTTCCTGCAGTGCTGCCCAGCTCGGGGACAGTGGCTGTGCTGCTGGGGGACACACGTAGCTATGCTGCCCCTGGTACACGCAGTTCCTGCAGTGCTGCCCAGCCCGGAGACAGCGGCTGTGCTGCTGGGGGACACACATGTAGCTATGCTGGGGGAGAAAGTAGGACTTTACATGATGAGGAGGAGGAGGTGGGCGAGCAGAGAGAAAGGATACCCTTTTGAATTATTATCCCCGCTGGCGCCACACACTCAGTAGCCCGTCCACATATCCCTGCTCTCCTTTCATTGGTTGCTGAGGCGTCACGTGAGCGGAGTCAGCGCGTGAATTTTAAATTTCAGTGTCGGCTCTGTTCAAGTGCGCCTCAGCAAGCAACTGAAAGCATGCGCGAGCCCCTACTAAAGCCGCTTTAATTGCGGCTGTAGGGGCTCAGCGGGAAGCATCAGCAAGCGAGAGCAAGCGAGAGCAAGCAAGCAGTAAGCATGCCCTGGGCCTAATCTGTTCCTTGGAGGGAAAATCTTCTCTGTTCCTGGTTCAGCTCCCTTCCCTCAGGGTGTGTCAGCATTCAGGTTTAGAAGTTTTCCCTGTGTCTTGAAAGCAGCTATGCTGTGTCTTCTGACAGAGCTCAAGACAGGTTGTGGGAGTAAAGACAATCTCTGCTCTCTCTCCAAAGTTCAGCTCAGGTATGAGCTAAGGAGACACATTTCCTGTCTCAAAAGACAGGCTTTGTAAGCAATCTAAATCAGGCAGGTGGTGTTTATTAATTGACTACCAGCAGTTAACCACCACACTGCTAGATTAAAGGCACATTACTTGTACAGGGATTCCTCCATTGTTACAAGGACCATATATGATTTGATAATAAGCCAGAACAGAGCCAAAATAACAGAGGAGGTAGCCAGGAGATGGACAAAAGATATACAAGACATAACGAATGTAACTGAAATACATGAGAGGGATTAAATAAGCGTATACAAGTGCGTCCAATCTGTAACATGGAGAGAAACCCAACTACAAATAGTACAAAGAGCATTTTTGTCACAGTATAGTATATTAAAGGCAAGTTCAACCAATCACCTATCCTATGTCCTAAGTACCAACATCAGAAAGTAGACATGATGCACAATTTTTGGACATGCAAATATATTCAAGCCTTTGGAACAAGTAATTACATTTATGTTAGAACCAAGAATGTTTACAGATGTTAGATAAATACTGTAGTCTGTCTCAACCACCATATGGATGTAAAGGTACACTGCGACAATCACTCTAAAATACCCAGAGGATAGTAGAAGTGTCATTACAGTATATAAAAGGTGTGCACATGCCAATTTGTGGTAATAAATGTGAATATATTTATTTGTCAAATGTGTTAGCAGGAAATAATACATTGAGAGTTACCTCTCGTTTTCAAGTATGTCCTGGGCACAGAGTTACAATGAGAATACACGGTTACATTATATGAACAGGGTTATACATTATATATGTAACCCCGGTCTCTTTTCAGCCCCAGAGACCCCCCATGTAGCGCTCCGAGGCTCTGCGGCACACCAGGCTAGCGGGGGCCGCCATGACAGGTTGCGGGAGCGTGTGCGTGTGCGTTAATCACGCAGGCGCAGTAAGGGTAGCGCACGCAGTCCCAATGCTAAAGAGGTCCTGAGTGGACTACAATTCCCAGCAGCCTCTGGGGATTGCCCTTTCACCTACATCACGAGCAGCCAGCCAGCAAATAGGGTTTTGCAGCTTCTCCTGTGAAGGAATGCTACAATGTTGCAGGGACCACCTTTGGCAGTTGAAGCTGGGAGCAGGAAGGGGGAGGAAGGGTGTAGGGAACAAGTGGCTGCTACACCAGGTAAGGTAATTCCCCAGATCCCAGGCAGGCCCCAATCCCCACCAGGGTAGGGGGTAGGTACTGAGGGAGGGCCCATAGGTTAGGGACTCTGCCCTTAGGTGTGTGAGGGTGCAGTCTTGTCAGTGTCACGGCTGGTAGTGCTGTGAGCGCTGACAAGTAGGCACAGTGTGTGCAGTGCAGTGGGTTGCTGCAGGTTGAGTGTGTGTGCAGTGTGTTTGCTGCAGAGGTTAGGGAGAAGTTAGCCAGAGGGGACCCGGGTGGGTACGGGAGAGGTAGTGTGGGTGCAGGGGGTCAGTGACCCACTTGCATAGGATAGGCTACCCCGCAGGCCCTACGAGTTTCCCCTAAAGCCATTCAAGGTTGCTGTGCTGTAGGGACGGCCTGTAGTACAGCGAGTGTCACGTTAGTCAGATAGGGACTCCATTGACGCTGCGCACCCGTGCAGAAGGTTGGGCGCTGCTCTTCGTTGCGGCTGCAGAGGCCATCTTGGTGGGGCCTTCCCGGACGGTGGATCCTGGATGTCGGGCCGGAACTCGACGGATCCTTTGTGAAGCAGTTGCAGATCCGAGCACTGGAGTGCTCGGCAGGTACTATATCATCAAGTGCACCAACACCGGTTATCAGGCGCTGATGCCACCTTAGGCTAAACTCTTTGTAGGAACACTCAGCGAGTGGTTACCAGACTGAGGCTATACCATATAGTATCATACATGGACACGGTGTGTGGGGAACGCGGTGAGGGGACGGACACGTTACTCCTGATGAGAGTGGCTGGGCCACTAAGGTTACCTGTTGCATTATAGAGAGATAAGGTTACTCTGCATTATCGTTAATACAGTAAAGTTGTTTGCATTACATGTGTGTGTATGTATTTCTTGCCCAGGGGAATCTCACATCACGGGGATCCTGGGTAATGGAGGCGCTGCGCTAAGTAAGTGTATGAGTGTTACTCCAGGCTCCCAGCTAGCGGAGGCTCAGATCTCCTGGAGCCGCAGGTGTTGTACAGTGACCAGTAGTTCCTTTGGGAGGGTTCAGAAAAAGGGCTACATATATAAAGGCATTGCATGCACAGGTAGAGATAATATATATTATAGGCGTATGTAACAGTTACAGACCAGATTAAAAAGTGAGACCGCTTTAGTTTTGAAAGAACATACAGTAGACTGGTGGCGGCCGTGAGAGTCTCGGGTAGATTGTTCCAGTTGTGAGGTGCACAGTATATGTGTCAAAAAAAAGAAACAAACAATTAAACAATTAGAACTATGTAACGCATAATGACAATATATTGTTGTGATATGTGAGACCCGATAAACTCAATAAAAACATATTTAAAAATAAAAATGAAATAAGGCAGCGGGTGCATTCCATTTTTGCTTTGTGAAAGGTACACTGTGCGGTATGCATAGAAACCAACAGAGATTAAAGAAATAATTTAAAATACATTAAAGAGCAATAAACGGCAGGCCGTACCAGCAATAACTGCATCTGATCATTTCTATTTTAGCAATGCCTTGGCCGTACCACATTAGTGTAGCACAGCATGGTGGTCAACATTTTTGTGGGGATAATGGGATCCCGTAGTCATATGATAAGATTAAATGAGCTGTAAATAATTGCACTCAATTATTAGGACACACAGAGAGAACTATTTGCGAAGGTCTCTGCAAGCTCCTGGCCTGCTACTGGGTGTGATGTGCCATGTGGCACTGCAGCTATTAATGAATAGATGGCTATTGGGGATGCAAACTGGCTTGATCATGCTGCTTGCACCAACTAATAGCTATTTTACACGTTCTGCTAAATGGTGCCAATAACCACCCAGAACTACTGTATGTAACAGAAGTGTGCTAAGTGAAAGTAGTTTTTGAAATTGTATCTAAAACAACAATCCCGCAGGCTCGTTTTCGCTTTTAACATAGTTTTTTTGTTTGGGATGGGGGGTGGAAGGGGTAACAGAATTGGAACTAAGATATCCTCTTTATTTTCAGTTCCGGCAAACCCCCCCCCCCCCCCCCCCAGTTACTGAGCGACTTCCCGGTGTACTTACCTGTGTTCTTGCTCCCTCCAGAGGAAACAAAATGGCTGCCAAATCTTGGCGGTCCCGCGGACCAATAGAAAGCTGCCGCAACATCAGTTGGGGATTCCTATTGGAAGGGTATTTAAATTAGAGATGTGCACTTGATTCCGTGTTTTGGCTGTAACATTTTTTCAGGTTTTGGTTTTCGGTGTAACTTGAAAGATGACGCAAAATGTGATTAAATATAGAATAGCTTTCTTAATAGCTCTTCTCTAAGCTCTCTTGGGTAAAATAAAGAACAGTATCACTAAGTCACCTGGTACAGTCTTCCTCCCTCTCTGCACATTGGGCCTGCCGGCACAACCCTTATTCCCCTCATTCAACACTTTGCCGGGGACCACATCTCCTATTGGTCTCCACCATAGGCCTAGTCAGATACCCTTCTCATTAACACCAATCTCTCCCATCCTGCTCAGCTTCATAGGCTTGGTGATATCTCCCCACTCCCTCCTGCATGAGATTTTACAGGTATTGGCTGTAGCCCTCTGTACAAAGTACTGTGGCAGTGACCCAATGCTGTCAGCAAGTCCTCTGTACAAACCTTCCTGGAGATGGGAGACCCCGAATGTACTCTAAATACTTCTCTCCCCTTTGAGAGTACTTTCAGAGTGCTCCCTCCTCCCAAAAACTGTCCCAGGTCCAAATCATGTCCTGCATCCCGTCAACTCCCTCCTCTACTCGACAACTCGCCTGGGGCCCAGACCCTGGCTTTGTCCTGGGCCTCCCTATCCTCCCTCCTCCAGGTATAAGAGCAATCGTGTTGCAATTAGTACTTCCTACCACTCTCAAACATACCATTCTCAACTTAGCCAGAAGGTGTAGACAAGATGGCTGAGTCCAATGGGGAAGGCCAAAGGACAGTAACTAGCACCTACTGTAGTTCTGCTCCGATCTCCGGATATAAAGCTAAGTCCACCACACCTCTTCTATCACAACTTCATTGGGCCAAACCATGACTAAATCATGCCATCCCCCTCTCTACAGACGATGTACACGTGTGGGCAGTAATCATGTGCTAGTTGTACGTCCCCTGAGCAGACTCCCGTGGAGATGGAAGAACCTCGCCATGCTCAAGAGATGCTTCTCCCCTTTCTGAGAATACTTCCAGAGTGCCCCCACTCCCCTCAACGGGTTACTGCTGCTGACCTGTGACTAGCACATTGTTGTTGTGAGCTGCATTTTTCAAAGTCTGCCGCCCTTAGGCAGTTAGTTGTGGCGGCTGCCTTCCTCCTTTTTTCGAATTGCAGCGTCAAATGACGCAGCGGACACTGCGTCGAGATGCCATGGTAACAAGATGCCACGTGATGCCACGTTGGTGACGTCCGCGACGTCATTTGAAACTGCGATTCGAAAAGGAGGCGGGCGGCAGCAAGGAGGAGGCCGCTACAGCTAAGTGCCTTCCCATCGAGCCCGATATGGCAAACGTATATGGGGGTGGACATTTTTGCCGCCCCAATATTTTGCCACACTAGGCCCGGGCCTAATGGGAAATCCACCACTGATTGTTTTAATTGCTCCGTCACTCTATAACTCCATGGGGCCCAGAACATGGCTGAGTTCCCCAGCGGGTGCAGTACAGCTTTAGCCTCGCCGGCTAATTTTTTCGATGGTGTCTGCTCCCGCTGGCGTGTTTGTATGTGTCCCGCTGCAATACGCTAGCGGCAGCATTAATGCCCGCTACATCTGTATCTCGGGAATCAGCTGAAATTAAGGTCGTTCTGCACCGGAGGACACATTGGTTCCAATTCTGTTACAAAGAAAACAATGATATTGATTTCAAACAGGATTACTGCCTTAGGGTATATGAGAGTGAAAGAATGTCTCACTCTCGCTCATTTTAAACTAAAAGGAAAGGTATTTTTGGAGAAAGACATTCCATGTGTGCATATTTGCAAATGTTCCCAATTTCATTACATTTTCTTAAGCTGTCTAATATTTGCCCTTTTCACACATCTCTATTATATATAAATAGTCATCAAAACAAACATGTTATTTCAATACATTTAACATGGCTTCCAATGTTTATACTATTAAAATGATTCATACAAATTTACCCAAAAACACATTTGAAAACAATTCACAAAATTGATGTGTCTGTTGCTATTAGATACATATCCAAGGAAATGCAGTATAATCCCTTTTTAAAATATAGTTTACCAATAATAAAGACTGTATTAAAAATGACCTGGGTTATATGGAAGAAAATGGCTGCAGTGACCATTCGTCCTCCCCGAGACACACGAGGCAGCCATCTTGGAGCTGTGATGTCATTAAACACTGTAAGAATCAGAAGCAATGCATTCAGATTCCAAGCTTATCTTTCTCAGCTTTGCGCCTCTAATAAAATGTCCTTTTATATTTCAATTCCAAATATATTGAATAATTAAAAAGTAACCAGGTCCGTTAGCAGTCTCGCTTATCAGCTCATCCTCAAATGTACAAAATAGTCTATGAGCTAAACTTTTACTGGTAATTTTTTTTAATATACTGTATATAGTCTGAAGCATTTTTCAAATCAAATTAATTGAAATATACATTAAAATACACGCTCATGGTATCATTTCCCAAAGTACTTACAATTGCTAATTGTGATGACCAAAACAGTGCTTTTGTGTAAATTATAGTACATAACTTGGTCAGCGGGCTTATTATCCCTCATTTATCTTAAATCTTATCCAATTGATAATGTAATCATTAACTATGTAAGCAACACCCAGATAAGAATAATTACAACAAATCGATGTCTAATGCTCGGTTAGTAAATTGGTTTAAAGTATTCAGTTTCAGTTGAAAAGTGCACGTTACCAAGTAAGATTCAGATGCTAACAGAACTGATTGATTTTGATTGAAATCAATACAAACAGAGAAGTGTGTACAAGTCACCAATTTGTATTGCCTGGGATAAAGTTTGATCCCAGTTATGATAAGCTTCATTTTCAACAGCCTCAATTGATCTTTGTAATTCCTACTGATGTTGTGGATCATGTTACTATCATTGTTGATGAGTCATAATCAGAGATGTGTGAAGGGATCCCTCCAGTTGTGAAAGAAAAATCACTAACTTGCTAAATTTGTCTACACCAGGGGTAGCCAACTCCAGTCCTCAAGAGCCACCAACAGGTCAGGTTTTCAGGATATCCCTGCTTCAGCACTGGTGGCTCAATCAGTGGCTGAGTGTTCGGCTGAGCCACCTGTGCTGAAGCAGGGAAATGCTTAAAACCGGACCTGTTGGTGGCCCTTGAGGACTGTAGTTGGCCAGTCCTGATCTAAGGGTTTTTGCATTAAACACTTAGCAGCATTTCATTCAAAATCAGTGTTTCGGTCCCAGCTTGGACCTTTGTCTTAAAGGTTCATGGTGGCGCTGAAACGTTGATATACAAATAAATCCTCCCCTTTATGCTTGCTTATAAATTGAGCACTGTTAAAAAATAAAATTGCTCACATCCGACAATGAAAGGGTAAACCCAGGTGTGGCAACTCCAGTGCTCAAGTGCCACCAACAGGTCAGGTTTTCAGGATATCCCTGCTTCAGCACAGGTGGCTGTCTTTGACTGACCACCCCTAGTCTACTGCATTAGTGCTATTTAGTTAAAAATACGCCACCTATCTTCTCCATTTTCGCAGATGTTCCAATGTTGCCCTTCCTCTAGATTCTGTAACAGAGTTGCAAATACATTTGACATGGTTACTTGATGAGTGACATTTTGTGGTGAATTTTAATCACTAAAGAAGATTTTTGTAATTGAGGTTTTTTTCTTTGCAAATGTTGACATTGCAGTTTCATTTTCTGGGTGTGCAAATGTTCAGCATTCACAAATGTGAGCAAATATTTTGGTTAACTTTTAATCAGTGTGTGTGTGTGTGTGTGTGTGTGTGTGTGTGTGTGTGTGTGTGTGTGTGTGTGTGTGTATATAAGTGATTAAACTCACGATAACAGAGTCAGCTGGATCTCGAGGCGTGCTTCAGTCCCAGGTAAGTATGACAAAAGTTCGGAGATAGGGCTGATCACAGCCTGTCGGGCGAAACGCATCAGAGGACCTTGTATCTATCTGCTTTCATGTCTATTTAAATTAATAAATATTTATTATTGGACATCTGCCTCCAGCCCTATCCCTTGCTGTGATCAGCCCTATCTCCGAACTTTTGTCATACTGTACATGTACAAGGTAAATATTCTCTGTACTGTAAATGACTGTAAGGATATTAGATTGAAAAGCCTGTATTTAGTAATTGTTTTACATGTATACAAAGGCAATACTTAAATTAATGGAATTCAGGCAGCTGTAATAGATTTTAAGAGCTTTGATTCTGTTTGACTGATTGCTTGCCTCTGCAATACATTAACTGGGCAGTGTGAGCATGGATTGAATCAATTACTTTAACAGAAAATATTAATCACTCATATACAGTACCTTACTTTCTTCCAGCACTCCCTACTAGAGATGGACGAATCCACCCAAATCCGTTACCCGGATTTTCTTGCATTTTCCCCCCAAAATCAGATTCATAGTGTAAAATCCGCCAACGAATTTGGTCGGTTTTAATGAACAAGGATTCGTCAAAAATCGCCATTGGGTTGACGGATTTGTAGGATCCAATCCGTGGATTTAGCAATCCATGGTGGATTCTGTGGAACCCACCACCGGGTTGCGGAATCCGCAGAGCGTATTGGTAATAAAACTTTTAAAAATCCGCAAAAAAACGCGAACCGCCCTTTTTAAGATTGATCTGTTGAAATCCGCAGACCAAAAGGAACCGGCCGATCCGCTACGGATCCAAATTCGCCCAAATAATTCGCCCATCTCTACTGGCTACCAGGGATATTTTTTAAAACATATAATTGTTTAACCAATAGTTCTACAATATCATCAGTGAATAGTAAAACCCACATTTTGGGCAGCAATAAATATTTTCATTAGTTTCAGAAATCAGTTATTTTATAAGTTATTAGACTAATGTAGGACATAGAACTCAGCTGGGAATACAATGGGATCTGTGTATTAAACCGTTCAGAATGCAATTTATCGAATTAAAAAATCACTGTAATCATCACAAATCATCGATGGGAAAAATAACATCTAATTTGCATGGACGTTCCCCTGAGGGTAAGCACATTAATATGTGTTTTTGATTTGCTTCTTAAAAGTGTTTTGGATTTGATATGGTTGTTGTTCTAAATATATTTACGGTGTTTGTACTATTTGCTTCTTCCCTAGGTACTGTCACCTTAACACGCTAGGGAGGTAGTTAGGCTTGTTTCTGTTTGGGTTAGCTGAATCGTCCCTCGTCTGTATAGCGTCCAAAAGTCCTAATACTAGTGAGCTCCTTGCGGGCATTGGCCAACATTATCTTTCCTCTGGATCAATAACCCAGTACTGTACACTGACTACTGCTTCTGGGAAGACTGGGTCTGAGTTAGCTATGAACCTTCTGATTGGGACGATCTGGCAATGCCCTAAAATTCCTATCTGGGGAAATTTTGGACACAGGCTTCCTCATATTGGAACAAATGGGTTCATCATGGCCATTGCTAGGGACGCTATCTGGGTAGGGCACTTTCCCTAACTATAAAACAACAAACAGGGACAGATCAATCTTAGTACACACATCTACATTATACACGGGAACATATTTAGATTATTAACAGTGACCCGCCTCCAACTATCACTCCCAGGAACCTAATTCTAGGACTTCAGACTGGCTATATATACACACGCCAATAGTGTTATCACTTACCACCAAGCATACAGTGGGAATTGCTGCTTTCCAACCAAGTGATTCTTCACCACATGAGGGGAGATAGACATTACCCTGTGTGAGTCCACACAGTTAACCCGTTTGGGACATTAACCCCTTAACTCAATAGTAGTTCCAAATGGGGGCTACATCCCATTGGCATATCTCCCAGGTATCTAAGGTGTGCTCCTTTTTGAGCACAGGTGTTTCTCCATATGTTAGATCGTTTTATTATGTACTTAAATTCCAACAATCGGAATCTTAATTTTACAAGTAAGCTGACTCATTCAGAAAATTCTTCAGGAAAAAAAAAAAAAAAACAGAAAAAAAATTCCCTGAAGAAGTAGCATTACAGTACGAAATGCGTAGGATAATTGTTTTTAATGCTTTTGCAAATTTTAGCCTCGTAGTTACTCTGCAGCCTTTACACTGTGTGTGTGCAGTTATTCAAGTGCTACGGTACATTGGTGATCCGCCCGCAAGCGCCTCTAACAGCTGTTACAACGCTGACTATTCCACTGCACTGAGATTGTTAATGTGGAGCTTCCGACATCTACAGTAGCAATATTGTTTCGCTTTATGGACTCTTATTGCTTTTGGGATCATATGATTCCGTGGACTTACCAACACTGATCGAGGCTCACTGTGGGACTTTACCAGCTTAAAGAGTGTTACCTCTCTATACTGTGGAACTTCCATCTACACCTGCTGTGGGAAACTCCCCTGATGAGACGCATGTTCCAGATTAGATTACTAGTGCTGCTTGTGAGAGAAGCCACCATCCGTGAGGGAGAAGACGCTGTCCCAAAGCCATCTTTGACTGTTCCTCTGAGGCTCCCGTTCCTGACCAGTGTTCCAATCCGATGTTTGGTAACATATGTGTTAATCACATGACATGCTTATGATCTACTAACTTTATGTACGCAGAATTCTTACCCCTTTTTAATACAATTTTGTTCTGCTATACTTCACCATGGGCGTATTGCGCTGTTTTTTTTCTGTATTTAAATTAAATGCCGGGGGACCGCGCAAGGCCTCTATAATACACTTACCTTCCCTTCCAGCGACGCGTCGTCCTGGTAACCCGGCATCAAATGACGCCGCGGGGTCAGGTGATATCATGTTACCATGGCGATGCCTTGGCATATACTGTAAACGCTCCCGTTCTGCATATACCATCCGGCTGAGTGTTAATATACTGTATTTAAGCGTTGTCTGTGACAATCTGCTACAGTTCTTAAGCAATGTTTTCAGTTACATTTTTCTGCGAAGGGTAATGTAGCATGTATTACAGGCTACTCATTAGCATGCTCAGATAATGCCCGGGCCACATGAATTTATCAATCACAATGATTAATCTGCTTCTAATCTGCAACCATACATAATGTAAATCATATATGCTGCATACTGTAGATCCTTAATATTAATGTATTCAATTGAATCTGCTGATATATTGATGCGGTATATACTTTCCTTAACATATTGCTGAATTCTTATTAGATTGTTTCTCCCCAGACTTGTACAAGTAATTTGCCTCTTTCCCCCACAGGTCCTGACTTTATCAGTTAGGGAAATGCACAGGTCCCTTTTCAGATACTGGGATTTCAGCTGGGCAGACTGCAGCAAGCTCTGAAATCAGCCTGTTTCTCACATCGCCCGTGCTACTAACAAGGGAACATGTTGTGTTCCGTAATCAAACTTACATTTGGTGTATATATACACTGTAGCTGTGCATCATCTATAAGAGTATTTAACAAAGCTACAGCAAAGCACACATTAAAGCTGCAGATCAAGCAATATTCTACGTGTGTTTTCTTAATAAATCAGCTCAACAACTCTGAATTACATTTTTAATGTATTATAATGTAACAAACATTTCTTATTTCTATAGCAACCATTTACAAAGTCACGTCCCCTTCCTCTTCTGAAACAGGCTCTGGCACACCCTTTTTTGAGACCTGCCCTCTCTCTAGCAGTGCACCAATTGTACCTAGTGACTTCCTGGTCACGATCTTCCCACAGAACGTTGGTCCACTCTTCTGCATTGACAGCTATTTAGTGAACCCACGAGCTGAATCTTCACCGATCGATCACAGGAGAACGGATCAATCGGCAAATTGGCTAATTACGTATCATTGTGTGGATCGTATTGATGCACATATTAAAGGGAAACAGAAACAATTAAAAAAAAAACTGTAGCTTGGACTTCTGCTTTAAGTTAGGTTGTCCTGGTCTTCAGCGTGCTCCTGTGACTAAGCAAAACTGTATCATACAACCACACAGCATGATTTTCTTTGTCGGTGTACAGTACTGAACTGTTAGCATTCTCTCTCTCTCTCTCCACACTGTAATGCTAACGAGCAGGGCCCTCATTACCTTTGTGCACATTTGTCCTTGTTTGTATGTAATTATCAAATCTCTGTAGCCCCATTGTACTGCGCTGCGGAATATGCTGGCACTTTACAAATGAACGATACTAATAATATATATACACCGACTCAGATCCAGGAACACTGAAATATTCCACCTCCTCCCATCTCCTTTACCTTAGTGTTCCACTCCCCCCCTCACTCAGCCATCGCTTCACTTAACCCCATCATTTCCACTTCTCCAGCCACATCTGAGCTACAATGTATTTCCCCTTTGACCAGCATTCCTCGCAGCACTTGATTACCGTTAACGAAAACTAATGACATACGCTGCTGATTGAATAGTTCTCCCGTGATCGATCAGCAAAGATCCTGCTTCCCCGGGTTCACATAATCAGGGCCGCCACCAGGGGGGGGACAAAGGGTACTGGCATCCCGGGGCCCCTGCACGGCTGGTCGCCAGTTAATAAAATTGAAAAAAAAGGATTGGAGGAAACAAAAATGGCCGCCTGCCAAGCGTTTTGCGCGCTTGTAGTACATTACCACGTGCTACAAAGGTAACATTGGCTATTGTTAAAGTTTGCAGCTCAGCACAGTCTCTTGCCGGGAACATTGGAACATTTTCCTGTATTGGATCATTTGTAGCCAAAGATCTTGAACTGCTCTGGAGGTGTGCTAAAACCAACGGATGATATATATATATATATATATTTTTTTTTAACTCATAAAAAATGGCATTGAATGTAATTTTTTTTTCAATAGAGCAAGTATTATTTAATACTACAGAACTAACTTATTTAACAATAAAAAAAAAACACGCTTGGATATTGAATGTTTCGCTCCAATAAATATTATCCTTTTTGCCCTGACTAACGGTCCATCGGACGCGCGGCCAGGCCACTCTTGCGCTCATGGTTCCATGGCTTCCTTTCTCACAGTTTAATATATAGGCCTCAATGTATAATCTCAGCATCTGCATCCCAGGATTTAAGTTACATTTAAGTACTCTACGTGTATTTCCTTTAGTGTTAAGGTTTTAGCAAGGAATGATTGACAACCATTCTCTGCTTGAGTTTTATTGTTAACCACGTTGCTGCTTTCTCCTCTGTCATTAAACAGATAACAGAAGTGATTCATCTTATTTATTTGATTACGGTTGCCAGGCGGCTTCTCCAAAAATTCAGGACAAAAATGGTAAAAGACACACTTTCATACATCTCTCCGCTCCATGTTGTCTCTTCCTCTCCTTGGCCCAACCCCCAGGCTCCTGACACTTCCTCCTTATTGACTGCATTACCCAGCAGCAGTCAATCAGGATAGACGAAGCTGCCCAGCTGCCCAGCCCCCCAGAAGCAGCCCTGCTCTCTCCCTGCTCTGGGAAATCCCGCTGCCCCTTAGCCGGTCAGGTCACTATGTCCAGAGAGGGAATACCGGACACATACATGTCCAGTATTACTCTCAAGTCTGGTTCAATACTGGGCACCTGGCAACCCAATTTATGATTTTTTTAAAAAAATCAGAATTCTTCAGTGATGAAAATGCAATACCTCTTTTTTCTAAGTATGTCACTCTTACAATTCCCAAGCTATGTCGACATTCAAAAAGGGAAGGTAATTAACAGCAAAAGTCATCCCAAACAAATCAAGGGGAATAATCAGCCACACTTAAATTAATTGAAAGAATGAAAGATTAACTTAACAAGATGAGTAAATATGGAGGCAAGCTAAAAAGCGCAGTTTACGTCATCAGCTCCCGTTGTATTTCATTGTTAATAGAGCATTTGTTATTGTTTGCATGTGTGGGCGTCATATACTGTATCAAATTATATTTGTCAATGAACTTCTGTTTTTGTTTTACAAGTGTAACTAATTCTTTAGGTAGGAGCTACTATTTCAACATTGGACTGAACACTGTTCAATGGTTTTATCATCTGGGCATCCGGTCATTCACATATTATTACAGACAAATAATCCAGTACTCAAGCCCCCCTCCCCCCACCCCCCACCAGGTCAGGTTTTCAGGATATCCTAGCTTCAGACGACAGAGAAGCTCAATGCTACATCCAACATGACAGAAATACACAGTAAAATACTTATATATTCTCTTGAAGTAGGGTCATTTAGTTTAACCCTTTGGCCAAAGCGTTGTAAGCTTGCGAGCCACGTCAAGGCAGACACCTGTTCGCAAGTCCTAACACTACCAGATAAAATACTAATATACCTCTATTAGGATTAAAATTCTCATTTACCTCTATTAGGAGGGAGAAAGACCACAGTGAGTCTATATCCAGCAGAATGAGGCACTTGCAAACTAGGGAAGTGGGGAGGGGCGGGCTTAAAACCTGGGAAGGAGGAGCCACTAACCTCCACCAGCTGGAACAGCTGAGAATGGGTTAACAAAACACAGAACCCCAGTAAGCTCTTTTTGGGAACCCCTGAGCCCCCACAATATATATATGTATATGTGTCAAAATGGAGTGCTATTGAGCGTGGCATATGTATACAACAGACGACAGAGAAGCCCAATGCTACATCCAACATGACAGAAATACACAGTAAAATACTTATATATTCTCTTGAAGTAGGGTCATTTAGTTTAACCCTTTGGCCAAAGCGTTGTAAGCTTGCGAGCCACGTCAAGGCAGACACCTGTTCGCAAGTCCTAACACTTTCTCCCTCCTAATAGAGGTAAATGAGAATTTTAATCCTAATAGAGGTATATTAGTATTTTATCTGGTAGTGTTAGGACTTGCGAACAGGTGTCTGCCTTGACGTGGCTCGCAAGCTTACAACGCTTTGGCCAAAGGGTTAAACTAAATGAACCTACTTCAAGAGATTACTGTGTATTTCTGTCATGTTGGATGTAGCATTGGGCTTCTCTGTCATATGCCACGCTCAATAGCACTCCATTTTGACACATACTGTATACATATATATATATTTTGTGGGGGCTCAGGGGTTCCCAAAAAGAGCTTACTGGGGTTCTGTGTTTTGTTATCCTAGCTTCAGCACAGATGGATTGATCCGTCCCTGCTTCAGCACAGCTGGCTCAATCAGTTCCTGAGCCTCTGATTGAGCCACCTGTGCTGAAGCTGGTACAGTATATCCTGAAAACCTGACCTGTTGAGGGGGCGTGAGAACTGGCCTCCCAACATGCGATGCATATTCAGATGAAGTAGACTTTAGAATTGAAATGCATGTGCTACATTTTCACTACATTTTCAGATCTAATGCTTTAGATGCTTTAGCTTGAAGCACAACGTGAAATCACGGCCATTGATCATATTCACACATGCTTGAAATTTAAATACATCTTTAGATGTAAAATCGCACTGCAGGTAATGCTTCATAATATTGACAAGGTCAATTGATCATATTTGCACAGAAATAAAATATTCATAGTAGCCTCACAAACAGAAGATTACAAACGAGAACTGTGAATGTTATTGATTCGGGTTTATATATATATACACACACAGTTAGGTCCGGAAATAATTGGACACTGACACAATTTTCATAATTTTGGCTCTGTACCCCACCACAATAGAGCGGGCCAGCCCAATTGGGCGGCACAGCCAGTGATCGGGGGGCGCGGTCTCCCCGAACCAGGTGGGCCACAGGAGTGGCCAGGGGCAGCCAGGGGAGGGGCCAGAAGGGGGAAAACCTGCGGCCAGGAGCAAGGATCGGCCACTTGTTCCTGGCTCGCAAAGGATTCGGACGTCCCTCTCCTCTCCTGCGGTCAAGGTAAGGCCCCGAAAAGGGGGTCCATTCCCGGGCACTCCCCCCTCCCGTATAGCCACGCTGTTTAAAATCGGCGACGAGGGGGGAGGTGGGACTCAGGGAGGAGAGGGACTCCGTGGTGCGTCCGGCCGTCTCGATCCGCGGCATGCAGCGATCCGCGCGCTGCCGGGGCAGTTGGGGGCATGGTGGGAAATTACGCCGCCGGTGGGGCGTGCGGTTCCCTTGCTCGGCTCCACCCGGGGGATGCCCCGCTTCTAGTGCGGCGGTCCGCACGGAGGAACAGCCGTTGGTGTGCCACACTCCTTCCCCTGGTGCCCACGTGGCGCTCCGGCGGTGGGGGAGGATGGGCCCCTTCGTTGCGCAGGTCGGGGCGACGCTCTCCTCTACCACAATTCCCGGGATTCCCCCCTTCACGATGGCCGCGCTGCTTGAATTGGCGGCGAGGGGGGAGGCGGGATTTAGGGAGGAGAGGGACTCTGTGGCACGGTCGGGAGGGGAGGGACAGCGGTTGTGCGCACCCTCCTTCCCCCGGGGCCCACGTGGTGCTCCCGCATGGGAGCGGGCAGCGGTTCCCCTGGGCATCAACCCCTTTCGTCGCGCAGCTCCCCCCCTGCCTCTTCAACGGTGCGAACGGATGGGGCGCTTCGCGGACACCTCGCAAGCGGTGGCACGCTAGGGGGGGGGAAACATTGGGAAGAGAGGGCCCACTGGGGGCATAAGGCTGGCGCTCCCCCCCTCCCTCGCAGCGAAGCGCAACACTGGGGGAATTGCTTATACTGGGCAAGTTTTTCTTAGGGGGATCAATCACCGGTGGGGGAGCCGGCCTCTCGGTCGGAAGTCACCATGTGTGGGATTGATAGGATGTCAATAAAAATATTTGCCAGACGTGTTATTTCATGTTGGTATTATCGGAAGTCACCATGTGCTAGATAGCAAGTCATTAGAAACATGGGCCAGATATGTGGTATGCATGTTGTTAGTTCACCATGTGCTCTGAGAAAGTATGTGTTATATATGTAGCCCCTGTAAGAAATAGTGGGCTACCAATCCTTCTCCTACTGGATTAAGCCCTGGTAAGGGCAGGCGCCAGTAGTAATCATGGGTTTTTCCCCCACCAAGCCCTGCCTTGAGTGATAGAGGTAGGCCCCTGACTCTGTGGCAGGCCTGAGACAGAGGGGAGGTCCTGCTGACATCATAAGGGGCAGGGCTGTATCTATTTAGTGGGCTGCTCCTGTGTGTGTCTGAAGTCAGTCTGTGGAGAAGAGTTCTGAGTCAGTTGCTGTTGAGTTCTGTGAGAGTTGTTGGAGAGTCAGTAGCTGGAGTGTGGAGGTCGTTAGTCTGAAGAGAGAGGAGAATGTGACAGATAGTCCAGTCTGTCCTGGGAGCTGATGAGAGGAGTATGTGAGCTGCACAGTTCAGAGAGAGAGAGCTGAGTGAATTTGGAGGAGACAGGAGAGAAGAACTCAGAGCCCGTCTGAGTAGAGCTGATACAGCTATAGTGGACCAATGCCCCTCACCCTGCTGAGGGGGTGATGGGGGAGATCTAGCCTCACCCAGAGGGCCTACCCTCGGGTGGAGGTAGGGGTATTGAGGCCCCGTTACTGCCATCCTGCAGGGGTACAAATCCTGGAGGAAGAGGAGAGGAGGTCAGATACCTGTTTATTGCAGTGACTAATTCTGCCCATGAACTGCTGCTGTGTGCTGCATCACTGAGAAAAGACAATAAAGACATTGCTGTTTTATATAAGACTGTGTGAGATTGGAATCTCTCGCCCTGGGACCAGGGCTTTCTCTGGGAAGATTCCAACCTATTCCCTAGGTTTCGCCAGAGAATGGAGGCGCTGCACCACAACCACTAAAGAATGGAGGCATATACCCCAGAAGCCTGGCCCTGTTATCCCCCACACCAACGCGGGAGACTCAGGCCCTCCTGTTCCAAGCAGGTATGCACCACCATAATACATGTAGCCAGCCCTCAATACACCTTAGAGGCACGATCTGTGTCTGGGGGGGGGGGGGGGGAACATGGGCTACATATAGTACGTCAGTAGAAACATGGGCCACAGAATGTGATACGCATGGCGTTAAAAAAAAAAAAAAAGTGCTATTTCAGGTTGTTATGATTAGAAATGCCACCATGAGTTATATAGTATGTCAATATTATATGGGCCAGAGAAGTGTTATGCATGCCAATCAATATTAAACAGTTCACCATCATGTTATGTTGTCAATATTAAACAGTTCACCATGCGGTATTTCATGGTTCCTTAACGCCAGAAATCACGTATGGATGACGGGGATCGTTAGGCGTTCATAGGTATTATAAACGGGCATATATGTTGCAGGCGCATAGGCAGGCGGTTCATAGTCATGTGGTAGGCGTTTATACGGATGCATAGACATGGTTATTATATACGGGTACGCGTGCGCAGTCATGCGTGGATAAGGGTTCATATGTAGGTAGTTATAGGCGGTTAGATGGGGGTAGACATATATAGATTTTGGGCATACCACACAGCCCCCGGTTATTACAATGGCTGCTGCCCCCAGACCATGCAGCCCCCTCCCACAAAAAAAGAAAAGAAAATAACCCCGGAAGGGGCAGGACCCTCGTCATGGTTGCTGTGGCGGATGGGGGGGGGGGCTAGGGCAGCCAGGCCAAGGACGCGTCATGGTGGCCGGGCCAGGTGGCGTTTCAGGGCATGTTACATGGATTATGACATGGTGGTATACTGGGGCAGTGGAGGAAGGGTACATTCAGGCATGATCGCTAGCAGATACTGGTGCGGGATGGGCATGCAGAGGGAGGCATGCGGGTATATGATAAAAAAAAAAAACTAATTTGGGCGGAAGGGTCATGGCAGTCAAGACATTCATTAACATGCATTTTATCTTATTGCAGCTGGGAAAAGCGGTCTGGCAACAAGTCAGAGGACCCCGGCTTTATCGGACAGATTGGTCAGGCGAGAGGTCGCATTTTGAGTTGGTTTAGGAATTAATTGGTTTCATTGGTTAATGGTTTAATTAATAATTGTTGATGTTGTTACTGCTTGTATTCATTGGATTAGCTGGCTACTGTTTTTATTTAGGTATGCTAATGCAGTGTTTAATAATGGGCAAATAATCTATTATCCATATCTGGATAATAGTTATTTTGCACATTATTGTACTGTATGTGTTTGTGGGGTGTATTTAGTTAGAAATAATGTTTAGTATTTTTGTAGGCACAACATTGGTACGGCAGGCCCGCGGGTACCCCGGGACTCCCGCAGGGACGGCCGCAGGGTCAGCCGGGGACACCCACGCGACCCTCGACCTCCTTCGGGGACCCCCGCGGGGTCAGCCGGGGACACCCGCCGGCCTGTTGTATGGATGTTGCGCTTGCAAAAATGTAAAGTAAGAAATTTTTCCAGCTTTTTTTGCGTCTACCTTGAGCTGACGTGTTCTGTTGAACGCAACTTTCGCGTACGCTAAGTTTACTTAGCTTAGTGCATCCCGCTTAAGGGCAGAATTTAACGCAAACAGGGTAACGAACGAGCAAAGTTGGACTTGGGCTAAGGCCCCGCTCCCTCCGTCAGCGCTCCCACACTGCAGACAGGCGGGGCGCTGACATACACAGACCGCGATATGCGGTCTGTAGGGAGCGGGAGGTGGGCGGGAGTGGGAGGCTTGAGCGGGAGGGAGGGCGTGGCTTGAGCGGAGGGACCCACTACTCCCCCCCCCTCCCTCCACGGGCTCGGGCTGGAACTGCTGATTGAAGGTAAATAAAGCAACACACACAGGCACTCATACACACGCACGCAGGCACTCATACAGACACACACACACACAGACAGAGGCAGGCACTCACGCACTCAGGCACACACACACACATACACAGACAGGCACTCAGACACACACACATACACACACACAGACAGGCACTCACGCTGCTGTCCCTCCACACTCCTCCCCGCTCCCCGAAGCCTCTCCTCCTCCCGAAGCCTCCCCTCCTCATTGGCTCACAGCCACACCACGTGACGCGTCAACGCTAGGGATCACAATTCTCTTGTATCCCGTAGCGGCTGACGCGTCACAGCGTGTAGTGAGCTGTGCAGCCATGGGGGACCGGGACCGGCTCGGGAGGATTCCCCTGCTGGTGGGGAACGCTCGTGCAGCCGCCCGCGCTGCCGAGCGCAGCGGGTCCCAGGCCTTAGAAAAATTTCCTGAAAAAAGTCAGTTTTAGAGCGCAAAGTGCCTGTTTGCGTGGCTGAGTGCATCGTGTTCAGCGCAACATCACGTTCTAAGAGCACTTTGCGCTCTAAAAACGACTTAACGGAGCTTAGTGCATGACCCCCTTATACTCTACTGCAGAAATTGTGGTGATGAAAAACGTGCAGTAAATATTGCTGGAGAAATCATAGAGTAAAAAAGATAACAGCACAACATTAAGCCTGTTCAAGCCTCGGCAGTTTAAGGCTATAATGAACTCAACGGAAAGGTGCGTGTGCGGACAGAATTTTAAACTCTGAAAGAGGCAATCCAAGTGCTTTTTTATTTCTTTACATTTCTTTATTTTTTTATTTTACACAGTACTGTATTGAAGCAGGGGGTCTCCGGAGGTGAACCCCATTTATTTCAGCTCCGAGGGAACCCCTGCTTCCGGAGATACTTACCTCTGCAGGGGGTGCTGGTGACCGCTCCAGCTGGGTAGCAAGGATCAAACAAAGGCCGCTTTTGAAAGTTCCAGTGTCTTGCGGGCCAATAGGAAGCTGTGACATCATCCGGTGCGCCTTCCTATTGGCCCGCGTGACGCAGAGTGTTAAAAAGCAGGGAGCTACCAGCACCCCCTACGGAGATAAGTATCTCTGGAAGCAGGGGGTCCCCGGAGCTAAAATGAATGGAGTTCAGTGCTTCAATACATGTATGTTAAAAAAAAAGTGTGTGTATTGCTCCTTTAAATGCTCCAGTTTGTGTATAATCCTTTGTTCACATCAATTAAACCGTCTTTGTCGTTAATATATTAAAGTACACAAATGTATTTATTGTAATTAGGCACACAAAAATAATGTGATTTTTAGTGCACGTAGGGATTACGGTTTTCATATATCGAAAAGCTTGTGTTAGAAGTCTTAGGCTGCGGTCCCAGTGACTGCTACAGCGCACGCCTCGGCTGTGCGTATAAGCACCGCCCCTCAATGGGGCTGGGCCCAGTACGCATCTTCCCTCTGAAGGTGCAGCCACGCCGTACTGCCAGGTTTTTTTTAAATTAAAATTGAGTTTAGAACTTGCGACGGAGGCGTGGCCACACCCCCGCCGGTGGTTCACCCAATGAGGGTGAAACAGCCGCGTGAGCTCATGGACACGCCCCCGCAAAAAACCCCACCACGCCCCCTCCAGTCGCAATCTCCCTCTCTCCCTGAAGACCGCAGATCGCGGTTAGCGCTATGCACGTGCCGCCCCCCCCCCCCCACCCCGCGCGGCCACAGTGCTGACTGGGACCGCAGCCTAAGTACCACCTGAGATGCACTTTGATCCCAATAATGGTGGAATCTTTTTGTAGTGTAGTATATAAAGTATACTGTGCAAGAAAAGCCTGGGAACCATAGCTTACAGGCTCTGTATAAATAACTTGTCACTGAAGTCACTGGATCAACAAATGCCAATAGGACGATTTAATAAAACATTTACCACTATACGTAACATTCGGAAGTCATCGATAGCTGCAATATGTATTAAGCATTTTGGTTCCAGGCATCAAAAACCACTACAGCTGGAGACCGGATGTTAGATAATGATGGACCAATTGGTCCGATCTTTGAAGGTACTCATCGCAATAACCTTCTGAATGTACTGTACTCCTCGAAATTAATCACACAATGTCTGCTTAAACAATTAATAAATGCCTGCTGTTAAATTCCCACAAAGTTACAGAATTTCACCAACTATATTGATTTACAGGTGACAGTATGTGTGTTATGTCGATATAGCTCACTCAGTCTGAAAGGTACTATAACACCCGGAGCCCTACACATAACAGGGATTACAGTATTTCTACGGCGTATTGATATTCTAATTCATTCCTGACTCTCCAAGTCTCAGTTTACCTTAGGACAGGCATGCTCAACTCCTGTCCTCATGTCCCCCCCCCCCCCCACCCCTCTAACAGGCCAGGTTTTTAAGATATCCCTGCTTCAGTACAGGTGGCCCAGTCTTTGACTGAGCCTCTTAATGAGCCACCTGTCTATCCTGAAAACATGTCCTGTTGGGGGGGGGGGGGAATGGGGGCTTGAGGACTGGAGTTGAGCAGCCCTGTTTTAGGAGACACTATTACAAACCCAAATGTACAACGTTTACAGTTAGAAACAAGGACTGGCCAACAGAAATCATGTTCGCAGTGTCCCTATGTCCCCTACAATCTATCCTAAATGCTGCTGCCAGAATTACTTTACTCTTTCCTAAATCTGTCTCAGCGTTTCCCCTGCTGAAATCCCTCTCCTGGCTTCCTATCAAATCCCGTACCACACACTCAATTCTCCTCCTCACTTTTCAAGCTTTACACTCTACTGCTCCTCCTTACATCTCAGCCCTAATTTCCCGCTATGCACCATCCCGACTCTTGCATTCTGCTCAAGGATGTCTTCTCTCTACCCCTTTTATATCCAAAGCCCTCTCTCACCTTAAACCTTTCTCACTGGCTACCCCACACCTCTGGAATGCCCTCCCCCTCAATACCCGACCTGCACCCTCTCTATCCACATTTAAGACCCACCTCAAAACAGCATATGAGTAGCTCCGAGGCTGATAATTAACACCTCATACATTAACCTTGGCCCCTTGCAGACACACTTACCAGAACTCCCTCCTACTGGCTCTGTACGTTCTTCCTACCAACCAATTAGATTGTAAGCTATTCGGGGCAGGGACTCCTTTTCCTAAATGTTACTTTTATGTCTGAAGCACTTCTCCCCTTTATGTGTTATTTGTATTATTTGTTATTTATAAGATTGTCACATGTATTACTGCTGTGAAGCGCTATGTACATTAATGGCATTGTATGAATAAAGACATACAATACAGTGCCAGCTTCACAATACTGTGATCACTCACTAAACAAAACGGCATTGATTCTTGCAGAGGACAAATAACTACAAACTAGAATGACCATTAACGATCCGTAAAAGCTGAGAAATATGCATTCTTCTGAACAAATGAGAAAATCACTTGTGAGCACATTCACACGTCTCAGACAGGTCTGCAACCCTGCCTCTCCCCATTATCTAATAGCATACAGTGCTTCCAGTGCAGCAAGGGATTCTGGGAAATGACATGCAAATGAGCACACAGTGTCACCTTCTGCTTCAAATCCATTTTTGACATGGACTCCTATAAGCTTATACCTGCCGTACTACACAGCTTTTCAGCACCGCCTGGGTTTTTTGCATAGCCAGTAAACCTACCCACAGACAGTTGTTTTGACCTTTTGGGTATCATCAAGGTCAGCGATTGCCTGTGCCCGCCGCCCTGCTTCTCCTTCCCAATCCAGCATCAAAATTACACCGCCGACGTCACCAACATGACGGCGCATGGCGTCACGTTACCATGGTAACATGGCATCGCGACGTAGCCAGGTCACGGTTGCCATGGCAACGAGACGCCGTTTGAAGTCCGCTCGTTGTTTTTTTTTGCAGAAGCAGGGCGGCTGAACGGAGGCGGCTGGCACAGGTAAGCAAGTGCTTTCCCATTAGGTCCGATTGGCCCGAGAGCGCGACAAATGCTAATGGAGGCGGACATTTTTTTGCCGCCCCCAAATGTTGTCCCCCTTAGGCCTGGGCCTAATGAGAAATCTGCCACTGATCATTGTGGTTATGTTGGCTTTGGCAATTGAAGCTAGGATAGGTTTCAACCACACGTTATATAAGTTATGGTGGGTAAAAAAAAAAAAGGGGGCCAAAAACTCTCCACATACAGTGTGCAGCAAATGAGGAAACTGACACCAGGTGTGTTGGTATTCTGCTTATGTCTGAGACCCTCAGTCATTACCAGATCCAAGTAAATTAAGTAATGATTGCAGCTCCAGCCCCAATGCACATTGCAAAGATTGACTGGAGCTGCAAGGCAGGATGCTGAGCTGAGAGCTTTTTTTCCTGGGGCAAGTATGAAGGTGTTATTAGTGTTCAGGGCGCATAACACAGCATATTTGATGGTACTGTAGTAATGCATGCAGAGGTAGCTGTTTTTATTTTATTTAAGCTAATGGTATCACAGTCACTACTGCATGTGACAAGTGACAGATGGCCTATGGAAAAATCCAGCTACTTAAATAATAGTGTGGAAGGGAATTGCTTACATGGTCATACAGTAACTGGATTTATTTTCCATTGAGTTGAAACGGTGTCTCTGCGGGGCTACAATAATGGCCAATGACAAGAATTAGAAGTTGGTTGTGTTAGTGGAGGTTTACTAAATAAAGTGGGGGTTTTTTCTGCTCCTGTGCTTCAATGAGAAGAACAATGGGGTCTATGTGACAAAAAATGGTCTGCGCAGACGCATTTGCGTCATAAGGTTAGCGTCTATTCAGTCTAACATGCGTCTTTTAGTAAGTGTCATTCTACCATTGCAGAATTTGACGCGTCCTGCACTAGTGTCCAGCGCTAAAGAAAAAAAACAGACGTACGACGCCTTTAAGGTGATGGAGAAATCCATGCAGACAACCACCAACAAATGAAAGCAAGCAGCATATGCCTTAATACAGGGACCAGGCCGGACTTAGCGTCTGCGGGGCCAAACGCGGCTCGTCGGCAGCGAGGCCCCTCTGTGGTAAACGTTAAGGGTACTTATATTGGTCATGGCAACGCGGCATCATTTGATGTCGGTCACCATAGCAACGCGACGCTACAGGAGGTGGGCCACTCGGGAGAAAACCACACACACACACACCTCATCTTGGGGTGAGAAGCGGTCGTAAATTGGATCCCGGTGCCGACAGGAGGAGGGAGCGGGGCGCCCCAGAAGATCATGAAGGCCATAGCGACCACCTTGCTCGCCGTGCCACGAGTCCTTCGCCAAACAATATACAAATGTACCCCCGCCCAAACTCCTCCCACTTGCTCCACAAATCCCACATCTCGTCGCAGACTGACCTACCAGAAAATAGTGCAACGAAGATTAACACCGCGGCACTGCCTGGCGCGGCTTTTTCAGCGCAACAAAATAACGACATTCCCCCTACATTTTAACTTTGATACATAGAGCCCAATATATTCTTCATGCTTTTCCATCTCTAGGTTGGCTTGCAATTGAGTGGCAGAAAAATAACTAAACCAAGACAGATGTTTGAACCAGAATATTAAGCAAAGCAGAAATCATTTGTAAGAGCTCAATTAAAGCCATAGAAGAGTCACTAGGCTGTGAGGTCTTACAGTATGACAATGCTTACTAAATATCGCCTCTAGTCTTGTTTGTACTGTTACACATATGAAGGTGTACTGCTTTTATGTGGCCAAGTTCAAACATCCTTTCCAATATGCTTCATGCTTAAACTGTTTATCTTTGAGATACTGCCAGGATGATGTACTGTACTGTAACTCAATACCATTCTTAATTCCTTAATGTTTCACCTAACGAATCGCAGAATCTATGAAAATCACTTGAATAATCATATCCTATCCTATTTGTTTGCTTTTAGTTTGTCTGAGCCATTGCGCAAATATCTGCAAGGGAATATGGCATTAAAATCCATTAAACATTAATGTTACATGGAGGCGATATTGCAATGATTTTATTGGTTCTTTTGGTCAGTAGTTAAGAGTTACAGTAAAGGCTTTGTGACTTTTAAGAGAAATACTTCATCTGCTTCTGGCATTCTGAGTCTGACTCAACAGAATCCCTGTGCCACAAAGGGGCACTGCAGGTAAGAACAAAGACTCTCAAGGTAAGCTAAGCATCTGTGTAACAAATAAATCAGACTTGGTGAAACCCATAATAAAGTCATCTGCATACCAACTGCTTCTTCAGGGAGACACGTTATAGTGACTGCCTCGTAAAAAGATTTTAATTTCATCTCCATAAATTGGATCTGTTTCCTAGTTACAGACATGGCATTCCTAGTGTGAATTGGTGTTAACCCCTGTACTGATGGAAAGGTGGAAAGTAATATATTACTTTCTGAACTCCTTAAAGGATCTGCAGTACTATATACGTGTGTAATATATATATATATATATATATATATATATATATATATATATATATATATATATATATATACATACATACATACACACACACGTGTTTGTAGATTGTACAGACACACAAATACTATACATACCGGTGGGTAATGTTATAATACTACAGAATATTAATACTGTAATGGTCACATGAATAAATTATATTGTCATGTTGCTCAGTGATCAGTGACGGAAGTGATTGAATGAACAATTTAGTGTCACCAATGTACCTTCTTTTTTTGGAAGTGATAGAGGAGGGGATGTGACAATAGCCTCTTCCCTTTGTACTCCTTTGTACAACACCTTCACTATTCTCCCCCAGCGGTGTTCCCAACCAATGCAAATAACTGCTCACTCATCCACATTTCATGTTATAAATTGGTCTTCACAAGGACAGCTCAGCTCTTTTCTCCTGTGAGCAAGGCATGCAGCAAGCAGTGGCAGCACTGCACTTTCTCTTAATTATTACAGTGAGCAGCAGGTGGAGGGAGTCCTGGGATGCAGGGATGCTCTAAAGGACAAAGCTGCTCCTGGATACACATCTCTCTTAAGAGGGGGGCTAGCATCTTTCTTTCTTTCTCTTTCACTTATGCTTTGAAGAAACAGATTCCAGCAGCTGAGAAAAGCAAGTAAATGGAGCACAATCACATCTACAACAGCTCTGTTCTTTCTCACAAGCATGGCTGTGGCTTGGGATATGTACCTGTTATATACTACAGCCTCCTGCTTTGCTTAGGATTACCTGGTGAGTATGTGTTGATAAACTGTTGTTTTTTTTTCCAATGCTGCTTTTCCACCTTGGTAAAAGGGGGATACTGTACATTACTCAGACATTGTCACAAAAGCAAATATCCAGCTATGGCAACCACCGAGCCATAGAAATGGTCTAACTCTTTCTGCTGTGGTTTCTGTCTGCAGAAACCATCTGCATTTTAAAGCTCAGATACATCTTTATTGTACTGTATGTGGGAGGCGAGGTTGCCTTGTGGTTAAGGCACTGGCCATTGAAGTGAGAGAGGATGATTTGAAACCTAATGCCAGATTCTCTTGACCTTGTGCAGGTCAATTGTGCTACTGCTGCAAGAAATAAATTGTAAGCTCTTAGGGGGAGTTATTCATATTCATTTTTCAGTAATCATATTGTATGTACAGATCTAAACTGTGGCATTTAAGCATGTATTTTTAAAAATATATATATATATATTCACTTTTAAGCCTTAATTATGCATCAAGGTACATTCAATGGCTTAGATTTCTGATAGTTCATTTGAAATGTGCTTTAATTTGATTAACAAGCTAAGTGATGAAATCAAGTATATATATATATATTCTTTTTTCTTTTAAAGTTATTAGCTGAAAAATAGAACTGGTATGATAGCAAACAATATATTTGTGGGTACCAGTTATTTTTGTTTATTGAGTCCATTTCTAAATTGACAAGTGGGTGTTTTTTTCATGGCAGGGAAACAAACTGTCTGAACCCAAGTGCTTTACTATGCAATAGTGTATTTAAATAAATATTCAAACAAATGAGTGTTCTAAATGAATTTCTCCAAGAGACATAACATGGAGATTAAAAATCAAGCCACACTCTTTACTGTGTTCAATTTTCTGCCTCTGTGCTCTGTAAGAGATTATGGAGATGAGTTAAGAAATATAAACTATCCTTGATATGTTTCCCAGAGATATAGTGATAACTTAAGCAATCTCATATAAAATACACAGCTAGCATGCTCTCAGCTGCCTTTGATTTGAATGCTAGTGTTCAATGGTGTATTGATTATTTGACACACAAAGGTTGAAATTCAGCCTTGTCTGAATGATGTAGTTATTAACGCTTTGTTACAGGATTCAGGAAAACAACTCCTAAATCTCGAGAAAATTACTAACAGCAGGTTATGCCAGGTCCCATCTGCCAGGAATGATAACTTGTTTCTGCTAAAGATCTCGTCATTATACAATATCCTAATGGAAGACTTTATTAAAAAAATGTAACCCGTTACTGCCACAGCGACCAGCAATAGTTACAAGAAAAAATATTATTACTAAGAGGTGTGTTATGTACTCATGTATAAGCAAAGTAGTTAAATTGATACATGTTAAAGAAAACATCTTGGTGGCTATGAATAAAGTTCAAAAATGGTTGTTATTGCACCTAAATTGGAAGCATTTTGAAAATGTTTGAGGCATGTCTTGACATCAGTGTATCCATTATTTTGCCTTGCTTTGGTTACTGTGGAATTTTGGGGTTGGTTATATGGCACAGTTGGATAAATTAAAGAGGTGTTATAGGCACACATATTGGGATATATCAAGTACACCGGGCCTATGATACATAACCAGAGATCTTTGTCAAACACAAGAATCTTGAGTAACAAGTTTGCATTAGTTAGGGTATGATTTTAGAAGATTTGTGCATGACCCCCTTGTGTTTAAGTGAGAGAGAAAAATCTCTATAGTATGTCTTCCTCAACCCCTCTGGCCTAAGTGACCTAATACCAGATGTGTTCCTCCACACTTCAGGGTTATCTTATCTCCAGTATATGTTTGCCAGGGTTTCATTTAGATTTGTTGAAATGACAAATAACCCCATTATTTACATTGAGCAAAAGCAAAGCTGCACATAACATAAATCCAATGATGGGAACCATAAAATAGTCTTTTTGAACAAAGAATCTTAAAACTTGGCAGCAGAACTAGATTGCCCATTTCCCTTTTGTGAATCCGCAGAAATAATTAGATCCTGTGTCTTTTTATATTTAGGATTCTCTCGTTGTCTATACCAAGCGGTTTTACATTCCTTTACTGTATTCACATCTACCCAATCTGTTGAGAGGCTCTACCATGCATTCACCATGATTTCCACTTCATCACATTTCCCCCAACCTTCCCACCCTTCGGCTTTAGAGCCCAATGTTGCTCTAAAAACATGTTTCCCTCCTTATCTTGTTGATATCATTGACATTGGGGCATACTGTACCTCATTGAACATTGTTTGTAAAAGGTATTTTGGCTTATCCATAGCTATACTACATGAACAGAAAGGGAGAGGTGTTTTTCTCATACAATTGACTTAAAATCACACCTCAGCCACTGGTAAAATCAACATAGTTCTTCTCTTAATTACATTAGAGAAGAGAAATAGCTATATGTCGTGTATACAGTAACTTATTTGGCGTTTATGGTGTCCAGCAAACCAATACATGCCCTTCCAGTGTATGAGTTAATGACTTTATAACTGTCATGGTTTCAATAGGGCTACATTCTTCATTAAAATAATTTCTTCCATTACAAAAATATGTGCAGAGCTATCTTTAAATGTATTGGTTTTCTGCTGAATTGCACAAAATAAAATACCAAGTCATTTTCAATCTGCCACTACAAGTGGGATGTGTGCTGGATGAGATAAGATGAAAGTTTTATAAGTGCAGAAAAATAGCATGGTATCAGTAAATAGTGTCCATGGCAGAGCTCCTGTAGGTGTTTGAACTGATCTTATTCATAAGGGACATGTGTACCAATTTGAGATACTGTAATATTTCCTGTAGACTCACAGAAAGGAAAATCTGCAAAGCCGTAGAACGTATGTTGGAAGGTGTTTCCAAGGCAATAAATGTAGTCGACATCCAGTATAACAAATGCCCATGTTATTTAGTGTAATAATGACATTCTGGGTATGGATTCTCATTAAGCACTTTCTGTTGGAGAGATCTCTTTTAATGAAACAGATGCAGAAGTTATCCTGCCACTGCTCACTGTTGCATTAATGAATAACAAGGATAGGCTCACTGGCCAGGAAACAGGGATTGTAACCTATTCCCAGCTGAAGAGGCAATGGTTTGGAGCAACCCACGCTTCAATGGTCTAGGTATCAAAGCCGAAACAGCAGCTCATCATTTGTTGCAGTCTTATTCCCTCAACCCAACACTTTTTTCATCAATAAAATGAGTAGTGACTGATCCCCCCATTTTTTTTTTCCTTTTTCATCTGTCTTTATTGGTATCCAATAATATGGTAATCAACGGCAGCTATGTTATTCCATTCCTGAAATTAAGACTTTAGTCTCTTAGCAATGGAAACTAACACAAAGATACATGGTTCAAGAGAGTAGTGCCTTCAATTTCAAAAGGTACCATATAATGAAATCTATCTTTGAACTGAGTAGCAATGATTGGTTTTAGGTTATAAATTATGGGTTATTTATTTGAGTAGTATTAAAAGTATGATATCATCTATCAGCATTGTGCATTGTGCTACAGTTTGTACGAAAGCAAGTCGTGGTAAACCACAATTCCTAGTTTTATAAACCTTTGTCACTTTCCAAGAGCCTAAATTCTGTTCACATATTTTTTTTTTTATAATAAATACAGAACTGTGTACACACTGCGATACTTTGCATGGGTTCAATATAAACACAACTACTTAGAGCCAGGCATTCCCTATCACCAATAGTGTAATGCTGAAAATGCAGACAAGCAGGCCTGTCCCTAAGCAGTAAGCAGTTAAGGCGGCGACTAAGGGTGGCATGTCTCAGGGTGCGGCAAGAGGGAAAGTGTAGCAGCAATCCTGCTTTCTTTTTTCTTTTAATAGATGTGGGATTGAGGCAGGGGATCTCTGGAGCTCAATCACATTAATTTCAGCTCCGGGGACCCCCTGCTTCCTGAGATAATGACCTCTGTATGGGGTGCTGGTATTTCCTGCTCAGCTTTAAAGCCCCCAATCACTTGGGCCAATAGGAAGCCGCCTATGATGCCATGGCTTCCTATTGGCCCATGTGCTTGGACATTTAAAACTGAGCAAGAGATGCCGGCACCCCCCTTCGGAGGTAAGTATCTCAGGAAGCAGGGGGTCCACAGAGCTGAAATAAATGTAATTCAGTTCTGGAGACCCCTTGCTTCTTACCTAGATGGGGAGGGGGAGATTTGGGGACATTTTTGGGGGGAGGAAAAGGGTGTCCTTAATAGTGTTTGCATAAAGGGCAGAACATAACCCAGGGACGGGTCTGCAGACAAAACTATATTACAATGGTTAAGGACACATACTGCAGGGGGTGGACAGAGTAGGTTAGGCTACATTCCTCATCCCTGTGGCAGCAAGTTACTATAAGGTTAAGAAATGCATTCTGTCTAATAGACGTCTGGCCATAAGAGCAGTGATGCATTGTAGATATGAAACTGTTTCAATTGAATCTACTATATTAACACTAACATTTTGAACTACACTTTGCAGAATTCCATTGAACATAATGCATTTTAGTGGCAGAAATACTGTAGTTATATTATATGTTATTAGGCTGTCTGCAAATGTCAATAAAAATTTTCCCTTTTTTTGTTATCGTATTACCCCAAATTTGCCTTAGTTGGGTCCTGGTAAAATTTAAGTAAAAGTAAATTACAGGGGATGTCCTAAAAACACAATACATATTAAACTATGCATGACTGAAGAGGCCTTACTGTAGTTCACCAACAGAAAACATGTTGGTTTGGAAACGTCTAAAACTAAATTCACAACTTGAATATAGTGGCCCCATTTCTAGCAAACAAATGTATGATATGCAGAGTGTGAGATGGTGCTAATCAGATTAGTTAAATGGCATTAACAACAAGATGACATGATATGGTCACTCACCCTTTCTCCTCCTGCTCTGGCACATACTACTGGACCTGAAGCGAATACATTATGAAGTTCAGTACATGGCTGCTGGAATCACAGGTGAGCAGTTTTGTGCTCACCCAATCGTCTCATCTGCATTTACCATTTCAACTCCCATATTCCTTTAGATAACCATCTTTGGTTATATAGTATAACCAAAGTATAGTGTAGCAGCTACCTCCTTCCACTTACTGTTGGCAATACTATCATTCAACCAGTATTATAATCACGCTGTCTAGGGGCCACACTCTACTCCTTTCTCACATTCGCCTCTCAAATTCAAAAGGTAGCTAAAACCTGTGTTTTTTCCCTCCGCAATATTACAAAGATTTGCCCTTTCCTCTGTTACGCGACTGCTAAAACTCTGACACAGGCCCTCATTCTCTCCCGTCTCGACTACTGTAACATCCTACTGTCCGGCCTTCCTGCCTCTCACCTGTCTCCCCTACAATCTATCCTAAACGTTGCTTCCAGAATCGCTCTGCTCTTTCCTAAATCTGCCTCCGCGCCTGCTGAAATCCCTCTCCTGGCTTCCTATCAAATCCTGTATCACACACTCAATTTTCCCCCTCACTTTTTTCACTCCCCTCACTTTTAAAGCTTTATACTCATTACATTTCAGCAAGGTGCCGCTGCCCCTCCAGCCCTCAAAGGGTTAATAGGGTTATCAGCCAGATGCTGATAAATGCTTCCCTGTATCACAGTGCCGGACTTTTAAAGGTGCAGCCCCACAAAATCGACCAGTTGAATGTATTAGGGGCCTCTGGACTGAGAAGTGTTTGTCACGCAGGTGTTTTCTTTCCCCTTATCCCCTCCTGTCCTTATCAGACAACCAATAAAGATAAGGGAGGTGGGGACCCTGGCTGTACAAGCACTTACTGATCACACAGTGACATCATCACACAGTGACATCACACAGAAGGAAATCAAACCCCTCTCAAGTCTCACTTTAAATAATACCTTAAAAATACTTTAACGTGTGAGATTTGGGTAAAAAGGGTATCAGTTACCCCGATGAGATCTCTTAAACACGTCACTGGAATTAGTTCACTATGGTTCTAGCAGGGATTGTCCCTTTGGAAATGTGTTTTGTTGTTATTGTGAAGGTGTTTAGTACGTCAAATTCAACACACACGCAACAAGCAAAGTCAAAGTTTCCAAAATATTTGTTTTAAACTCCTTCACCCCACAACAACAATCAAACACCAAAAATCTATAACGCCGCCCAAAACAATAAATTGCGCTTCTGTTTTTCATGTTTTTTTTAATTTCTTGAACAGTAGTTTAATAATTAATATGGTACCAAAAAAATTAAGCCAACAGCATCATCCATGAATCAATCCCCGCTCAAACTGCTGCGAGTTCCAGATGTTTGTGATGTCATCAAAATGTGCCATCACCATTAATGGACATTGGTTTAATTTTTATTTCTATGTCACACACATACTGCCTTCTGATCTGTCACACGAGCACATAATTAAAAGAGGTGTGCATTATTGATGCAATTAGGGCTGAGTTGGTCATAAAATGCTCAATCCATTTAATCTTCCCGGGGGGACTTTATGCTGACAAAAAAAAATCAAACAATTTCCAGAACATAGAAATATATGTCATTTATTGAACCGCCATTGAGTTGATCCTCCAGCTCCATGACAATAAAAATGGACCAATATTTCTGTTCCTACATTTTTTGAGCAGTAGGGCTCAAAACACAAAACCCCCTTAAAAAAAAATATCATACTCTTACTTATAGCATGATGTAATTGTTTGAGTGGTTGTTTAATAAACTGTGATTGTGTCAATTGAGGCATCATCGCACAGAAACTACTATTGACTTTAAAGGCACTATCGCAGTTCAATAAATAACCCATAAGTGTTTGTGAAACACACTTTCACAGAGGAAGACGAGGAGGTCATTGTTGGTAAAGGAAACCATAGTAATGTTTCAATCAAGGATTTATGACCCATTTTTAAAACCACTGCATTTGGTAGGTAATAGATGTGTCTAGGAATAAAAGAAAGAGGATGAAATGATTTAAGGATATGAAGAAATGATCTTGGTACAGTATATGGTTCTAGGGCGCACTGCACTAAATGCAAAGCAGCAGGAAAGACTCATGAACATGAATAGTCAGCAGGCAAACTGCCTTAAAAAAGTAGAGATACTCATTATAACGTACAGAAATGTTAAACCTATTAAACATTAGGGCAATGCTCGTTTGGAACAAGTTGTGTACAATGCTAATGGTCTCAGACCACAACAGGAGATAGTCCTTTTAAAATAAACCCTATTTTCTTTCAATAAAATAAAGAACAACTGATGGATTCTAAATTAAAATGTTGTTGCATACTTTAATTCTAAACAAAAAAGTAGTGCTGTGCACGGTCTGTATATCATACAGTAGGGTTTTCTCTATCACCAAACCTCCACGATACTTATTCATTGAATTATACTGGCTACCTTAATCTTTGAAATGCAATGCTCCATTTTTGCATCTATTGCCAGAATCTAACCAACAAAATGAGGAAAGAGATAAGAGAGTATATTCAAGAGATAAGAACGGTGAATTAGCATTGCGTATAAGAACTTGATGTTCTAGAGCAGCGTTGCGCAAAGTGGGGGGCGCGACCCCCAGGGGGGGCGGGAGATTGTGCTGGGGGGGCGCGGGCAGTTGCAGAGGCCCCGCGCTCTTCCCCCAGGCATTTAAATTAAATGCCGGGGGATCGCGTGAGGCCCCTGCAACTGTTTACTTACCGGGATTCAGCCGCCTGTGTTGCGTCGCCATGGCAACGCGGCGTCAATAGACGCCGCGGCACCATGTGACCTGACGTCACACGCCCACGCAGCGTCATCTGACGCGGCTGAAGGAAGGCAGGGGGGCGCGAGAGCCGGGGGCAGAGAGACAGGGGGGCGCAGCACAAAAAGTTTGCGCTCCCCTGTTCTAGAGGATACTTTACAAGTGTTCAAAGATCAGTGGCATTTTGTGCCTATGGTCCAAAAGAACAAACGTTTTTTCAAACCTTTAATCTTGAACGCACAGTGCGCCAATTATTGTCAAGAAGATACACATGTTATATTGTTGGTAACCTATTTCTTATGTCAAAATAGAACATATTTAACGCTGTACAATGATAATCTCTCGAGAGGGCACTTCTACCAGGTGTTCACAATTCCACTATGTTAGCGATGAGGATGCACAATAATATTTCATATTAAAATGCATTCACTCTCAACCCAGGGGACATAAATGACTATGCAGAAGGAGTTATAGGAGGAAACAGACAAATACAAGTATAACAATGTTATCTGTTTGGTAAATAAGCAATGTTGTGTCCAGAATAATTGGCAAGTAATGAAAAGAAGAGACGTGAGCTGCTTATGGTCTTCAATGGGTGAATTTAGAGAAACCAGTGTTATATAGTGATGAGACTTACATTATTCAACAGTCTGGGAGATCTAAGCTATGAATGTGATTCCAATCCAACCGATTTGTTGGATGAGTATAATAGCTCTTTATAGACTAATCCTCAAAACCTCTGTTCAATTAAATATGTAACTGCCCCATTGAAGTACAATCTTAATGAAAATAATGACTTTATTTCATAAAGCGCTTTTCTCCCAATGGGACACAAAGCGCGTCACAATTACAAGATTTTTTTACACACACAGTCCCTGCCCAGATGATCTTAAAATCTATGATTTTGGTGCCTGAGACACAGGGAGATACAGTGACTTGCCCAAGGTCACAAGGAGCCGACACTGGGAATTGAACCATGTTCCTAGTGTTGTTTTTTTGTTTGTTTTTTTCATATTAGTTCGTTTCTCCAAATAGGACTGAAAGCGCTTCACAATTACTGTATAAGACATGGGATTTTTACAAACAGTCCCTGACCAGATGAGCTTACAATCTATGATTTTGGTGCCTGGGGTACAATGAGATAAAGTCTTGCCCAAAGTCATGGAGGTGACACCGGGAATTGAATTATATAGTGTGAATGGCCATTAACAATCAATAATGACCATCCCTTGATAAAATAAGAAATGTAGATATTAAACTGGGGAAAATGCAAACTCAAGTAAGAATAGATGATCCAGGGCACTGCAGATTTTCCAAAAGATTTATTGTGTCAGAACAGCACTGTCCTGACACAATAAATTCTTCGGAAAATCCGCAGTGCCCTGGATCATCTATTTTTGCTCAAGTATAGGATTTTTTTTTAGACAGGTTTCCCTGAACCAGGATTACCGGTCATTGCAAGTATTTTTACGTTACTTATTTGGGTGTGCAGCAGTACCTATTGTTCGAAAATGCAAACTCCACAGGACTGTAATTGTTCATGAACATGCGTAAAAGCGTAAAAATAAACTGGAAGGTGTTCGCACATCTCTGCTGTTAAGGTCTTGGGAATAATTTTTGAAGTACGATGATAGGATCAACCATTTTCCTTGCATTTTGCCATTATGATAATAAGTTATAATAACAACAACTTTATTTCATATAGTGCTTTTCTCCCAATGGGACTCAAAAACCTTCACAATTATGGGATTTTTTTTACAGTTTACAATCTATGATGTTGGTGCCTGAGGCCCCAGTAAGATAACGTGTCTTGATCAAGGCCACAAGGTGCTGACACCAGGAATTGAACCCTGCTTCAAACTCAGTGTCATTGTTATCAAAAATCCATGTGGTTACTCACTGAGCCACTCCTCACATTGAGTTTGTTAGTCTGTGCTGGTGTAATCCTTCTCTTGCTAGATAATAACCTTGGGTCACATCTATGGAACTTGATCAACAAGTTAATTTCAGATTTGGCGCTGAAATACAGGGGCATGTGTATCAAGGCAAAAGTGGAGCAATTCTAGGGCAAAAGTATTGCATCATATGTATTATAGAAAATAGCCTATTGATAACAATTAGATTTTTTTTTTTTCTCATTTGATGCATACGGTGCAGATTTTTTGCACCAGCATTGCATCACTTTTGCCTTGATACAAAATGCCCTATACGGCAAGGGTGGGAAACTCCAGTCCTCAAGGTCCACCAACAGGTCAGGTTTTCAGGATATCCCTGCTTCAGCACAGGTGACCACTGATTGAGCCACCTCTGCAGAAGCAGGGATATCCTGACCTGTTGGTGGCCCTTGACTACTGATGTAGATTGCATGCGTCTTGCATACAGTGGGCTCAATTATCTGATCACAGGGGCCAACTCTCCCTACCGCTGAAAAATGTTGAATCTTTCTACTTTCTCACTGAAAAAAAACCTTCCATCCAATGCAAGCCAATGAGTGATGAGGAGTTATCTTGCATCTAGCACATGTGCCTGAAAATAATTTATGTACAGTATGTTGGCTGTAAAATCCCAGGCCGATGTCACACGCTCATTCTGCCAAAATTACATGCAATGTTTTTCAGAGTGAAACTTGCCTTCCAATATGCAACCCAAATCAGTGGGATTGAAGCTTGTTTCCTCACATTAAGGCTGAGCCGGGGTGCTCAACACCAGTCCTCAAGCCACTTCCACCCGTCAGCAGGTTAGGCTTTCAAGATATCCGTGCTTCAGCACAGGTGGCTCAATCAATCCCCGCCTCAGCACAGGTGGCTCAATCAGAGGCTCAGTCTTTGACTGAGCCTCTGATTGTGCCACCTGTGCTGAAGCTGGGATATCCTGAAAACCTGACCTGTTGGGAGGGCTTGAGGACTGGCGTTGAGCACCCCTGGTCTGAACCATAGGCAAAGTGCCCAGTAATCATTATAGCTTAAAAGGGGAATGACAATCAGCTATACATCTCATTGTTTCTATCACAAACTAATCAAGTCTTTTGAATTTTCTGCAAAATTAACCTTCAGCAGGAAAAAGAATGGTGCTAATAAATAATTCTGCGATTTTATATTGATGCAGGATGAAAATAATCATCAAGAAAAATGATCTGCACACACACTAGTAATTGCAATATTCATATTATAATTCTATATTGGATAGAGAATAGCCAAGAAGAATAATAAATTAGTTTTTCGGGAACCAAGCCTCTTTTTAAACAGTTATATCTCATTTATTTATTTACGTGGTTTGAAAGTTTTTTTGGGAAATAATGATGCATTATACATTTTTAATGTATTATTCTAATAGCGTGTTTGTGATCAGATGCATTGTAAGGAACCCCAACCCTCTCTGATAGCGCGTCTGAGATCAGATGCATTGTAAGGAACCCCAACCCTCTCTAATAGCATCTGAGATAAGATGCATTGTAAGGAACCCCAACCCTCTCTAATAGCGCGTCTGTGATCAGATGCACTGTAAGTAGCCCCAACCCTCTCTAATAGCGCGTCTAAGATCAGATGCATTGTAAGGAACCACAACCCTCTCTAATAGCGCGTCTGAGATCAGATGCATTATAAGGAACCCCAACCCTCTCTAATAGCACGTCTGAGATAAGATGCATTGTAAGGAACCCCAACCCTCTCTAATAGCACGTCTGAGATAAGATGCATTGTAAGGAACCCCAACCCTCTCTAATAGCGCGTCTGAGATAAGATGCAGTGTATGGAACCCCAACCCTCTCTAATAGCGCGTCTGAGATAAGATGCATTGTAAGGAACCCCAACCCTCTCTAATAGCGCGTCTGAGATAAGATGCAGTGTATGGAACCCCAACCCTCTCTAATAGCGCGACTGAGATCAGATGCAGTGTATGGAACCCCAACCCTCTCTAATAGCATCTGAGATAAGATGCATTGTAAGGAACCACAACCCTCTCTAATAGCGCGTCTGAGATAAGATGCATTGTAAGGAGCCCCAACCCTCTCTAATAGCGCGACTGAGATCAGATGCATTGTAAATTGTTCTGTATTTGGTACAATTTTCAAATAACCTAGAAATTGCAGGGGGGCCTTTAGGGATGCCCTAGGAACCACTGTTAAAAAAACATTGCCTTAGCTGCTGTATTTATTAATCTATTTATTTTCCTTGGGTTTTCCATATTTGACAAAGCATTTTTCAACCTTGATTAAAAATAATAATGAATGTACTGATTATCCTACACCCTACATTAGTGCTTTGAATGATCCGATAGCAAAGCATATATTATGATACTTAGTTTTAAATTCATATGCAAATCCATATTCAGAACAGTTCTAATTAGTGTTTTAATCCATATTTTTGCAGTATCACATAAACTCAATTGATGGAGTAATATAAAAATGATACCCCATTTACTGTATGTACCATGCTGCATGGCTATGCCTTCACAAATGGTTATATTATCTACAATAATAATTTGGAATACAGATGTTTTTTGAAGCAGAGCTGCAGTTTCACATACCTGAGGCAGAATTTTTATCTTACACCACTTCAGAAAAGGCGGATTTTGGGGGACAAATACTGTAATAGTATAGTAAAAAGGAATAGTGCAGGAAGACGCAGAATGCGATACATCTCATTATAATTTGTGCACCATGTATCTCTTCCCCAGCTCCTCCTACTGACTCCCCCCAAGGTGTAAGTTGGGGCAGAGAGACGCAGAATGTGATTCATCTCATTATAATCTGTGCACCATGTAACTCCCCCCAACTCCTCCTACTGACTCTCCCCAAGATGCATGCTGGGGCAGACGTGACAAAATTGGAGTTAAGTTCTTTGATGCATAGGTGCAGGATGATTGTGCCAACATTGCCTTGATACTATATCTCAAGCACCTTCTTTTTTGTGTCTATATATTATGTGTAACCCCCCCCCCCCCCCTTTGAGATTACTAAAGGGGTTAACTGCATGGGCTCACACAGAATAACGCCCCTTCCCCATCACATGGTGTTGGGGTCAAACAGCAGAAGTTAAGCCTCACCACCTTTCTGCCTGTGGACAGTGTCATCAAACTAAGCTGTAAATAGAAGAGGGATGCTTCAGGTAACTCAGATCCCAGGAGGTGTTGAAGAAGAGGGATCTTACTCTTTATATGTATATAGGTTCCTATATTTAGGATAGTGTAAGGATTCCCTCTTATTGCTTTCTGGTTAGGCAGAGTACCCTTGCAGATAGTGTCTGACAGATATGATCCTGTACTACTTTCAAGGTTGACAGAGAGACAGCCTATGTCCAGAGTTGGCTCCCCAAGCCACAGCCCCTGGGTATAGTTGGACCAGCCCCATCGGAGGGTCCGTAGCTGGCTTTCATCTAGAAGGCCATGTGGTGGCAGGCTGCTCCAAGACAGGGAGGCTGATCATAAAGAACTAGGCCCGCCAGGGGCCCATTGGACATAGAGCACTACCAGCACTATGGAACAGAGGGACTCAATATGTAACATAAGAACCATTAAAACCTAGCACCTTCCTAGCGGCTTGAGATAGGGCCAGCTAGGGAAGCCATACACACAGTATAGCCAAAGAACATCCATTTGGATATACAAGATGCACTGTATAAAACAAACGTGAGACTGTGTCTAAAGGATAATAAAGCTGCTGTTTGAATGAATAAAGTTCCTGGTCCTCAGCATTGTGTAACAACGCTCAGCCTGCACCCTGAATAAGGTAACGCATTCTGAGTAACCAATAATACAGACACCAATGTAAACTCCCTAAAAGCCGTGCGGGGAGGGTTACTTATAGTTACATATGCATCATACTTTCACTAAAGGTTTGATAGATAACAATTTTCAAAGAAAATGTACACGTCAAAGCCAAAATCTAAAGCAATGCTACTGAATATGATACAGTTAGATTCCAATATTCCTTATCAGTTTCCTTAGCTATGATTTGTATTGTAACCTTCACCTGTAGCTGCAGATAACAAACATGCAGTAAGAAATTGCTATATTGCCTAGAAATGAAAATCCCAAACCATTGATAATAAGAGAGCAGTAAACTGTTGACAGTAAAGGCAAAATATAAATGATTCTAAAAGTGTTTCTTACAATTCTTCAACAAGGAAGAGACTTTGCATAGCAGAGTTATCAATTGTTGGTGTTCAATACACATTGGTTGCATCAATTACAGCCTATAATTACATTGCAATACCATGTCTGACTTATACTCCGAAACTCCATCAAATTAATGGTATTAGAAATATTTTAGGCCTTTCAATCTTGCATAGGTAAATGTGTAGTATAATTAATCTGTAACCCTCCCTGGCCCGGCTCTAAAGGAGTTTGCATGATGTTGAACTATATACTGTACATACTGTAGCAATGCTCAGTCTCTCATACCTGTACAAGGTGATGAGTCCGTGCAGGCTGGGCTGAATCTCTCATACCTGTACAAGGTGATGAGTCCGTGCAGGCTGGGCTGAATCTCTCATACCTGTACAAGGTGATGAGTCCGTGCAGGCTGGGCTGAATCTCTCATACCTGTACAAGGTGCTAGGTCCGTGCAGGCTGTGCTCAGTCTCTCATACCTGTACAAGTTGCTGGGTCTGTGCAGGCTGTGCTCAGTCTCTCATACCTGTACAAAGTGATGAGTCCATGCAGACTGGGCTGAATCTCTCATACCTGTACAAGGTGCTGGGTCCGTGCAGGCTGGGCTGAATCTCTCATACCTGTACAAGGTGCTGGGTCCGTGCAGGCTGGGCTGAATCTCTCATACCTGTACAAGGTGCTGGGTCCGTGCAGGCTGGGCTGAATCTCTCATACCTGTACAAGGTGCTGGGTCCGTGCAGGCTGGGCTGAATCTCTCATACCTGTACAAGGTGCTGGGTCCGTGCAGGCTGGGCTGAATCTCATACCTGTACAAGGTGCTGGGTCCGTGCAGGCTGGGCTGAATCTCTCATACCTGTACAAGGTGCTGGGTCCGTGCAGGCTGGGCGTGGATATGCAGATAGGATAATGATGGGCACCAGGAACTTTTATAGTACAAACAAGAGCTTTATTCAAATCTATTTATATTGCTCACCATATAACAGACAGACTTTAAGTCAGACATATAAACTGGTGGCAAATCATAAAGTTACTCTGTGCTTCATCCCCTGCTAGCTCTCACTCCCATGCTGCGGAAGTACTCATGCTTATATCTATTAGTATTGGTTAGATTGGCAATCTCCTGCATAGCGTCAATAATGCCTAATCTCAAACTGGGATCAGTATCAGACTACAGTGTACTGCATACCTCATACCTTACTAAGGAGCCGCCGCTTGGGTTGACCCTATTATGCTCCTGAGCTACAACTCCGAGAACTCCTGCTAAGCACATGCTCACACCTCTTCCCAAAGGCGAAAGTTCTTGGGCCATTACTATAGGTGCTAACTTTATAGGACATGTTCCTTAACTAAACATAATAGACAGGGACAGGACACTCTTAAAATACATATCTGTTCACTTAAACATATTTACAAGACTCACGTAAGGCCTCCTATAGAACTCCAAGGAACCTGCTTCTAGAACATCAGGCAGAGCTGGTATATACCCTTGTATCTCCCCATGGTGGTGACATCATACATCCTTCCTACCAACCTATTAGATTGTAAGCTCTTTGGAGCAGGGACTCCCTTTCCAAAATGTTACTGTTATGTCTGAAGTACTTCTTCCCATTATGTGTTACTTGTATTATTTGTTATTTATATGATTGTCACGTGTATTACTACTGTGAAGCGCTATGTACATTAATGGCGCTATATAAATAAAGACATACATACATGCATACATACATACATAATACACAAGACATCCTGGGGGGGTGGCAATCCTTTCTGTACAGTCACCCTACATCACATGTTGGAGAGGGGCAATACCAGAGTGATTCCAACTGGTTAACCCATTAAGGTTGTTAACCCCTTACATTCATTATTAGTCCTACAACTACAGGGCTACAAATCTATGTGGGTTATTCATTAAACTGCAGAAAATGCAGAAGCCAATGAGCATTTCCGTGATAGTGCCCCGATCAGCACTATCGTAGTTTAATTAATAAGCCCTAAAGTATCAATGCAGAGAAAAACGTGTTTTCACGCTCCGCACTAAAGATTGTTGGAAGCAAGAAAGTTCCACTAGATTCTTAGTAACAATTTGTTATAATCTGTGCATCATGTAACTCCTCCTTCGGACACTCCCAGAATTGTAAGGAGACATACCTGGGACAAAATTGTAAGCAAAGGACCTTTTATTTATTGACACCAAGAGGAGCAAGAAGAAAATGCCTTTTGCGTCATATTTGTTCCAAATTTGCTTTAGTCCATGGAGGCCTTAGATTGCAATTCCTTTTGTAATACAATATGTTGATGCTCCCTCCAGAACTGTAGCAGTTAAACAAGAAATGTATATAATTTCTTTGAGGCGTCCATTAGAAAAACTTATACCACGTAGGTAAAAACTAACTTCACTTGATCACTGTGTAAGGATGTGGTAGGAACCTCATATGTGTGTTCAGTGTGTGTTCAGTTGGTGTTTGACTCTGTTCAGTGAGAGGCTTGTGGAGTGTCTGCAACAGTGTTGTAGTGTGTTTAGAGCAGAGTCAGACAGGCAGTGGCTGATGAAATAGCCGAGCTGTGTGTCTGTGCAGATTAGGCAGAGAGGCTCCGTGGAGAAACTACAATTCCCATGAGCTCCTGGGCAGTCACCTGATGTGAAGAACCAATCAGAAGGCTAGGATGAAAGGGGCAGGAAAGGGAAGCGTGGGGGAGAGGCCACGCTAGCCAGAGGGGTTCTGGAAGGTAAAGGAGGAGGGTGTATGCGTGCAGGGTGTCTGTGACCCGCCTGCATAGGTTAGCTTTACCCCGCAGGCCCTTAGGAGAAACCCCTGAGCCACAGTAGGTTGCTGTGCTGCAGGGACGCCCATAGTGATAGCGATCACTCACCTTACTGTGTAGACAGTTAGGGACAAGCGTGCGGAGCAGGTTTACTGGTGAGCTGCTTGGGACCAGACAGCTGCACTGCAGACATCAAAGACAAGCAAGGATTCGACTGATCCTTTTCTAAGCATTACCAGTCCCTGCCGTGACTGGAAGGTATTTACGTTAAGTGCACCAACACCGGTCAACAGGCGCTGATCCCGCCTTAGGCGTAACTCTTTGGGGACACTAGTGAGTGACCAAAGGCCTAATACACTGAGTTATTCTAGCTACTAGCGCAAGGACACAGTGTGTGGGGCACGCGGTGGCGGGACCCGGACATACTCATTAAGAGCATGGCTGAGCCACTACTGTACAGGACAATACTCATTAAGAGCGTGGCCGAGCCACTCAAGTTATAAGGACATTAGCATTTAGCTGCGTTAAGGTTATATTGCATTATAGGTTATGTGTTGGGTTATATGCTGCGTGTGTATTAATATGATAGAGTGCTAAGGTTATTGTGCATATAGTAAAGTTGGTTGCATCATACATGTGTGTGTATATGTTTCTTGCCCAGGGGAATCTCACATCACGGGGATCCTGGGTAAGTGGAGGCGCTGCGCTATAAGTGTTACCCCAGGCTCCCAGCTAGCGGAGGCTCAGATCTCCTGGAGCCGCAGGTGCGTGCAGTTACCCGTAGTCACTTTAGCATGTCAGATAAAGGGCTACAACTGTTTTGCAAGTGATACAACCGTAACACTCCTTAACTGAATATAAGAACACACCTGTCTCTCCTATCATATTTCATGCATGTATTTAATGTTCTTTTTAGAAGAGAACTCTTACATAATAAAAGTAACCCTTGTTACAGTGCACGTCCAGCCCAGGGAGAGACTTCACTAGGGAAAGTATATTTTTATTGCCAAATTCTAAACATGATCATGCCTAAAGACTCGTTCCTGTTTTTAAAAAAAAAAACACTGTCGGCAGGACACTTAAATCCTTTTTTTTGCAGCATACTCCATAGCCTGCAATACAAAGCATTCCACTCCTGACACTCTCATTGGTCCCCCCTCTATCACGTGATGCCAGCAGCCAGCATTTAATGCAGCCCTCTGGCTGGTACATACAGATAGTCCTATCTCCTTAGGAAGCTAGCTATGCTAGCGAAACGCGTAGGAGATTGTTGGACCTCATTGGCATCCGTAGCAGTTGTGCCCTCTCCCCCTGTGATGTCATCCAACTCTGGAAGATCGCGACGCATTTTCTGCTCTGAATCCCGTGGGAAGCCTACGGAACCAGTGCAAGCAGCCATAGCAACGGAGTAAACATCGGAGACTACCAGGAAGAGACACAACACTGCATATTCTTGGACAGCCTTTCAATTGCCTACCATTTTAAAATTCATGAGTGCATTACCTATTAATTACTTGTAATAAATTGCATTTTAAACATACTACACCTTGGAGGTCTTGTCTGCACTCTTATCCTAGACCCATTGGAGACTTAAATACACTTGCTGTTCCCCATGCGGTTGCAGAAATGTGTTTTGGAATTACAGTAATTAGAGAGGTGCAAGTTTCGGGGGGGGGGCAAAATCAGAGCCCTCTTTCAAACTCCCGCGGTTTGGATTAATCTGAACTTGCATGGCTAGACCCAGAAAAAAACAAAAACCATGTTTTCGATTCACTCATCTGGGATCAGGAAGGAGTGCCTCGAGAACACGCATTATTGCTCTCCTTCCCTCGCTGCTATTTTGAGTCGGCATCAAGAAGTGAATGGAAGATGGGAGTGAGGGGACACATATAGAGAGACAGTCAAGGGCAGAGAGAGAAAAGGGGATGACAGGTTACCTGTTTGGTATATTATATGTAGGTTGGTATAGAGATTCCACCATCTGACTCGCCCAATAAAGGACTTTATTTCCCGAACTGGTGAAAAACAGATGACAGCATACTTTCTTCAGTAGAGCAACGATCAGACAGAAAAACAGCATACAAACTGTCCTTATCTTGCGTGCGCGGAGTGAGTATTTCCAGGAAATCCTGGCAGATAGTGCAGTCCTGCTTCCTTAGCAGGCTGATGAAGCTCTGTGAAGCCCTGCATCCTTGCAGGATTGAGAAGCTTTGGTTCCAATGCTGGGTGTGAGTCCCAGGTCCAACGCAAGACCTGCGTCCTTACAGGCTTGTGGAACTGCCTCCTTGCAGGTTGAGAACCTATGACACGAAGTTTAGTGCCTGCCTTTTAAACCCCTTTCAATCAGGAGTTACTAGCAGAGCTGAGATCTAGGGTGTGGTATTCCTGGGCCTGAAAGAGTGAGGAAGTTAACCTCTTCATTGCCTCACAATATATATATATAGACTGATATACTTGTAGAGACTACAAGTAGAGACAAGTCCGATGGTGGTATCTATATGCCAACCTCTAATGAACCCCCCAGGTAACCTAAAGATGTTAATCTAACAGGAACGTATTGACTTGTATAATAGTAGAGACCTGTAGTTATGGTAGTATCTCCCTGCCTACCTATTATACAGATACATTACACTTGGGGCTATGTTCCAAATGGTACTGACTAGGTCATGCAGAAGACACTGACAGAGAAAGTAATCATATCATGCTATATAATCTCTGCCCAACTATATCTCCAAGGTATATTTAGGGTGTTAACCTAACTGGCACGGATTATACCAGTAGAGACCAGTAGTTATGGAGGTATCTCTCTGCTCACCTATATATATATTATATGCCTCAATTAATCTTTTCTATTTTTTATTTTTTATTATTGTTATTGTATTTCCCACAGAATGGAATTTACAGAGATTTACCAGCAGCAGTGAGGTACAGTAAAACAGGGACGACACACAAATTCACATCTTTCATTAGTAATAGCAAGGTCATTGTTATTTAATGAGTGTCCTTGGTAAAAAATATAAGAAGCCGCCCCTTCCTTTCCCTATGTCCCCAGGCTGTGGCTTCCAAGCTAAGCCTAGTGTTGTTACTGTTTTGTTGTCCTTTCTCCCAATATGAGTCCATATACTGTGCCACAGTATCTCTATACTATAGACCAGAGGTGCGCAAACTGGGGGGCGTGGGACTTCTTTTGGGGGGGCGCGACGGTTGCAGAGGCCCCGCTCTCTTCCCCAAGGCATTGAAATTAAATGCCAGGGGACCGCGCGAAGCCTCTGTAACTTACCGGGATTCAGAAGACTTGTGTGACGCGTCTCCATGACAACGTGGCGTCAAATGATGCCGCGGGGTCATGTGACGTGGTGTCATTTGATGCCGCCAACAACTACTACCATCAACTATATACTAGTGATGATAGTAAAATGTAGAAAAACAACAACCGATGACTAAGGCGGCTACCTTTAATAAGTCCCAAAACAATCTCTTTCATGCGTGGAGAAGGAAGATTGGTAATGTTGTGAAAGAAAATCATTCTGCGATACACCAGATGCAGTTGCAAGGAAAGAGTATTTACATATATTATTAAAATGCCCAGTTCCAAAGCGATTGGTCACTCAGGGACAAGAAACAGATAATGAACTAGACAGAATAGATAGAAATGGGGAAATACCTTTAGGTTAGAGGAAAGGAGATTTCACCTGCAACAAAGGAAAGGGTTCTTTACAGTAAGGGCAGATACAATGTGGAATTCATTACCTATGGAGACTGTGATGGCAGATACAATAGCTATCTTTTTTTTAAAAAGTTGGACATCTTTTTAGAAAGGAAAGGTATACAGGGATATACCAAATAAGTAAACATGGGGAGTAATCTGTAATGTGGAGTAATATTTGTAGTCAGGAAGGAATTTATTTTTCCCCTTATATCATTAGATGATATTTCACTGGGGTTTTTTGTTTGCCTTCCTCTGGATCAATATACTGTAAGTACAAATATAAGATAAGTATCTGTCGTCTAAATTTAGCATAGGTTAAACTTGATGGACGTATGTCTTTTTTCAACCTCCTCTACTATGTAACTATCGCCCTTCTTATTTCCCTAATGATTCAATATTGAGTGCATGGCCAAAGCTTTCAAGCAGAAGTCCAAGCTGACGTGTTTTTTTTTTGTTACAATTTTTCCCCTTTAATATGTGCATAATCCAATCCACACAATAATAAGTAATTAGCTAAATTGCCGACCGATCCATTCTCGTGTGATCGATCGGTGAAGATTCAGCTCGGGGGTTCACTAAATGGCTGTCAGTGCAGCAGAATATTACCCAAGATGCAAAGTTCTGTGAGGAAGATCATGTGACCAAGCAATCACTAGATACAATTGGTGCATTGCTAGAGAGAGGGCAGGGCTCAGAAAGGGGTGTAGCAGAGCCTGTTTCAGAGGAATGGGATGTGACTTTGCAAATGGTTGCTATAGAAAGAAAAAATGCTTGTTACATTATAATAGATTAAAAATGTTATTCAGAGTGTTTTTTTTAATGCTACAAGTATTTTCTCATAGTACAGAACTGATTTTTTTTTTAAACACACATGTACGATAAGCCTTTTTTTCCTTCTCCCAAGCACAGATGCAAACACCTGCAAAGAGCTCCTTGTTGTCAGCCCAAATGTCACATGTATCTCATTGTCCTTCGGCTTCTGCTACCGAAAGTGATGTGTCCCCTGCTGTTAGTGCGTTAAAAAGCTGTTTTGGTGCCAGTCAGCAGCAAGCAAACAAAATAAAATAAATAAATCTAACACTGATGTACCAGATACAGAAGAAAAAGATATCGGATCAGGCTTAAAGGAGATGCCCCAAAATCCTGCTGCTAAGACTTCAACAGGGAAGTTAACATCAGGGCCAGCCAGTTTATATATTGTGTGGGAGGAAAAGAGAACTGTCTGCATCACTTTGTACAGTCTGGCTATGGTTTACATACGCTATCTACCATCCAGTGCCTACTGGCAGCATTGTAAGGTACCGTCGCAGAAGGCTACCGTACAGCCCAAAACAGCTGAAATTTCATTAAAAGGAACTACCGTTAAATTGAAAAGGAACATTTTGCGGTTGATTCCAGTGGGGGTGATCTTACATTAGGTCGTAACAATGCTGACCACGATGATGATCAAGATAGATGGGGGGGGGGGGGGGTGATCCCTAATTCATAAAACGGGACTGTGGCGCCGTGTTGCTGATTGGCCCCTCACAGTGTTCACTAACAGTTTATGATGTATATTATTATGTATTACTAGCTGAGAGACCCGGCGTTGCCCGTGAGTTAAATTTCCCGCTAGGAGGAGGGGGAGAGCGGACGGGAGGGCGGACGGGAGAGCGGACGGGAGGGCGGACGGAGAGCGGAGGGGAGGGCGGACGGAGAGCGGAGGGGAGGGCGGACGGAGAGCGGAGGGGAGGGCGGAGGGGAGGGCGGAGGGGAGGGCGGGGGGAGGGCAGGGAGAGAGCGGAGGGGAGGGCGGAGGGAGAGGGGAGGGCGGAGGGAGAGCGGAGGGGAGGGCGGAGGGAGAGCGGAGGGGAGGGCGGGGAGAGAGGGGAGGGCGGGGGAGAGCGGAGGGGAGGGCGGGGGGAGAGCAGAGGGGAGGGCGGAGGGGAGAGCGGAGGGGAGAGCGGAGGGGAGGGCGGAGGGGAGAGCGGAGGGGAGGGCGGAGGGGAGAGCGGAGGGGAGGGCGGGGGGAGAGCGGAGGGGAGGAGGGGGGGGAGGGAGGAGGGGGGGAGGGAGGAGGGGGGGGAGGGAGGAGGGGGGGAGAGCGGAGGGGGGGAGAGCGGAGGGGGGGAGAGCGGAGGGGAGAGAGCGGAGGGGGGGGAGAACGGACGGGAGGAGGAGGGGGGGGAGAGCGGACGGGAGGAGGAAGGGGGGGAGAGCGGACGGGAGGAGGAGGGGGGGGGAGAGCGGACGGGAGGAGGAGGGGGGGAGAGCAGACGGGAGGAGGAGGGGGGGGAGCGGACGGGAGGACGAGGGGGGGGGAGAGCGGACGGGAGGAGGAGGGGGGGAGCGGACGGGAGGAGGAGGGGGGGGAGCGGACGGGAGGAGGGGGGGGAGCGGACGGGAGGAGGAGGGGGGGGGCGGACGAGAGGAGATGGGGGGAGAGCGGACGGGAGGAGGAGGGGGGGGAGAGCGGATGGGAGGAGGAGGGGGGGGAGAGTGGACAGGAGGGGGGTGGGTTGGTTAAAATTTGCGGGTCTCTCTCCACTCCCCCTGTATGTTTCTCCGCTCCCCCCTCTCTCTCCCCTCCTGCCCCCCCCATGTGACACAGTGACACACACACACAGTGTCACACACACACAGTGACACACACAGTGAGAGACACACACACAGTGTCACACACACACACAGTGAGACACACACACAGTGAGACACACACACACAGTGAGAGACACACACACACACAGTGAGACACACACACACACACACACACACACAGTTTGACACACACACACACACACACAGTGAGACACACACATACACAGTGAGACACACACACACAGTGAGACACAGACACACAGTGACACACACACACAGTGACACACACACACGTCACCTCTCCTTCCGTGCGCCGCCATCTTAGTTAATCTAATAGGTGGTTAGTCTTAGGTGGCCGCGTGTCCCCCCGCCGGGGAGGGAGGTGAGAGCGGGAGGGAGGTGAGAGCGGGAGGGAGGTGAGAGCGGGAGGGAGTGGAGCGCGAGGGAGTGGAGCGGCTTCCGGGCGCCTCTTAGATGGCCGCGTGTCCCCCCGCCGGGGAGGGAGTGGATCGGGAGTGGGAGGGAGGTGAGTGCGGGAGGGAGTGGAGCGGGAGGGAGGTGAGAGCGGGAGGGAGTGGGAGGGAGGTGAGTGCGGGAGGGAGTGGAGCGGGAGGGAGTGGAGCGGCTTCCGGGCGCCTATTAGGTGGCCGCGTGTGCCCCCGCCGGGGAGGGAGTGGGAGGGAGTGGAGTGGGAGGTGAGTGGAGTGGGAGGTGAGTGGAGCGGGAGGGAGGTGAGTGGAGCGGCTTCCGGGCGCCTATTAGGTGGCCGCGTGTGCCCCCGCCGGGGAGGGAGTGGGAGGGAGTCGAGTGGAAGGTGAGTGGAGCGGGAGGGAGTGGAGCAGGAGGGAGGTGAGTGGAGCGGCTTCCGGGCGCCTATTAGGTGGCCGCGTGTGCCCCTGCCGGGGAGGGAGTGGAGCGGGAGGGAATGGAGTGGAGTGGGAGGTGAGTGGGGAGGGAGTGTAGCAGGAGGGAGGTGAGTGTAGCGGGAGGGAGGTGAGCGGAGGTGTGTGTGTGGTTTTTTTTTTTGGACCTTTGGCCCGTCACTCCGCCTCAGGCCAATGAGAGGTGTGGGGGGCGGGCCAAGGGGGTGGTGTGAGTGTGTGAGGCCAATGAGAGGTGTGCGGGGGCGGGCGGACCAAGGGACCAATGAGATTGGCCCTAGGGACACAGGGCATGCAGACAAACATACAGTACTTTCAGAAATATATAGTAGATATGAATCAACCAGTTTATTTGTATTATCATTATTTTCACTAAACAGATTGTCAATAATTGAAATACTTAAATAGAAGAAAAATAAACCTCCATGTTAACTCTTTCGGTGCTGGTGGGGTCGTGGGGCCAGAGTGCCGCCGAGCCTCCGGCACTCGCGATCACGTGACCGCTCTCTGAAGCGGTCAGGTGATTGCTTCGACACTGATGATGGAACGAAATGGGAGGAGAAGCCCCCCCCCCTTCTGTTCCGCCATCATTGCCCATCGGGTCAGGGATTGCGCCATTGGACATCCAGGGGGCCTGGAACCCACCATGTAGTAAGCTATATCTGTGGGGCACCCAAAGGGTTAAATAACGTTATTCTTTATTTGTTCAAATTCTGATTTCCCCCCCACCCCCCAACAAATGGTCCAAAAACCAGAACCTGAAAATATTTTAGGGGCAAAATGAAAACCAAGACACCGGGTCACGTGATCTCTAGAATTAATACAACCACCAAATGCTTTGTGATTTCCCTTCTACCTCTCTAAAGATACTATTGGGAATACTCACCCGCCACCTCACTCACACACACACATTCATTACAAAGCCACCACCCACCCAATGTGTCGCAGGGTCATCTTTTCTTGGCCAAACCGTCAATCCTCTTTCTGATCTCCTTTTACACGCCACGCTGGGTTATATAAATCCTCCATTGCACAGTGTTAATTCTGCAAGACAGTAAAATGATATTTTGGCCAAATAAGCGTTACTTCAGGAATAAAAAAGTTGAGTATCGTTAAAATTAGGACAGTGCTTACATGATATGTAAAGAAACATAACGATCGTTATTACTAACCTCGTGTATGTTGAAATCTGCTTCCATTATTAGATGGTGTTACCAGAGTGGCTCAATCATCTTCTACCCATATACAGTTTACTACCGTATGATTTTACAATACAATATATTATCTAGCAAATATTGTACATCACAGCCTATAATAAAATACACAGTCTCAAAGAGGAGCTTTCATGGTATAGTACTGGGGTGCTAAACTCCAGTCCTCAAGCCCTCCAAACCAGTCAGGTTTTTGAGATATCCCTGCTTCAGCACAGGTGGCTCAATCAGTCCCTGCTTCAGCACAGGTGGCTCAATCAGAGGCTCAGTCTTTGAGCCACCTGTGTTGAAGCTGGGATATCCTGAGAACCTGACCTGTTGGGGGAACTCGAGGACTGGAGTTGAGCACCCCTGGTATAGTAGATATATCTTCCACGGGTGCACGTCCAGCCAACACTTCAAGTAGATCCGGTCCAAATCAAAAAATCATGCAGCGCCTCCAGCGGGCCTTGTGAAAAAGTAGTATCATTTTTATTCAAAAAGGATCGGCATTTTGGTTCTGCTTTCGACCTTTATATTGATAAAGATCCTGAAACGCCTGTCCTTTTTGTATAAAGATTATACAACTTTTTTTCACAAGACCACTGGCGTGCGGCTGTATGATTTTAGACTTATAATAAAATACGGTGGTCTGACCTTTCGGGAGAAAAAAAAAGCTGACGATTGGAGAGGTTATCGGATCCTTTCCTATAATTATATCTGGTTAACTCCATAACAAAATCCAGCGCCCTTCAGACACCAATAGTGAAAGCTTTATAAGGGGAGAGGGAATATATTCGTTAATATTGTGGAGTTAAGTAGAGATGAGCGATGCATTCGCCCGGGCTTGCGAACCACGCAAAATTCGCATTTTTGTATTTGCAGGGGAAAAAAGTCGTGACTTATACACCTCTCCAAATACTACTTGATACAACATGTAGCGAGATACCTGGGATTAGGCTTATTTCAATCTTTTCACTATATTTAAATACTTGACGATAATCTCTCTTCTCGTTTCCAGCAAAGCCCTATTTCTGGGTGTGGAGGGGAGTTCGCATCATTAAACAAAATTGAAACGCTTGGCGAATCCCTTGTGAATTGTGATTGAGCTGCGATTCATTGGCGAGACAGTGAATTGATGGTTGAAATGCGTGATTTCTGACAAATATTTAGCCCTTAAAAGTTCTGTGAACCGATTTGTCAAGAATCGAATTTGGTGGGGGGGAAAAAAACCTGTTAACATGTTGGCAAATGCGTTTTGGAAAGTTTCCCGCGTCTTCAGAGTTAAGGCCAGCAATGTGTCATCCATGGGGAAAGCCAGTGGGAGCGGAGGAAGTATCAAATGCTACGGGGTGTAACAATGGATCAAAACATTACTGCAGGAATAAAGATGTGGTGTCATGAAAACTAGAACAGTGCTTAAATAAAATGTAAAATAAAATAACAATGACGATTGTATTGGTATTAGTAATTAATAATAATAATAATTAATAATAGTAATTAGTATTAATCTACAGGTTATAATAAGGGATCCAAGCTGAACTAACATTTATAAGTATGACATGTTGTAATGCCTAAAATTATACTCCATTTAAGTACTATCTTATTTTAAAGGTTTAATAATGAGATATTGGGTAAGTGTGAAGATGTCATATTTATTATTAAAATATAGTTAAGATAATGTTTTTAATAAATGGATTTGTCAATAGTACATTACGCACAAATGAATCATTTCAAGGCAGCTAGCAAACTACAGTATGTCTTTGCTAGTATCCCTACGCTAGATTATAGCTCGAAGTACGGGTTGCAGTAGTAACTTGAAGCTAATTGTTTATCATTGATATATAAATCTGCATGTTTTATGAACAATAGTTTCCTTGCAACACTATCAGAATTAAACAAACAGGTGGTTACTTAAAAATAAATTCAAAAAACATAGCTACTGCATATCCTGTAATGAACAAACATGATCGCACATTATAGAGGTATGTTCAGATAGCACAAGTCTGTTCTTTAATGCAGAAAACAAAAGCTATAAAATGTTCAAACATATTGAAATTCACCATACGTTTTTCCTATTGTATTTTAGACATATGTTCCATCAGTGTGAATTACTAAATTGTACTGTGTAGCTCAGTAATGATTAATGCAAGTTTGGATTCAGTCTAACATTTTACCTTAGTTAGATACAGTATAGGTTCCTCACTAGCTCCTAGCTAAAAGCAGTATGAGCTGTATATGATATATATATATCCATATATATATTTTTGAAAATCTTGTGTGTGTGTCTGGAGACCATTTGATTGGTCCGTCGGTCCGCCCGCCCTCCCACGGCTCTCATTGGCTGGTGTGTCTGCCCCCCCTGCGTCCCGCCCCCCCCCCCCCCCACGGCTCTCATTGGCCCCCCAGAGCACGCTCTCTCCTGCTCTCACCTCCCACAGGCCGCTCCCTTCCCCCGGCTCTCACCCTTCCCTGGCTCTCACCCTTCCCTGGCTCTCACCCTTCCCCGGCTCTCACCTCCCCCTGGCTCTCACATCCCCCCCGGCTCTCACTCTTCCCCGGCTCTCACCTCCCCCCGGCTCTCACCCTTCCCCGGCTCTCACCTCCCACAGGCCACTCCCTTCCCCGGCTCTCACCTCCCCCCGGCTCTCCAGGCCGCTCCCCAAGCTCCCCATCCTGAGAGTGCTCCTCCGGCTCTCTCCGCCTCTCCCATGAAGGGCATGTTCAACGGTGGGGCACAGCACCTCCTCACCGGAGCATCTCCGCCTCGCCGGGGGTCATGGACACTGCTGAGGAGCCCGAGGTGGAGCAGGAGCGCGGCCGGTACCTGGAGGAGGAGTGCGGCCGGGTGCAAGGTGAGGAAACGCAGGGGAATCTCTTTGATGTGCTAACTGCCCCCCTCCCTGCCCTTTGCCCCCCTCCCTGCCCTTTGCCCCCCTGCCCTTTGTCCCCCCTTCCCTGCCCTTTTCCCCCCCTTCCCTGCCCTTTGCCCCCCTCCCTGCCCTTTGCCCCACCCTCCCCTGCCCTTTGCCCCACCCTCACCTGCCCTTTGCCCCACCCTCACCTGCCCTTTGCCCCCCCTTCCCTGCCCTTTGCCCCCCTCCCCTTCCCTTTGCCCCCCCCTCCCCTGCCCTTTGCCCCCCCTCCCCTTTGCCCCTCCTCCCCTGCCCTTTGCCCTCCTCCCTGCTCTTTGCCCCCCCTCCAAGCCCTTTGCCCCCCCTCCCAGCCCTTGGCCCCCCCCACCCTTCCCCCCGCCCCTCCCTGCACTTCGCCTTCCCCCCGTCCCTCCCTGCCCTTCGCACCCCCGCCCTTCGCCCCTGTCCCTCCCTGCCCTTCTAGCAGAGGCAGAGGTATGGTACACACTCACTCTCCCCCGGAGGGAAGAGGACCAGAGAAGGCCCAATAGTCAGGCTCTTTGCGGTGTGACCTGCCTCTCTCAAGTGGGTAGAGGCACTGCTAAATTTGTAGTGTAACTGCCCTTAAGTACAGCCAGGAAGATGGCATCAGGTCTGTCCCATGATTGGACATGCTCAGGCCCGATGTTACCGCCTCCCCCTGTCATTCAAGTGCAGCACCAGTGAGTGTGAAAAACCCATATTGACTACTGGCAGCCTGATCTTACCAGGGCTTACTGCCAGGAGAAGGGCAGATTAGTAGCCATAGATGGTATGGCTACATATAGTATAGCATTTGTGATTTTTTTAATTAAGAATTGGAAACTGTGCTTGACAAGGGATTACACAGTAGCACAGCCTAAAACATAAAACAAATGTGCACTTCTCTATTCTTTTCTGTTATTGTATGTTAATATGTACATGCTCTGTTATTTATTACAAGTTAATATGCAATGTAACATTTTACCGGTGAAATTGAAAGAAGATAGGAGAGATAATAAAGCCACGAAGAAGAGATCACTAACCTCTTTAGCACTGAAAAGTCTACATTTCCATCATTCAGCTATGATTCATCTCTAGGTCGTTATGCTAGATAAGGTGCACTGACTCAGATTAAGACCAAGTAAAGATTAACAAGGCTTTAAAGATTTCCAAATGACTGACTGTAACCTGGAGACAGATGATGTCTTTTTTGAAGGGCACAGTATTATTTAATGCAGGTGGAACAAAAATGATGAGTCTTTGATAGAATGTTATGTATCATAAATCCTAAAGTACATGTCAAACAAAGTGGGTACAGTAATATTCAACACGCCTACATGGAGTTATATGAAAATATTTGTATTATTTGTACATCTATATATCCTCATTGCTATTACAGAAACATACTTCTATACATTTCACACATTTTCTTTCCTGTGTCACGTTGGACAAATACATTACGTTAAGCAGACAAATGTACTGTGTGATGACCTTTTCATGGTGACAATCTGACAACACCTGTTCTAGATTGGATAAAGAAGGTGTCCATACAGGGTATGCTCTATAAAAACGAGGTACAATATACAGTCACATACTAAAAATGCAGTTATTTTATTTTTAAACTGATTGGCCCAAAGTAAATCCATTTGCTATTACTCATTTATGTGTTTGAACTTTTGGGACACATTGCAGTAGTAATTGATGGAATATATATCGAGGCTGATTCCATTCAGTGTGTTTTTCTGCATCGTGTTATACCCAATAACAGCTAAGTATAGTGGCCACTCAGTGCAGATTCCCAGTCTAGGGGCCCCCAAGGATAACGGGCCCCAGTAGGTTGCGATGGGATGGCACTGCGGCTCCCCAGCTCCCCAGACAGCAGCCCGGTGGCGGTCACTGACATAATCTCCCTCCTCCTGTCAGCGCCGGGATCCTACTTCCGCCCGGCCAGAGGAGGGAGCTGCAAAGTCCCAGGACCTCACTCAAGGTAAGGTGTTTGTGTGTAAGAGAGAGAGGTGTGTCTTACCTTCTCCGGAGCGTCCCTCCTCCTGCAGCGTCGCAGTGTCATGGCGATACAACATCAAATGGCGCCGCGACATCACATGACGACACGTTGCCATGACAACACAACATCACATGATACCACAACGCTGCAGGAGGAGGGCCGCCTCGAGGAAAGTCCCACAAAGGCTTGGTGCCTAGGGGCCCCCGAGGGTCTTAATCGGCCACTGTGGCCACTTATCATAACTGGTCCAAAAACAACAAATGCAGAAGGGTATTTTTTTTATAAATTTGTTTCCAACCTTTGCCGTTACATTTGCAAATAGGAACATTTGGTAGATAAGCCCAAAGTTTTGTTTTCTGCTAAATGTTATGAAATGCGATAAATCAAATTACGTCTTTAAATATGAAGAAGGGACCTATGTATTCCTGAAAAAATATATATGCAATAATACCTGTATTACATGTCAGATGTAAACTTGGTGCAATAATAGGTACCCTGCTAAATGTATAGGTCCATGTACAGTATATCCGGCGCTGCTCTTGCATAAGGCTGGGTCCATACAGCTTGCGTCTGAGCGGAGACGTGCGCCTGTGTGACATCACCCGCGTGAAGTGGGTGCATTTTTTGGCCATGCCCACGCGCTGTGGGGGGCGTGTCTAGGGGTGTCATGGTCTCACGTGACCTGCCCGTCGCCCCGAGAAATCAGTTTCAACTGATTTCTCGCACAATTTGCGCCCCCTCCTGCTGTCGCAAGGGCGCCCACGCGGTCTATGGGCACGATCAATGATTTGATAGCGCACGAACGCCTCTGCGCGGTCTGCGGCAGCATGGACTCAGCCTATAACACTTATTAGTGCCACACAACACCTTATGGCCAAGTCTCTATAGGCTTTATAGAATAGCACAGCTTACCAAATATGGCCCTCAATGCTAAAATACATTGAACACTAGGATACTGTATGTATTCAACTTTTGCATTTTTAAATATATATACTGTATGTAAAATATAACGCTAAGCAATAGTAATGTATAAGGTGAAGGTATAAGTGACACTTTCTTTGTTTCGGTGTTTCATTCATAGCTCAGCAAGTAGCTGTGATTACATTTGTACTGTAATGATCCTTCATTGCAATTTTGCTCCAAGAAATGGTGCATGACAGCCAATTCTATCTCCAGTTTATAGCTTTGGATGACCTTCTCCCTGTCGTACTCATTTCACTATCCTTGGCTATTTATGTGCTTACAGGATGTATTAACCATAGTTCCTGAAAATAATGGACAGAAAAACAGCATGCCGTGCGTTATAACGATGAAAGGGCTGATGGATGTACAAAAAATATTGACTTTGTTTATAAAAGTGTGTAAAAAAAAAATCCTCTGGGTCTCAATTTAGATACTACGAGGACTTTATGATAATATCTCACTCATTGAAATAAATAATATTGAGTTCGCTATGTCAAATGATAGACCCTTTCACTGCCAGAGAGGCCTGCAAAACCTTCCTACTGTACATCTGAAATAACCTTAAAACCCCAAATACTGTCGTTTGTGAAATGTTTGAAGAAGAGGCATTGTTTTTTTGATTAGGAAGCTTAGTTTGAAATAACAAGATCCCTTGGCGATTTCCTGCCTCCAAATGATGCAAACTTTAATAGTGAAGGATACTAAACTTAAAAGATCAATTTTCTCATTTGCTACCCTTACCCTACGTGGCTGAAAATAGGCACTTGAGAAACCTTGAATTCTTGCAAGTAATCGTGCCAACACAGATCATGTTCTATACCTCTGTCCTATGGATTGTAAGCTTCTCATCCCAGGATTTCCGAATATAGTTTCTACCAGTGTATGCTAATTTGATAGAGTTATGGGCTTCCCTATAATACTATGGGCCTCATGCAGAGAGCATAGAATTGTAAAAATGGCGAATTTCATAAAAAGTAGCTTTTTTGGAGAGTTTTATTCTCCATATGCAGAAAAGTGCGAATTCTGCTATGTTTAACATGGATGCGTGTGGCGAGTTTAAATTGGCGAGATGCGCGCTTCAGAAACGTGTAAAAACAAATTCGCGCCTTTTTTTTCCCCTTTACTATAGGCGGCGAGCGCCATCTTGCCATATTTTCGTGGCGCGGCAAAAATGCGAGAATCGCGCCTTTTTTTGGCGCGAACAGCCGCTACTTGCCGTTCGCACCTCTCTGCATTCGGAGAGTTTTAAAAATGGCGCGATTGAGGTTCTCGCCAGCCGCGAGGCGAGTTTTAAACATAGAAATAAAAAAATGGCGCGTTTTTCGCAACTCGCCATTTTATGCCGTTTTCTGAGGGAAATTGAACAAAAAATGGCGAGTTTTGCAATAACGATGCTCTCTGCATGAGGCCCTATAAGTGGTGTCTAAGAATAATAAGCATCCCAGTCATTTGTTGGTTATCTCATTTTGGAAGAATATCCTCCAACCTCGATTTTTGCAACTTGTGTCCTTGGTAAATTAACATACTTACTGTAGTGCCGACGGGTATTCTAAAACAAATCTGGGGCAATCACCAACAAGACCCAGGTACGTGCTGGGTACATGCTGGGTACATGCTGCAACTTTTCAGTGACATTTCTGCAGACAGACTAATGGCCCATCGGATTAACAGCGGGGGTCCCTGGCAGTCCCATTCAAACTGAATGGGACTGCCAGGGACCCCTGCTGTGTTAATCCGATGGGCCATTAGTCTCTGCAGAAATGTCACTGAAATGTTGCAGCATGTACCCAGCATGTACCTGGATCTTGTTGGTGATAGCCCCAGATTTTCCAAGGCACGTTTTAGAATACTCGTCGGTGCACCTGTACCCAGTGACAAATTAAAGGATTTACAATTAGGGTACACTGTTGTTGGCCTCTACAGTCTTATTAGCAACCATATGCCTTGAGATGAGCTATAGCTGGTACTTAGGGTTCTGTGAATGACACACGCGTGTCAAGTTATGAATGTGGACAAACTCACAGCCTGTGTTACTACTGTAACACTTGCCCAGAAGCCATGACACAAGCCGTGGCTTTTGTAAACCCATAATGACATTGGACTGCTTTCCTTACATACAATGAATACACGTCTTGTGCATATTTCAGTCACATTGCATGTTGGTTTATATTCAAAGACACTTTCCTTAGAAGACAACAAAAACAGGCCATTAAGTAGTTGTAGCCACATTTATTCTGTACGGATAAGTATCAGGGAATGAATTGGAGCAAAATACTATTGAAATGTTTTCTTTGCCCAAGTAAAGGCTGTGTAAACCTTTAGAATAATACCATTTATTGTCATAATTAAGAAGCATGAACTGCAAGACAATAGAGGAGAGGACATTTTAAGTCATCAAGCTCAGAAAAAAAGTGGGAACAAATTTGAAATATGTCATTGTGAATTGCCAACTATCCTTCTTTGACTTTGTTTGCTTAATAGTGACATACAGAATACATTTAGGGCCATATTTGCTGTGCAGTCTTCTGCTACAAGACACCTTCCAGACGTGGACGACACCTATAGCCTATTGAAGTTAATGGGTGTGTAAGGTGCCTCCAGCGCTGGAGAGTGACCTGTGGAAGTAATCTGCTTAGTGGTTCATCGGTCTTAACGAACCACTTTAGTACTGCAGTGTCCTGTAGAAAATTGCTATTAAATGTGCTGCGGTTCTCTCCAAAATGAAAGTACCACATTGAGAAAGTGATTACAGTAATGTACTTTTCCCCACCTGGTTCTTGTGGGGTTTTTTTTTTCTTGGTAATTTTCCTAAAAATATGCTTTCTGGTGTCTTTTGTAAAATAAAGTTTATTTTATGGCTTTAGGTGATTTTTATAACATTCACGTTGTGTTTGCTGCTTGTGGAAGCGACGTTTTTCAGGACAAAATATATTTGGGGTGCATTCTACAGAATCTATTTAATTAAACTCGGAATGCAGCACAAATAATATGTAAGGATGTAATACCCAGCAGTAGGAAGGTCATTCTATGTCCCCAAATGCTCCAGGTAATACGGCCAAGATTCACATTAATTACTCCCTGGAGGAATTGCAAGTTCGCTGTAACCCATTTCTTCCCTTGGCTAGAAACCACCTACTTACATCTGCGCCTTAACTGTCGTCAATCAGGCCTGAGCCCCACTCAAGCTTCTGTAATAAAGAAAGGCAGAGAAGACAATAAAACATGGAATAATATTCAGGGTGGGAAGTAATCTCTCACAGCTATGTACCTCCCAGGCAGGGCACACTTTGCAGCATATTAAAGCAGCGATATGTTACATGTTTGTTTGTTTGTTTAAAATAAATCAGTTCTGTAGTATTAGATAATAGTGACTTTTTTTGACAACTCGATTGCCAGCTTAGGTAAGAATGTAGAATTATACATTGTCACGTTTTTTACATATACAAATAAGAAACAGGAAAAAAAAAAGTTGGAAATAGTATTGCTGCTTTAAATAGTGTCCTGTGTTACAACTTGGCATATTTGAATTCCCTGCTGTCACTTTCAAAGCTAAATATCAAGCCGTATAATATCAAGAGAAAAAAAATGCTGGTCCTTAAAATATCAGCCATATTTCAAATTCGGATGCAAGTAAAGTAGGACAGAGGTATATGGAGACAAGGAGAACACTTAATGGAACAGAAGAATACTGTACATAATGATGATGGAGTTTTGTGCCATTTATTTCAGACTTACAGTATAAGAGAAAACAACACCCCTCTCTGGCTCTTGGAGTATTTCGCACTGTAAGCGGAACGTGTTAGAAAGACACTCAGTGTATTAAAGCAGGGGTGCTCAACTCCAGTCTTCCAGACCCCACCAAACAGGTCAGATTTTAAGGATATCCCAGCTTCAGCACAGGTGGCTCAATCAGTGGCTCAGTCTGACTGATTAAGCCACCTGTACTGAAGCAGGGAGATCCGTAAAACCTGACCTGTTGGGGTGTCTTGAGGACTGGAGTTGAGCACCTCTGCTTTAAAGAACAATGCAACACGCACTTCTACATTCGAAAGGGTGAAAGTTCGAACAGAAATTGAGGTCAGGGTGAAAGAAAGCTCTAAGCCTTAGAATGAAGAGTAATGATAGATGCAAATGTGGGAGCCGTTCATAAAATTCATAGAATTCAGTGGTCATACCTGCAATCAATAATTATTTTAATTGGAAATATGAAATACATATTTTGCACAAATGGAAACCTCACTAGTGTAATATAAGAAATAATTTCCCCTTATAGCGATGTCTTGAAATGCATGTATGAGTGTACATATCTTTGCATGCATGTATGAATAAATGGCTGAGCCTTTGTGTGTGTATATATATACAAATGTAAATACAACTGTATGCTCATCTGCATGTCTTAGGCAGGTCTGCAACCCCGCCTTTCCCCATTATCACCCAGCACACAGCACTTCCACTGCAGCAAGGGATTCTGGGAAATGACATGCAAATGAGCACACAGTGCCACTTTTTGCTTCAAAAACCATTTTTAACATGGTTCCCTATAGGCTTAAGCTTGCTGCATGGTCACAGCTTTGAGTACAGCCAGGGTTAAGGTGCATACCCAGAAAACCCACCCACAGACAGCTGTTTCGACCTTAATGGGTCTCATCAGTGTGGGGTTGATTAACTGGGTATGCAAAGAAGCTAAAGGATGGGCCAACCATAATACTGAGTTAAGTTATGGTGAGTAAATAAAGTGACAAAAACCCTCCACAGCAAAGCAAATATGCAAATGTAAATACAACTGTATGCTCATCTGCATGTCTTAGGCAGGTCTGCAACACCGCCTTTCCCCATTATCACCCAGCACACAGCACTTCCACTGCAGCAAGGGATTCTGGGAAATGACATGCAAATGAGCACACAGTGCCACTTTTTGCTTCAAAAACTATATATTCAAAAAATATATATGTGTATAAATATATATATATATATATATATATATATATGTATACATTACCGCATAGCAGCAAAAAGGAGACAGCACTCAGGTGAATGAAAATAAATGTATTAAATACAGCACATAACTCCAACGTTTCGATCCCACAGGGGGATCTTCCTCAGGGGGGTGCCCCTGTGGGATCGAAACGTTGGAATTATGTGCTGTATTTAATACATTTATTTTCATTCACCTGAGTGCTGTCTCCTTTTTGCTGCTATGCGGTAATGTATACTTTTATTATTTATATGGGACATGCACCTATTCATTATTGAATTTTTATTGGAGTGCCAGTGATTCTTTATCATATATATATATATATATAAGTTCTTCAGTATTAGGTGATACCTTTTTTATTGGACTAACAATTTATGTCATAGGACAAGCTTTTTTCAATATTGCTTGACCTGAAGAAGAGAGGAGAACTCTCGAAAGCTTGTCCTATGACATAAATTGTTAGTCCAATAAAAAAAGTATCACCTAATACTGAAGAACTCATTTATTCTGCACTATCGCAACTGGACTAACACGGCTATTTTCTGCTTTATATATATATATATATATATATATATATATATATATATATATATATATATATATATATATATAAATACAGTACACATGAGTGCAAGCTCTATAAAAACCTTTTTGACCATTGGTCCTATAATGGACATGGGCAATCTATTCCCCCCCTGCGGGCCCTTGATACCTCAGTCCGACACCTCTATTGAGATGTGCTTGAGTACGTTTTTTTTTTCCTACCCCTTAGGTACTCAGTAATACAAATTAGATAAATGCCTGCACTTAAATAGCATATAGGACAATTGACCTCCCAGTTGCCCAATATGGCTCACAGTGCCAATGAGTAAGTTAAAAAAACATCACATATGTCATAGGTTGAACTTGATGGACCTACGTCTTTTTTCAACCTCATCTACTATGTAACTATATGTAACATCATCTACTATGTAACTATATGTAACATCATCTACTATGTAACTATGGTAAATTGTCAGAACTGCTGCTTCTCATTTCAGGCGATGGCTAGAAGTGTATCAAGATTAAATGTCAATATAAGATTATCGCTGCCATAGATTGAGATGTTTCATAGAGATGATTTATCTGTTCCTTAGTGTTTAGTTCGCCTTAAAATATGTTCTTGAAATATCCCTTCAAAATGATAAATTACCTTGGCCTACTGTATGTCTGCAAAGCAAAGGCGATTCCCCCTTAACCTTCATAGCCTGTGTACATTGTGTTCGGCACCCTGAATATCAAACTGATGTTGTTTTTGGAAACATGGGTTCAATTATTAAAGGGCCTATTCTAGCAGCTCCGAAGTGTGACAATCCGCTTCTACCGTGCCCTTTAGAAGAGGATCGGCATGCTTTGCTATTGTGTAAACCCTGCTCGCATGTCTAATCCATGTCTCAAAAACTTTTTTTAGAAGCGGTTTCACTCTGGTTCGTCAAAAAAGCCTCCAACTCGCATTTATTTTACTAAAAATACAGTTGTAGCTTCTAAAAATTCACATTTTTTTCACGCCACCTCAAGGGCGGCGAGATTGGTATTGCGAGTTACATCCAGAGCCTGAAATATGGGTTTGGCTGAGAGAGCAAAACCCATAAATCAGACTGGGGATGGAGTTAGCACCAACTCAGGTCATTCCGCTTCTAAAGGAAGAACAAGCTGTGCGATTTGGCTGTTAAACCGTTCTGTTTGTCACTTTTTTAAGCGGTATAGAAGATGCGATTTGTAATAGAAAATAGTTTTTTTTTTCAATCAGATTTCATTCTGCTCCTTCTGTACGCAGCCTCTGCTGCCAGCTCTCCCCCCCCTCCCTGCCTCTGCTGCCAGCTCTCCCCCCCCCTCCCTGCCTCTGCTGCCTGCTCTCTCCCCCCTCCCTGCCTCTGCTGCCTGCTCTCTCTGCCTCAGTTCCGCCCCCTGCTTCTGCTGCCTGCTCTCTCTGCCTCAGTTCCGCCCCCAGCCTCTGCTGCCTGCTCTCTCTGCCCCCTCGGCTAGACGACAGGGCCAAATGTCTCGGCCCTCCCCTCCTGTCGGCGGCCCTGAGCGGGCCCACACAGTACATGCACACTGACACATACAGTACATGCACACTGACACATACAGTACAGGCACACTGACACATACAGTACAGGCACACTGATACACACAGTACAGGCACACTGATACACACAGTACAGGCACACTGATACACACAGTACAGGCACACTGACACACACAGTACAGGCACACTGACACATACAGTACAGGCACACTGACACATACAGTACAGGCACACTGATACATACAGTACATGCACACTGATACACACAGTACAGGCACATTGATACACACAGTACAGGCACACTGACACACACAGTACAGGCACAGTGATACATACAGTACATGCACACTGATACACACAGTACATGCACACTGATACACACATTACAGGCACACTGACACACACAGTACAGGCACACTGATACATACAGTACATGCACACTGATACACACAGTACAGGCACACTGATACACACAGTACAGGCACACTGACACACACAGTACAGGCACACTGATATATACAGTACATGCACACTGATACACACAGTACATGCACACTGATACACACAGTACAGGCACACTGATACACACAGTACAGGCACACTGATACACACAGTACAGGCATACTGACACACACAGTACAGGCACACTGATACATACAGTACATGCACACTGATACACACAGTACATGCACACTGATACACACAGTACAGGCACACTGACACACACAGTACAGGCACACTGATACATACAGTACAGGCACACTGATACACACAGTACAGGCACACTGACACATACAGTACAGGCACACTAATACACACAGTACATGCACACTGATACACACAGTACAGGCACACTGATACACACAGTACAGGCACACTGACACACACAGTACAGGCACACTGATACATTCAGTACATGCACACTGATACACACAGTACAGGCACACTGACACACACAGTACAGGCACACTGACACACACAGTACAGGCACACTGATACATACAGTACATGCACACTGATACACACAGTACATGCACACTGATACACACAGTACAGGCACACTGACACATACAGTACAGGCACACTGATACACACAGTACAGGCACACTGATACACACAGTACATGCACACTGATACACAAAGTACAGGCACACTGATACACACAGTACAGGCACACTGATATATACAGTACAGGCAGTCCTCGTTTTACAACGCTTCGTTTTACAACGAATGGCTTATCCAACACTATGCAATGCATACCTATATTCATTTTACAACGCCAAAACGGCTTATCCAAAGCTCTGATGATGCTTTGTAACGTTGTTTATGTGTATGTGTGTGTATATATATACACACATACACATAAAAAACGCTGCAAAGCGTCGTAACAGCATATATAATATTATATTATACTATATAATATTATATTATACTATATCATATTATATTATACTATATAATATATTATTTATTATGTTATATTATATATATAATACAGTATATACACTATATAATTTATGTGTGTGCTGCATATCTTATTGCCTGCATAAAATATTTGGTGTATTTTAGTGTTAAAAATGCCTTCAGGAACGGAACCTTTCATTTAAACAGTGTTCCTATGGGAAAACGTGTTTCGCTTTACAACGTTTCGCTATCCAACGCCATTTTGAGTAACACATTGTGTCGGATAACCGAGGATTGCCTGTACAGGCACACTAATACACACATTACATGCACACTGATACACACAGTACAGGCACACTGATACACAGAGTACAGGCACACTGATACACACAGTACAGGCACACTGACACACACAGTACAGGCACACTGATACACACATTACAGACACACTGACACATACAATACAGGCACACTGAAACATACAGTACATGCACACTGACACACACAGTACAGGCACACTGACACACACAGCACAGGCACACTGATACACACATTACAGGCACACTGACACATAAAGTACAGTCACACTGACACATACAGCACAGGCACACTGACACACACATTACAGGCACACTGACACACAGTACAGGCACACTGACACATACAGTACATGCACACTGACACATATATTACATGCACACTGATACACACAGTACAGGCACACTGATATACACATTACAAACACACTGATACACACAGTACATGCACACTGACACACACATTACAGGCACACTGACACATGCAGTACAGGCACACTGACACATACAGCACATATATTACATGCACACTGATACACACAGTAAAGGCACACTGACACACACATTACAGGCACACTGACACATACAATACAGGCACACTGAAACATACAGTACATGCACACTGACACACACAGTACAGGCACACTGACACACACAGCACAGGCACACTGATACACACATTACAGGCACACTGACACACACAGTACAGGCACACTGATACACACATTACAGGCACACTGATACACACATTACAGGCACACTGACACATACAGTACAGGCACACTGACACACACATTACAGGCACACTGACACACACAGTACAGGCACACTGACACATACAGTACATGCACAGTGACACGCACATTACAGGCACACTGACACATACAATACAGGCACACTGAAACATACAGTACAGGCACACTGACACACACATTACTGACACATACAGTACAGGCACACTGACACACACAGTACATGCACACTGACACACACAGTAGAGGCACACTGACAAACACAGCACAGGCACACTGACACACACAGCACAGGCACACTGATACATACAGTACAGGCACACTGACACATACAGTACAGTCACACTGACACATACAGCACAGGCACACTGACACACACATTACAGGCACACTGACACACACAGTACAGTCACACTGACACATACAGCACAGGCACACTGACACACACATTACAGGCACACTGACACACACAGTACAGGCACACTGATACACACATTACAGGCACACTGATACACACATTACAGGCACACTGACACATACAATACAGGCACACTGAAACACACAGTACATGCACACTGACACACACAGTACAGGCACACTGACACACACAGCACAGGCACACTGATACACACATTACAGGCACACTGACACATACAGTACAGTCACACTGATACATACAGCACAGGCACACTGACACACACATTACAGGCACACTGACACACACAGTACAGGCACACTGATACACACATTACAGGCACACTGATACACACATTACAGGCACACTGACACATACAGTACAGGCACACTGACACACACATTACAGGCACACTGACACACACAGTACAGGCACACTGACACATACAGTACATGCACAGTGACACACACATTACAGGCACACTGACACATACAATACAGGCACACTGAAACATACAGTACAGGCACACTGACACACACATTACAGACACACTGACACATACAGTACAGGCACACTGACACACACAGTACAGTCACACTGATACACACAGCACAGGCACACTGACACACACATTACAGGCACACTGACACACACAGTACAGGCACACTGATACACACATTACAGGCACACTGATACACACATTACAGGCACACTGACACATACAGTACAGGCACACTGACACACACATTACAGGCACACTGACACACACAGTACAGGCACACTGACACATACAGTACATGCACAGTGACACACACATTACAGGCACACTGACACATACAATACAGGCACACTGAAACATACAGTACAGGCACACTGACACACACATTACTGACACATACAGTACATGCACACTGACACACACAGTACAGGCACACTGACACACACAGCACAGGCACACTGACACACACAGCACAGGAACACTGATACACACATTACAGGCACACTGATACACACATTACAGGCACACTGACACATACAGTACAGGCACACTGACACACACAGTACAGGCACACTGACACACACATTACAGGCACACTGACACACACAGTACAGGCACACTGACACATACAGTACATGCACAGTGACACACACATTACAGGCACACTGACACATACAATACAGGCACACTGAAACATACAGTACAGGCACACTGACACACACATTACTGACACATACAGTACAGGCACACTGACACATACAGTACATGCACACTGACACACACAGTACAGGCACACTGACACACACAGCACAGGCACACTGACACACACAGCACAGGCACACTGATACACACATTACAGGCACACTGATACACACATTACAGGCACACTGACACATACAGTACAGGCACACTGACACATACAGTACAGGCACACTGGCACACACAGCACAGGCACACTGACACACACATTACAGGCACACTGACACATACAGTACAGTCACACTGACACATACAGCACAGGCACACTGACACACACATTACAGGCACACTGACACACACAGTACAGGCACACTGACACACACATTACAGGCACACTGACACACACAGTACAGGCACACTGACACATACAGTACATGCACAGTGACACACACATTACAGGCACACTGACACATACAATACAGGCACACTGAAACATACAGTACAGGCACACTGACACACACAGTACAGGCACACTGACACACACAGTACAGTCACACTGATACACACAGCACAGGCACACTGACACACACATTACAGGCACACTGACACACACAGTACAGGCACACTGATACACACATTACAGGCACACTGATACACACATTACAGGCACACTGACACATACAGTACAGGCACACTGACACACACATTACAGGCACACTGACACACACAGTACAGGCACACTGACACATACAGTACATGCACAGTGACACACACATTACAGGCACACTGACACATACAATACAGGCACACTGAAACATACAGTACAGGCACACTGACACACACATTACTGACACATACAGTACATGCACACTGACACACACAGTACAGGCACACTGACACACACAGCACAGGCACACTGACACACACAGCACAGGAACACTGATACACACATTACAGGCACACTGATACACACATTACAGGCACACTGACACATACAGTACAGGCACACTGACACACACAGTACAGGCACACTGACACACACATTACAGGCACACTGACACACACAGTACAGGCACACTGACACATACAGTACATGCACAGTGACACACACATTACAGGCACACTGACACATACAATACAGGCACACTGAAACATACAGTACAGGCACACTGACACACACATTACTGACACATACAGTACAGGCACACTGACACATACAGTACATGCACACTGACACATACAGTACATGCACACTGACACACACATTACAGGCACACTGACACATACAGTACATGCACACTGACACACACAGTACAGGCACACTGACACATACAGTACAGGCACACTGACACACACATTACAGACACACTGACACATACAGTACAGGCACACTGACACACACAGTACATGCACACTGACACACACAGTACAGGCACACTGACACACACAGCACAGGCACACTGACACACACAGCACAGGCACACTGATACACACATTACAGGCACACTGATACACACATTACAGGCACACTGACACATACAGTACAGGCACACTGACACACACAGTACAGGCACACTGACACACACAGTACAGGCACACTGACACACACAGTACAGGCACACTGACACATACAGTACAGGCACACTGATACACACATTACAGGCACACTGACACATACAGTACAGTCACACTGACACACACATTACAGGCACACTGACACACACAGTACAGGCACACTGACACACACAGTACAGGCACACTGACACATACAGTACATGCACACTAACACACACAATACAGGCACACTGACACATACAGTACAGGCACACTGACACATACAGTACATGCACACTGATACACACAGTACAGGCACACTGACACATACAGTACAAGCACACTGAAACATACAGTACATACACACTGATACACAGCACAGGCACACTGACACACACACAGCACAGGCACACTGATACACACAGCACAGGCACACTGACACACACACAGTTCAGGCACACTGATACACACAGTACAGGCACACTGACACACACAGTACAGGCACACTGACACACACAGTACAGGCACACTGATACACACAGCACAGACACACTGACATACACAACACAGGCACACTGATACACACAATACATGCACAGTGATACACACAGTACAGGCACTGACACACAGTGCCAAGAAGGGCACTAAAACCAGTGCCACATACTCAGCAAATGCATGATAAGACCTGTTATTTTACACATAACAGTGGTATACACATTTGTAATTATCTACCTTGGATAATTTCTTCTACCGGTCCCAGTGAGTCATCATAGTGGCTCCTAAACATCTGCAGGAAAACACATTTACAGAACACAAGCAAGTCATTTATATAGAAAGGGAATAATGTCACGTTATAGCACAATATGTCAAATGTGAAAGTGAGATAAGTGTTTAGTGATTAAACCCACACACTATGGGGGATATGTATCAAGCTGTATTAGCCTCACATATACATTCAAAAGTAATTGTTTGACTATGGTATTAATGTATTAAAGTCTTCTGGGGGGGGGGGGGGAGGAAATGGAGTAGATCCCATGCAAAATAATTATTAAAGAAAAAAACTCTACTTTCTGCCAGTGGGATTCTTTTCTTTGATAAACACTGTGCATTTTTTGCAGTGCTTTTGCAGTAGGAAGCCTTTGGCAAATAGACCTCTCTGTGTTCCAAATAACTCTATTATCATTCTTCCCTTTGATCCATGTAAGAACTACCTAGGCCAGTGGGGCTCAACTGCAGGGCTGGTGCAACGGTATTCAGCACCCGATTCGATACTTTAGCCCCCTCCCCCGCCCCCGATTTTTTTTTAATGTTATTATAGCCCATTTCTCTTACACCCTACTCCTCTTCCTCCTTCCCCCCTCCTCCTCTTTCTCTCTCACCCCCTCCTCCTCTTCCTCTCATCCCCAATCCTCCTCCTCCTCATGTCACCCCTCCTTCTCTCACCCCCTCCTCTTCATCTTCCACCCCACTCCTCTTCCTCCCTCCTTCTCTCACGCCTTCCTTCTCCTCTTTCTCACGCTACGCCTCTTCCTCCTTCCTTCTCTCACCCCCTCCTTCTCCTCTTCCTCTCACCCCCTACTCAGGGTTGCCACCTCTCTGGGTTTGACCCGGAGACTCCGGGTTTCGGGCACTTACCTCCGAGCTCCGAGTTTAGCCCGTTAATCTCCGGGTGGCGGCGGGGTGCGGCGGCGTCTCCTTCATTCGCCGGTATCCTTCTTCAATTCCCCCTCCAACTGTAGTGAACATGGCTGCGTTGCCTAATTTGACACCGCGTTGCCATGGGAACGGGATGCTACTTGACGTCATGACGCTATGTGGCGTTGCGTTGCCATGGCAATGCGACATCACGTGGCATCATGACATCACTTAGCGTTCCATTGCCATGGCAACGCGGCATCAAATGCCGTTGGTATATATAATAGACATGTAAAGTAGGCACACTTCACAAGGGCACATAAACGAATGTGAGTGTACGGGTCATAAAAAGTAACTGTAGAAATACTTCACCCACACACCAAAGGTGATGGAGACTCAGCATTCCAAGGTAAGCGTTCAAACAATCTGTGTATTGAAGGAATCCAACGTTTCTGTCCAGCTATGCGACCTTTATCAGGTTCCCCTGATACACAGATTGTTTGAACACTTACCTTGCAATGCAGAGTCTTCCTCGTTACTTTTGGTGTGCGGGTTATATATATATTTATATCAAATCAAAAACGAATAGACGATACTGTTCTGTGGCTAACGAAATGCTTATATTTACACACATACATACACACACACACACACACACACTCACACATACACACTCACACATACACACTCACACTCTTACATCACTAACATTCAGGGAGCATTTAACACCTTAAGTCATAAATCGCATACTTCACAGGGGGGAGGGATAGGCTTCAGTCTGATACATTCCAGGATGCGCTGTTTTTAAATAAAATCTTTTCTTGCTTTATCCATTGTAACAATCGCCGGAAGAAGAGATCAGTGTATCTCGAAAGCTCGCACAAATAAAAGCATTTCGTTAGCCACAGAACGGTATCGTCTATTCGTTTTTGAATATTAAGCTCGGCTAACACGATACAGATACCTCTACCCCACATATATATACAGTATATATACACATATGTGCGTGTACGTGCATGTATGTATATATGTGTGTGTGTGGGCAAACCGCTCACGTGACGCGCTTGCAAGCAGCAAAATCAATTTTGCTTGCTCGGCAAGCGGCTGAGCGCCGAGCAGGCGCACCCGCCCGCTCATGCAGGCCACGTGCATTGTCGCAACTGGTCCAGCGTGAGCGTGCGCGCCCACTCAGCACCACCCTGGACGTGGCCTTAGGCTGCACTTATAGTACTGGCTATGGCGACGGCGCACAGTGGCGTCGCAAGTACTTGAAGTCTGTCGCGGGTGCTCATAGTGTGCGCAGGCGCGACAGCGATGCGCAGTGACAAAGCTACCAAAATCTCTGAAGTCCAGGGAATTTGAGATTTACAGCGGCGGCAGCGTGACTTCAGCGGCACGTGAACGGTCAGCCAATGAAGGCGAACCGCTCATAGCCACGCCTCCAGTCGCCCTCCCTTGGTCTCCTGCAGCAGAGTGCAGGAATCACAATAGCCGGTCACATAGCCAGTACTATAAGCGCAGCCTTAGGCTGCGTCCAGGGGCAGCGCTTATGCGCTGACCCATGCTGAGGCGCGCTCACGCTCTGCACTGAGCCCCTGCAGCCGCAATGAGAGCGGCTTTAGCAGGGGCTCGCTTACGCTTCCGGAAGTGTAAGTCTTACCAAAATGTTTAATTCAAGCGCTCAAGGGAGCGCGGGGCCGGTCACGTGAGCGGTTCGCCCAATGAGTGCGAACCAGCTTCGTGACGTCACTGGCCCGCCCACCGACACGCCCCGTACGGCACGCGGACCAAGGCCAGGGAAAGCACCCGCTTTCGCTCAGCCTCCGCGCGCCTCAGCACATCTGCAGTCCTATGGACGCTGCCTTAGGCATGTAACTTTTTCAGTGCACACGCTTGTAGAGTCATTCTTCCCATACGCCCCACACATTTCCACTTGTCCCGCAAAACTAGGAACCATATTAATCTTCCATGGAGAATTAACAGCCACAGCTTAACCATAAAGTGGTGTGGGCATTAATGCAAATGCAGGCTTGGAAGAGCAGACTGGAATTTGTTCAAAACAGTCATTAGATTTAAAAGGCAGAGCAGACGCTGCTACAAATGAAGACGGCGATACACTTAACTTGTCAACTGGGCCCAACTGACATTTTAATTTGGTAAGGTTTGCTGTCATAGCTATTATCAGGGTCAAACACTGGAAGGAAATACTGCACAATGATCGATGGTCCGGTGTGAGTCACAGACAGGATTCCTGCTACTCGTGTTTTTCTTTAATGCGAGTTTCTTTAGCATGATGGACGTCCTATTCTGCGCCCCCCCCCCCCCCCCCCCCCCCCGTCCCCCTAAGGGACATATAGAGGTGATTTTTCAGCAGATCTGAGTCTAGATATTTGGTGTTTTTTTAGGAGGAATTTTAGAGGTCCTTTGCAAACTCGTCACCTGTTATTTTACTCTGATTCATTTTTTATACCAATTTTTTTTTACCTAAAAGTGACATTACGGTATCTATGTTCAGGACCAATTGTTAAAGGTTACCAGCCCCCTTCATCAACACTTTCATACAGTAGTCAGGTCTTCTAACTTTTTTTTGTGTGTGTGTGTGTGTGTGTGTCTGGGAATGTGGCATTTGTGTGTGTCTATATATATATATAGAGAGCACTATATATATATAGAGAGAGAGCACTCCCTTGAGAAAGGTCCTGTGTCAAGGACCGAAACGTCGGGTTTATGTGCCAGTTTTTCTACTGAATACACGCTTTTTTTGTACCTCCTGAGTGTGCTGTCTCTTTCTTGCCTCGTGATCTTGGGATCCTGGATTTACTCGGTAAGGAACCTATCTATGCATTATTTGTATGGGACAAGCACCCATTTCCAGTTTATGTGTGTGCCATCTGCCTATTTATATAAATATATATATATATATATATATATATATAAATATATATACACACATATACATTATACATTATCATCATCTCCAGCCCTTGTTGATCTACTGCTGGACGAAGGCCTCCCCAGATCGTCCGGTTCCTTTGGTCAGCGGCTCAATATCAAAAAGGGCGATGTATATTTTGCAGATTTTTTTTTATTATTACCAACACATTTCGCGGATTCCCCAACCCGTGGACAGATATGTAGATTCCAATCCACAGATTCAGCATTCCGTTGGCGGATTGTTATGAATCCGCGGCAATGGATTGCTGAATCCGCGGATTGGATTGTACAAATCCCTCCACGGGTTGTATCCAATGGCGGTTTTTAATGAATCCGTGCAGATTGAAACCCCCCAAATCTATTTGCGGATTTTACACCTCGAAACCGATTTTGGGGCTAACATCAGCGAAAATCCGGGATATGGATTGCGGCGGATTCACCCATCTCTACTCATTGGGAGAAAGCACTATATGAAATTTTATTTATATACATATATATATATATATATATACATGTAGAGGTATCAGTACCGTGTTAGCCGAGCTTCAATAATCAAAAAATAAATAGATGATACCGTTCTGTGGCTAACGAAATGCTTTTATTTGTGCGAGCTTTCGAGATACACTGATCTCTTCTTCCGGCGATGTTGCCGCTCCCACTCCACACACACCTTTTGTAAAGCACTGTATATACTGTGGGCTCTCCATTCATGTTAATTCACACTGATACACATACACACTCTTTCATCACTTGCTTTCAGGAACCTTTTGACACCTCCAGCCATAAAACACATCCACACCGGGGGAAGGACCAGCACAGATAACATTCCAATAGACACTGTTTATAGTATACCTTTTGCTTGCTTCATTCATTGTAACTTCGCCGGAAGAAGAGATCAGTGTATCTCGAAAGCTCGCACAAATAAAAGCATTTCGTTAGCCACAGAACGGTATCATCTATTTATTTTTTGATTATATATATATATACTAGCTGAGAGACCCGGCGTTGCCCGGGATGTAATGTTCCCGTTCCTCTCTCTCCTCCCCCCTCTCTCTGTTTGTCCCCCATTCACATCAATCCAGTCCCCCCCTCCCTCCTCCTTTACAGCTTCATGTAGCGTGTGTGCGTCAGTCACTGTGTGTTTGCTCGCGCGTCAGTGAGTCTGAGGCAGAAACACAAACACACACAGACTGACTGACGCACACACAGTCAGTGTGTGCCTCAGTCAGTGTGTGCGTGCGTCAGTCAGGCTTTGTGTGCGCGTCAGTCAGTGTGTGCGTGCGTGCGGCAGTCAGTCAGTGTGTGCGCGCGGGGCGTCAAAGGCAGGGGGGGGCGTCAAAGGCAGGGGGGGGCGTCAAAGGCAGGGGGGGGCGTCAAAGGGAGGGGGGGGGGGCGTCAAAGGGAGGGGGGGCGTCAAAGGGAGGGGGGGGCGTCAAAGGGAGGGGGGGGGGGCGTCAAAGGGAGGGGGGGGGGCGTCAAAGGGAGGGGGGGGGGCGTCAAAGGGAGGGGGGGGGCGTCAAAGGGAGGGGGGGGGCGTCAAAGGGAGGGGGGGGGCGTCAAAGGGAGGGGGGGGGCGTCAAAGGGAGGGGGGGGGCGTCAAAGGGAGGGGGGGGGCGTCAAAGGGAGGGGGGGGGGCGTCAAAGGGAGGGGGGGGCGTCAAAGGGAGGGGGGGGGGGCGTCAAAGGGAGGGGGGGGGGGCGTCAAAGGGAGGGGGGGGGGCGCCTCAAAGGCATGGATTCCTCCCCCTGCATGAGGGGGGACGCAGTGGACAGGAGGGGGGACGCAGTGGACAGGAGGGGGGGGCAGTGGACAGGAGGGGGGGGCAGTGGACAGGAGGGGGGGGCAGTGGACAGGAGGGGGGGCAGTGGACAGGAGGGGGGGCAGTGGACAGGAGGGGGGGCAGTGGACAGGAGGGGGGGGCAGTGGACAGGAGGGGGGGGCAGTGGACAGGAGGGGGGGGCAGTGGACAGGAGGGGGGGGCAGTGGACAGGAGGGGGGGGCAGTGGACAGGAGGGGGGGGCAGTGGACAGGAGGGGGGGGCAGTGGACAGTGACACACACACACACACACACACACACACACACACACACACATACACATACACATACACACACACATACACACACACACACACACACACACCTCAGTTGATGCGCCCTTTCTCAGTTCCGTTTGGCGCCGGAGGTGGGGAGCGACACCTACCTGTACTTCCGGCGCCGCCACCGTCTGACTCGGCGCCGCGAGGGAGGAAGGGGGTCCGCCATCTTACGCGCCGCGTGGCAGCTGCGGGAAGCGAGGTGATTTGGAGCGGGGAGAGGTGATTTGGAGCGGGGAGAGGTGATTTGGAGCGGGGAGAGGTGATTTGGAGCGGTGAGGGGGGAGAGGTGATGCCGCTGGGGAGGGGGAAAGGTGATTTGGAGCGGGGAGGGGAAGAGGTGATGCCGCTGGGGAGGGGGAAGAGGTGATGCCGCTGGGGAGGGGGAAGAGGTGATGCCGCTGGGGAGGGGGAAGAGGTGATTTGGAGCGGGGAGAGGTGATTTGGAGCGGGGAGAGGTGATTTGGAGCGGGGAGAGAGGTGATGCCGCTGGGGAGGGGAGAGAGGTGATTTGGAGCGGGGAGAGAGGTGATTTGGAGCGGGGAGAGAGGTGATTTGGAGCGGGGAGAGAGGTGATTTGGAGCGGGGAGAGAGGTGATTTGGAGCGGGGAGAGAGGTGTGTGTGTGTGTGTGTGTGTGTGTGTGTGTTTTATTTATTTTTTTGGACCTTTGGCCCGTCACTCCGCCTCAGGCCAATGAGAGGTGTGGGGGGCGGGCCAAGGGGGTGGTGTGAGTGTGTGAGGCCAATGAGAGGTGTGCGGGGGCGGGCGGGCCAAGGGACCAATGAGATTGCCGCTAGGGACACCGGACATCCAGCAGGCAGGCATGCATGCAGGCAGGCAAACATACAGTGCTTTCACTAATATAGTATAAGATATATATATATATATATATATATATATAAAAGTATATATATATATATATATATATTGTGACAGAAACCAGGGGTTGGTAATAAACTCCATATACAGGGCTCCCAGGATACTGAACAGTTTCTGTCCTGTCTAAGCTGAACAGGGCAGCCTCGTGGTACAGGCACTCCGTTCCACAGTTTGTCTGCTGCCTGTTTTCTGTCACCTGTCATGCTGATTAGAGTTCAGGTATATAAGACCTGTTTCCTGTTTCCTCTGAGCCCCGCCCAAGAGCCTGGAAGGCTGCTGAACTGCAGAGGGGTGAGAAAGCCTCTTTCCCAAATCGCTTCATTCATTCTGTTAGTTTGTCTAAAGACTGCAAAGGTACTTATTTTGTTGGTGGAAGTGGACAAGCCACTTCCAACTCTGAGTCAGGGACATCTAAGTTTAAGTTATCGCTCAGACGAGCAGCTTTTTGTTTGGCTTTGTTTTCTGTTTAAACTGTGGCAGTCTCAGTGCCTGGGACTGAATAAACCAGGCATAGCCTGTTTAAAGGAACAGTACGTGACGTCTCATCATTTAACCTACCCTAAAAGACCGTGTTCTAACAGTCCCGGACAGACGGCGGAGCCCCGGAGTAAGCCGTTTGTCACATATGGTGGAGAATGCGGGCAGAACACTGAAAGGTCTGGGGGTTAAAGAACTTTAAAAAAAAAAAAAAAAAAAAAGAAGGTTTTTTTTTCTCTCTCTCCAAACAAGATGGAAGACGTGGTGAGTGCGCTGGTACGCAATGTCGCTGTCCAGAAAGACGCGAATGAAGCCCAGCAACAGGCGAGTGAAACCCAGCGACAGCTGTTAATAGCCCAGCAAGAGACTAATGCAAACCAGCAAGAGACAAACCGCCTGCTGAGAGAGGAGCAAAAGCGGTTCGCTCAGGGCTTACAGCAGGAACTCGAGATCCTGAGGGGGACTATCAGTAACCTTCCACTGGCAGAGGCAGCCCCAGTTCCGAAAATGACCAGGGCAAGCCACTACCTTCAGAAGATGGGACCCTCGGATGATGTGGAAGCCTATCTTCTCACGTTTGAACGCACGGCACAGAGAGAGGGATGGCCAGAAGCTGAGTGGGCTGGTCTAATCGCACCCTTCCTAAGCGGCGAACCCCAGAAGGCTTACTTTGATCTAGAGCCCGCCGAAGCTAACGTCTATGCAAAATTGAAGTTCGAGATCCTCGCCCGCCTCGGCGTAACCACGGCTGTTCGTGCCCAAAGGTTTCACGCATGGTCCTTCACGATGGATAAAGCCACCCGAAGCCAGATGTATGACCTCATCCACCTCGCCCGGAAGTGGCTACAACCCGAGATCAACTCAACAAGCCACACCGTGGAACGGTTGGTCATGGACCAGTTCTTGAGGAAACTTCCCTCTGCCTTACGCCGTTGGGTCAGTCGGAGTGACCCCCACAATGCGGATGAGCTTGTGGCCCTTGTAGAAAGGTACAGTGCAGCAGAAGAGCACCCGCAACCCACAGTCGTGGAGCAACCCCACTATCCGAGGTTCCAGGACTCTTCCAGAGACGGTAAAAGGGTACCGGGGTTAAGGGGCGCTGAAGAGCGGCGACCACCTTCACGCCGCTCCAGCAACAGTGGTTCGCACACTAAGGGCAATAGCCAACATGGGGAGCCGGGAAAAGGCTCTAAGTGGGACACAGACTATGTACCTAAATGTGTAAATTGTCATGAGAGGGGCCACACAGCAAAAATCTGCCCACTAAATGATGAGCCCATGCAATGCAACAGCGTGGAACCTTATTCGCTGTTGTCCCAATGTATGGGCCCTAGCCCAGAGGACCCCTTGAATAACCATCTGTGGGCATTTGTAAAGGTTAATGGTAAGAGGGTTCGGGCACTTCTTGACTCTGGGAGTATGGTCACACTAGTGTCCGAATACCTATTGCCCATTAAGAAGAAACAGGTAAACAGTTCACAAAGAGTGGCAATTTGTTGTATACATGGGGATAATCATGAATATTCCACTGTTGATGTTTTTTTTTAAACAGAATTTGGTTCTTTAGATTTCAAGGTGGGTGTTGTACCCAAACTGGCACATGATGTGTTAATAGGGACCGACTTTCCCCATTTTCTAAAAATGTGGTCCCCAGCTCAGAATAGCGCCCAGAGTTCAATAGCAGACCATAACGAAGTGTTAGAAGAAACAAATCCTTTCCCTTTTTCAGAAATGGAGGTTGACGAGGGCCCAAATAAGAAGGGGGAAAAGGAGGAGTGCTGTGAAATTCCCTTCCCCATCACTACTTTGGTAGGGAATACCCCAAATCAAGATGTTGATCAGGCACTTACCACCCCAGTACAGGATAAGACCCTCGCTGACCTAGAGGTCAGTCCTGGGAGTTTTAAGAAGGCCCAGTGGGAGGACCCCACATTAGCGGTAGCAAGGGGAAATATACGGGACCAGAATAGTACTCATGGCCAACCAGATAGGTCACTTGCTTACCCCTACTTCGAGGTAGAGAACGACCTAGTATATCGGGTTGATAAAAGAAAATCAGTTACAACTAAACAATTGTTGGTACCACGGACATTCCGTAACGTAGTATTACACCTCGCACATAGTCATCCATTGGGGGGACACCTAGGGGTGGAAAAGACAAAAGAAAAGGTTCTCCGAAGCTTTTATTGGCCTGGGGTTCTGGCAGAAATTACAAACTATTGTTCCTCATGCCCAGAATGTCAGATCACCGCCCCGTTCAAAGCATACCGCAGCCCATTGGTACCCCTTCCCATAATAGAGGTACCATTTGACCGGATTGCTATGGATCTAGTAGGACCCCTAATAAAGTCTGCTAGGGGACATCAGCATATATTGGTAATATTAGATTATGCTACCCGATATCCGGAGGCAGTTCCCCTACGTAGCACCTCTGCTAAAAACATAGCAAAAGAGTTAGTACTTCTGTTTTCCCGGGTCGGAATTCCTAAAGAGATCTTATCTGACCAGGGAACACCATTTATGTTCCAAGTAACAAAAGAGCTATGTAAACTCCTAAAAATCAAGCATCTCAGAACCTCAGTCTATCATCCACAAACAGATGGTTTAGTGGAAAGGTTCAATAAAACCTTAAAGAGCATGTTACGCCGGGCGGTCGATAAGGATGGGAAAAACTGGGACTGTTTGTTACCATACCTGTTATTTGCCATTAGGGAAGTTCCCCAGTCATCCACAGGCTTCTCCCCGTTTGAACTATTGTATGGCCGACATCCAAGGGGCTTACTGGATATAGCCAAAGAAACTTGGGAACACGAGGTTACCCCTTACAGAAGTGTAATAGAGCATGTTGCCCAAATGCAGGACCGCATTGCTGCAGTCCTACCCATAGTGAGGGAACACATGGAGAAAGCTCAAGAAGCACAAAGGAATACGTATAATAAGGGTGCTAGGGTCAGAATTTTTTTTCCAGGTGATAGGGTACTAGTTCTGGTTCCCACCGTGGAGAGTAAATTCCTTGCTAAATGGCATGGGCCATATGAGGTCTTGGAAAGAGTGGGAGAAGTAAATTATAGGGTAAGGCAGCCAGGTAGGAGGAAACCTGAGCAAATTTACCATATAAACCTACTCAAGCCCTGGAAAGATAGAGAAGTCTTGTTAACCCTAGTACCCCCAGGTCCGTCAGAGAATCAAGAAACTGACCCAGAGGTTAGCATAGCTGAAACACTGTCCGTGCATCAGAAACGAGAGGTCCAGAGTTTAGTGAGAAGGAACAAAGAAATCTTCTCTACACAGCCAGGTAAAACTAACGTAATTAAACATGACATAGTCTCTGAACCGGGGGTCCGAGTTAACCTTAAACCGTACCGAATCCCAGAGGCCAAGAGAGAGGCTATAAGTTTAGAGGTTAAAAAAATGCTAAAACTAGGCGTAATTGAGGAATCCCAAAGTGGGTGGAACAGCCCTATAGTTTTAGTCCCAAAGCCAGACGGTACAACAAGGTTTTGTAATGACTACCGGAAACTAAACGCGGTGTCAAAATTTGATACTTATCCTATGCCCAGGGTGGATGAACTTGTAGAGAGACTGGGCAAAGCCCGATATCTCACAACCCTAGACCTAACAAAAGGGTACTGGCAGGTTCCCCTCACAGAAAGGGCAAAAGAAAAAACAGCCTTCTCAACCCCAGACGGCCTCTTTCAATATAAGGTGCTGCCTTTTGGCTTACATGGAGCTCCCGCCACATTCCAAAGAATGATGGATAAAATTTTAAAACCACATGTTCGGTACGCTGCCGCCTACCTGGATGATGTGGTAATCCATAGTGAAGATTGGCAGTCCCACCTTCCAAAGGTCCAAGCTGTGCTCGACGCAGTTCGGTCTGCTGGACTAACTGCTAACCCCGCTAAATGCACTATTGGTCTGGAGGAGGCCAAGTATCTGGGGTATTCTATTGGTAGAGGGTTACTCAAACCACAAACACTCAAAGTAGAGGCGATACAAAATTGGCCAAGGCCAGTCACAAAAAAACAAGTAAGGACCTTTTTGGGGTTAATTGGCTACTATAGGAGGTTTATTCCCAATTTTGCAACTAAGGCAACCCCACTAACCGACCTCACAAAAGCAAGAGGACCGCTAATGGTAAAGTGGTCCCCCGAAGCCGAACAGGCCTTTAGAAGCCTGAAAGAAGCTCTCTGTGCCCAACCAGTGTTGGTCACACCTGACTTCTCCAAAGAGTTCGTAGTCCAAACCGACGCATCTGAGGTAGGGCTGGGGGCGGTACTCTCCCAGGAGTCTCAAGGGGAGGAGCACCCCATCCTTTATTTAAGTAGGAAACTAAATCCCCAGGAGAAAAATTACTCCATAGTCGAGAAAGAGTGTCTCGCAATAAAGTGGGCTGTAGAGACACTCAAGTATTATCTGTTGGGGAGAAAGTTCCGATTGGTCACAGATCATGCACCCCTTACCTGGATGTGTCAAAATAGGGAGAAGAACGCTAGGGTGACCAGGTGGTTCCTAAGCCTACAGCCCTTTAAATTTTCTGTGGAACACAGGTCGGGGCACAAACATGGCAATGCCGACGGGTTGTCAAGGATGCACTCCCTAATATCCATGGTCGCTCACCCCTCGAGGTCTGAGCTGGGGGGGAGGATATGTGACAGAAACCAGGGGTTGGTAATAAACTCCATATACAGGGCTCCCAGGATACTGAACAGTTTCTGTCCTGTCTAAGCTGAACAGGGCAGCCTCGTGGTATAGGCACTCCGTTCCACAGTTTGTCTGCTGCCTGTTTTCTGTCACCTGTCATGCTGATTAGAGTTCAGGTATATAAGACCTGTTTCCTGTTTCCTCTGAGCCCCGCCCAAGAGCCTGGAAGGCTGCTGAACTGCAGAGGGGTGAGAAAGCCTCTTTCCCAAATCGCTTCATTCATTCTGTTAGTTTGTCTAAAGACTGCAAAGGTACTTATTTTGTTGGTGGAAGTGGACAAGCCACTTCCAACTCTGAGTCAGGGACATCTAAGTTTAAGTTATCGCTCAGACGAGCAGCTTTTTGTTTGGCTTTGTTTTCTGTTTAAACTGTGGCAGTCTCAGTGCCTGGGACTGAATAAACCAGGCATAGCCTGTTTAAAGGAACAGTACGTGACGTCTCATCATTTAACCTACCCTAAAAGACCGTGTTCTAACAGTCCCGGACAGACGGCGGAGCCCCGGAGTAAGCCGTTTGTCACAATATATATATATATATAATACTGAGTTAAGTTATGGTGAGTTAAAAAAGTGACAAAAACCCTTTCAAGCAAAAAGTGGCACTGTGTGCTCATTTGCATGTCATTTCCCAGAATCCCTTGCTGCAGTGGAAGTGCTGTGTGCTGGGTGATAATGGGGAAAGGCGGGGTAGCAGACCTACCTAAGACATGCAGATGAGCATACAGTTGTATTTACATTTGTGTATATATATATATCATATATATATTATATATTATATATATATATATATATATATATATATATATATATACCTAGTAAGAGTTATCTTTCTTTCAACTCTGATATTTGAAGTAAACTCAGTGCCTCCACGCCTTTTTAATACCGGTTGTTATTAGTAGTAATAGTCTTTTTACTGCTTCTGCAACTAACAACATAACTAATGTTCTTTGTGTTTTTTAGAATATTTAGCCGTGTTTGTAAATTCCTTATAAATGTTGCAAATTACTTTGAGACCTCAAGAGTCTGTTCTTCACTCAGTAGAAGGTCAAACCAATTGGTAGGTCTAATACCCAGTAAATGGTGTTTACTTAATGAGTTCTGCCTGTAAAAATGCAGCTATTTAAAAGGCTAGAGATTGGAAACGAAAATTAATTGCTTTACAGTTGATAGAAAGCCAAAGCAACTTGATAATAAGTATTACACATAGCATAGTAACTAAAAGCATTAAATAAGCCTTCCAGAGCAATCATTTCTGTCTAGGCTCCCAGCCTACTGTAGATAATTTTCTATAGAGAGAAAAGACAACATCTTAATCCATGCTGTGTGCATCTTTCCATCTACTCTAAAATACTCTGGTTCTGCAGCTGGGGAAACAAAGCAAAAACATTCAAAAATCCAGTTTGAGCCATACCTACAAAACATTTACAATAATTTGACAGTGCTTTAAATAAAAAAAATGGTTTGTTATCTCTGATCCATGTTTTGGGGTACAGGAGTGTCGGCTCTTGGACCCAACTGTTGTAAAAGCATTACCTGTAATTATGTGACTCACCACTAGGAGGTCCCTGCTTCAGCACAGCCCAGAAAGGTAACTGGGGCATAAGGGTGTGAGGTGTCCCAGAAACAGTCAAGGGGGTGCCTAGGTTAATGGGGATCCCCAGTAAATGTCCAGGTCACCCAGAACCTATATAGGGGTTCATGAGTTGGTTCCCTGTTTCAACGCAGACCAGAAAGGTAAAAGGGGCATACGGATGTGAGGTGTCCCTGAAACAGTCAAGGGGTCCCTAAGTTAATGGGGATACCCAGTAAATACCCAGGTAACCCAGAACCGGTCCAGGGGTCCTGAGGTACTCCAATCATCTATAATGTTGTGATGGAGGTAAGGAGAGATCCCAGCTGGGGGGGAAAGCGCCATGCACGGCTGCCGTGGAATCGCCGAAATACAAGCGGATGCTGCTGGGTCACTTAAAACTGATTTATTGGATCCTCAATGCATACAAAAATAGGAAAGTACCTCACGAAGGAGAACTCTGACGCGTTTCGTGCCCCTACGCTTTTTCCCTTGGCTGGGATTTCTCCTTACCTGCATCGATTGCTGAGCTGTTGCACGCCTATCCAGACTTCTTCAATCAAGTTTCAGTGAGTACTACAGCGTTATTTTCATCATACATGGGATCCAGCTCTAGGGTGTTGTTTATCCATTCAACTGGGAGTCAGGTTGGTCTATCATGTGGTCCCCCCTGATTAACCCATTTATCTTTGGTTTACACCCCTTAAATTAGCTCACATAGGATCATTCACTGGATGGATTATCGTGGACCTTATAAGCATATGATTTAATAGTGATTGCTGCTTGTATCATTTTCTCTGGAGCTCTACTGTGGGAGATTTCTTCAATTCTTCCATTCCTCTATGTAATAATGTTGTGATGGGACTTTTAAAAGTCCAGTGCTAAGTTTATTGTATAGAGTGTGGGGAATATGGCTAGTAAGAAGTAACGTGCAGCTTCTTATTCTATTTTCCATAACCCACAGACTTAGGATATTTTTCAAGTGTATATTTGATTGAACTGGGTGTTTTAAAACATATGCTTTGTGCTCAGTAAAATGAGGCACAGGGATGAAAAGTGTTCCTGTAGCTGCGGGGGATCCCTAGATAACATAGGGGTACCCCAGTTAGTGCCAGGGTGCCCAGAACCGGTATTGGGTTTGTCGGTTATGGAAGTCCCTGGTAAAGTATAGAAAAACCTGACCTGTTTAGGGGTGTTTGGAGTTCCCTGTGTCGTAGAAACTCCAGATTTTGGGAGTGTAAGTTTTAGGTGGGATATTGTGGTGAAAATGTATTCCTTTTGTTTACAGGAGTTCTGGGGGCCCAGCTACTGGTGGTTCCCTGATTCTCCCCAGCATGCAGGCACTATTTGTGGGTTCGAGGGGTGAATTACATTGGGGCTGCACCGTGTCTCCCAGACTCCTGGTTTTCGAGCCCAGATATCCCCAACTAATTTCCCACACGTATATAAGGTTCCCCAAGGTTTATACTTAATTAAAGTATGGTTCAGAGGGTGTTGTACTGTATTTATAAAAATCCATGCAGTCAACCTAAGCATTTGCATAGGAGACATGATGTCTACCTATCCATCTGGCCTCAAAGGGAATCCAGGATATGGAGGTGTCGGGCCATTTGGTAGCAGGGAGGGGCAGCGGGAAAGGCCTCAACAGCCATTTGGGTTCTGTCAGACTCTGCGGAGACTTCCATGCAGATAGCCATGCACCTTTTCTCTGACATCATCAGCCAGAAAAAAAAAACCCAAAGCAACACAACCTTTTATTATAAACATTGTTAAATATTGTTAGGGAAGCCAGCTATAGCCTACACTGTCACATTTTTGTTTCCTTGCCAATGGTGGGATTGTCAAGAGAAATAACTGTAGTATAAAATGATAGTAAGAAAAGACAAAACATAATTATGCCATAGCTGTGTAATGTAGCACTCACACGCTTTAGGAAATCAATATAAAAAACTGGATTGGAAGCTAAAGTTACAGCATACTGGGTGAATATTTGCATGTCACTACCCAGAAGCCTTGTCTGCACTGCAGCCTAACCCCTGTATGACATATGACAATGGAAAGCATGAAGCAGGTTTGAGACCTTTGGAAGACATGCAGATACAATCATGGTTATTCTTTTCAGATCATAGAAATCAGAGTTTATGAGTGACTCTAAAGTATTTAGAATTCAGAATTAACAGATATAAAAGCTAATCAGGTGCAAATTGAATACATTACTGCCATAGATAAAACCTGCAGTACATTTTGTTTTTATTTTTTTAAATAAATCAGGTTCAGCTTTGGCCAGTATTGCTGCATAAGAAAAACTTTGACCTATTAACCTGAAAAAATGTGCAACTGCAGAGCCAGTGCAAAGCCAGATTGAAAGAATGACACTGAAAAATGTACAGTAAAGCTTTGTCTTCCATAAGGTATAATACAAGGCATAGAAACGTAGCACTGAGATATATAGTATGCAAAGCCTTTCTAGATAATACATTCAAGTTTGCAGCACATCTGCTTGTTTTCTAACTCAACAACTTCGAAAATTAGAGAAAAAATATCTGTCCATACAATGCAGTAAAATAGGACATTGTATCGATATATAAATAGATCTACAGTATATATATATATATATATATATATATACATATATATATATATATATATATATATACATGTAGAGGTATCAGTACCGTGTTAGCCGAGCTTCAATAATCAAAAAATAAATAGATGATACCGTTCTGTGGCTAACTAAAATATATATTTATTTATATATATAAATTTTCACTGGTTCTGGATGGCAGCACACAGGAAAGCAGATTCTGAAATTGGATAGAAGCTGAAGAACCATGTCTGGCTGTATTGCCTTAGCATATTATGCATTAGGAGCTGAAAGAGCTGTGATGGGGTTTTGCTTAATACATACATGAAAGTGCTCTGTGTAATTAAATTTAAGGATGGGCATTTCCAGAATTTAACATCTTAACACTGTGTACTTTGTCGTTTTTGTTCAGAAGGGCGAGTCGATCTTCCTAACGACTTTTCCAAATCCGAGCAAATCCCAAGAACGGCTCATCTTCAGACGAATTTTTATGTTTTTTTTTTAAATTTTATTATTTTAATAAGATGGGTTCACTTTTGGGTTATTGCAAACAATAAAAAGTTAAAAGTTGGAACATTTCACAAAAATGTTATTGTTAAAAAAATGCCCGGCTTATTTTGAGGATTTTCTTCCCCATCATCTTGTAAATATCCCCCCCCAAAAAAAAAAACGAATTCCAGCCAGACCACAACACAATGTATTGCTTTGCTCAAATGCGTAGACATGTTGATTAGGTTATTAAATTCCAGATTCTGATATTTAACATTTTGTGTCTCCACAGCTAATATCCTGACAGTAATCATCCTGTCGCAGTTGGTGGCTCGCCGGCAGAAATCCTCCTATAACTATCTCCTGGCTTTGGCTGCAGCTGACATCATGGTCCTTTTCTTCATTGTATTTGTTGACTTCCTCTTGGAGGACTTTATCCTTAACAAGCAGATGCCTCAAATACTAGACAAAGTTATTGAAGTCTTGGAGTTTTCTTCCATTCATACATCCATCTGGATTACTGTTCCATTGACAATCGATAGATATATAGCAGTGTGCCACCCTCTTAAATATCACACTGTGTCTTTCCCAGCTCGTACACAGAAAGTAATTGTAAGTGTTTATATCACCTGCTTTTTGACTAGCATCCCATACTACTGGTGGCCAAATATTTGGATCGAGGATTACACAAGCACATCGGTCCATCATATCCTTATCTGGATCCATTGTTTCACTGTTTACTTGGTACCATGCTCCATTTTCTTCATTCTAAATTCAATCATTGTGTACAAGCTCCGACGAAAAAGCAATTTCCGATTGAGAGGATACTCCACAGGGAAAACCACCGCCATTTTATTTACAATCACATCTATCTTCGCCATTCTTTGGGCACCGAGAATAATCATGATACTTTATCACCTTTACGTATCTCCTATAGATAACAGCTGGCTAGTGCATATTGTAACAGACATTGCCAACATGTTAGCCTTACTCAACACTGCAATTAATTTCTTTCTGTACTGTTTTATTAGTAAAAGGTTTCGCACAATGGCAGCTGGGACGCTGAAGGCTTTTTTTAAGTGCCAGAAACAACCGGTTCAGTTTTACACGAACTACAACTTTTCTATAACTAGTAGCCCTTGGATTTCACCTGCTAATTCTCACTGTATTAAAATGTTTGTTTACCAGTATGATAAGAATGGGAAACCACTAAAAATCTCACCTTGATGAATAGGTGTTGAAAGTTGTTTGGGAATACAACTAATTGATATGGTTGCGATAATTAATGTTGCGCTCACTTGCGTGGCGCTTTCTCAAGGTTATCTGATTTAATGTCGCTCTAGACTGAAAGCACACGTGACCAGTCCAAGTGATTGCCAGAGGCAATTTGGAAATCACAGCTAACATGCTGATTGTTCTAAGTTTCTCTTGAAGCCTTGCCTTCCTCATCTGAAATATCCTGTGAGGTCTTTGGCTTGAGTTTTTACAGCAGAATTACTTTGACATATGATATGTCTACGCAGTAGTGCAATACTGAGCTGATGAAACATCTCATTAAAGACACTCAATGGTGCTTAATTAAATCAATAATAACTATATAGATAGCAGCTATTGTAACTCTTCTTAAACTTTACCCAGGTGAATATTTTGCATTTTAGATGTGTTATTTAGCTGATATGCACTTGTTTGACAAGATTTGTCACAACTAAAATAGTACTGTAGGTTAAATAGAACAGACAACTTAAAGAAAACTTCCTGTGTATTCCTGACTAAGCAGTACTTAATCATTTATCCCAAAGTACATAGCTTTTTGCAGAAACACTGCATTGTTTCCTACAGATAGTGCAATATATTAAACAGTAACAGTGTTTCTCGTATATGCTGTGACTCGCTTTATTTTCTTTCCATTGCTTAATGTAAATGATATGAGCATACAATCTGCTGAGAATTATATAAGTCATTTGTACATTTAGTGTTTTTAAAATTACACGTGAAAATATTATTGGCATCAAAAGGAAATCCGTGGCAATGTGTAGTCTGTTTATTTGTACTACTCTATTTCCATTGCTTCCTTTAGTCATACACCATACCACTTTAACTGGTTGTTGAACTCTGAACATATGCCTTAATAACAAGATCAGAATAGATTTTCTTACATGGAGATAAGAAAACAAGCACAAGCTAATGCTTAGAAACAAAGACTTCCAATGTGATAGCAACAGCATATCTAGCAACGTGCTTGCATTGTGTGTAATGTATTCTTTTCTTGGCTCCAACAGGTAGTTCATAATACACCTTACCATGATTGAATAGCTTGCCATGTCAGGTAATGGCCAAATTGCTTTACAGCTTTAGAATATGTGCTCCAAACCAAAACAATGAAATGCACTTGATCTTTAGCAGTTGGAGAAAAACCTATTTTGAATGTTTTGCGTTGAAAAAGAGCAACAGAAAACCAAAACATAGGATTTGACGGCCATTAATAGCCACCGGGTGCGCACAGTTTGCCCCGTCTCTTTTGTGCTACGGGCTTCTAATAATTCAGAAATACAGCAGTGCATCTTCGCTAGAATATTGTGAGCTGTGTCTAATACTATGGTATAGGAATACTGTACCTGCAATAAAATAATGTGCAAAAATATAACCCCGCACAATTAATGCCATTGGTGACAGCTAATTGGTGAGCAACACTAAAATATCTTCTGTATTAGTGAACAATTTTATATGACATTTCTTTGTGTATGGCCATCACTCCTGTGTTATCATCTTATTTGCTGAAGGGAGAAAAGCGTTTTTTTCCCCCCTATTCACCGAAAAAAACAAAAAACATTCGATCAAATTGTTTCAGAACCATAGTTATATATTTAGATTGATAATGTTAAAGTAAGTTTAATGTAAATACTTTCCTCTGTTTAATTAAGTGCAATATAGGTTGGCACTACTGAAGGTCCATTTTGGAAAATGCGCCTAGTATTTAAAAATGATGTATCTATACTTTTTTTCTGATACTGTTTTACATTTAACATCTGAATCTACTTATGTGATCTACTAATATGTGATGTACAATATTTTTGACGCAGAATGTGTTTTTGGGAATGAGTCCTTTAGCAAAATGTTGCTACAGATTGCATAAAAAATGTACAGTGTACAGTACCTAATATGTCCAAAGAGTTTCAGTTGAATGGTTGTTCAAACTATAGAACAGGGCTCTTCAACAGGTGGCATGCGGGCTGAACCTGGCCCAGAGAGATCCTTAGAGTGGTCTTTGGACTGTCGACCCCTGCTAATTTTAATGTAGTTGCCCAGGCAGATCATTGCAATTTTCTCCCACTGAAATTCACTTGTGATTGATCTCTCAATGCTCTCTCTCTCTCTCTCCCTGGTCTTTCTCTCTCTGGTCTCTCTCTCTCTCACTCACTTGTCTCTCACTTGTCTCTCTCTCTCTCTCAAGTCTCTCTCTATCTCTGGTCCCTCTCTCGTTGGTCCCTCTCTCTGGTCTCTCTCTCTGGTCTCTCTCTCTCCCTGGTCTTTCTCTCTCTGGTCTCTCTCTCTCTCACTCACTTGTCTCTCACTTGTCTCTCTCTCTCTCTCAAGTCTCTCTCTATCTCTGGTCCCTCTCTCGTTGGTCTCTCTCTCTGGTCTCTCTCTCTCTCTCTCTCTCTCTCTCTGGTCTCTCTCTCTCTCTGGTCTCTCTCTCTCTCTGGTCTGTCTCTCTCTCTCTCTCTGGTCTCTCTCTCTGGTCTCTCTCTCTCTCTCTCTGGTCTCGCTCTCTCTCTGGTCTCGTTCTCTCTCTGGTCTCTCTCTCTCTGGTCTCTCTCTCTCTCTCTCTCTCTGGTCTGTCTCTCTCTCTCTCTCTCTCTGGTCTCGCTCTCTCTCTGGTCTCTCTCTCTTTCTCTCTCGTATATATATATATATATATATATATATATATATATATATATATAACAGATGTTATAAATGCTTCCAAAATGTTTAATAGTTTAATATTGATTTGTAAGTCTACAGATGTATCCAAAATAACATTACAGTATAGTTGTGGGCGTTCTACTCCTACGGTAACTTGTTTCTGTTCTGGCGCCTTTTAAAAACTAGCTGGAGAGCCCGGCTATAGGAGCTTGAAAGCCATCTTTTCAGAAACTCCTGTGTTTGTGTTATCTATGGGGGTTTTTCAGGGAAGCTTAGGGCTTTAATCTATTCAGCGCCAGGGGGTCTTTAATAATATTAGGCGTTATGTATGAAGAGATATGAAAGGAGCAAAAGATACCAGGGATTTACATTTGACACAAAAATAATTAAAACCGAAGGAAGGTTTGCTGTCAGAGGGACCAGCAATGCAGTGTAGGGGTCAAGACCCGTCAGGTGGAGGCACAGAAATACACACTGACTATCCCTCAGTATCTGTTGTAACCAATTATTCCAAGTTATTTTTGTTACTCAAGTGGTGAAAGATGGTTTGTGAGCATTGAGCAGACTTAAACTGCGCTTATCGTGCCGGCGACAGCGACGTCTCGTGAAAACAAATGCCTTGCCGCCGCCACATACGCTTATAGTAAGCGCGACGCGATGGCGCAACGGAGCGACAGGTTGGTCACGATCACTGGAAGTCATCTCAATTTGATTTTTCCAGCGGCCGCAGCCGGACGTTGCCGGCACTATAAGCGCGGCATTTCACAGGGTCAGAACTTGCAACAATTGGTTACCAGAGATACTGAGGGATATTTAGTGCATTTTCTGATGCAATTCCTCTAATTCAAGGGCGGCCAACTCCAGTCCTCGAGGACCACCAACAGGTCAGGTTTTAATTATATCCCTGTTTTACCACAGGTGGCTCAAGTAGGGACTCAGTCATTGACTGAGCCACCTGTGCTGAAGCAGGGATATCCTTAAAACCCAACCTGTTGGTGGCCCTCGAGGATCGGTGTTGGCCAGCCCTGCCCGAATCAGAATATAGCTAGGCTGCCAGGTAACACAGGCTCATAAACTGAGTGGAGCAGTGATTATTTTTGTTACTTATTTTAGCTAATTAAATGACTCCATGAACAATGATATTTCACAGCCTCAGAGATTTCTTTGCTTCATTGTCCATGAGCGCAGAGGCATTCTGAAGGGAGGGCCTATCTTCCTCTCCTTTTTGGTGAATGTGTTACATAGACCGGGATTCATCCAGAATCGGCGCCGAGGGCATTTACCACTGAATCGGAATGCGACTCCCAGCAGCGAGGCCTGGTGACTCCCAGCCATTCCTACCTCCCTGCACTCTGTGTCTCATTCATAGGGGATCTTCAAGAAATGGTCTCAGAAAATTGGTTAAGTAGAGACGTTTTAGCAGAGATTCTCTCTCTCTCTCTCTCTCTCTCTCTCTCTCTCTCTCTATAAAAAAAATATGTATGGTAAAACCCATCCTCATTGCTTCATTTTTGCATGGCCAGTGTTACTAACCCTACACTGAGGAGACCCATTAAAGTTGAAACAGTCTGTCTGTGGGTGGGTTTACTGGCTATGCATCTTAACCCTGGCTGTGCTCAAAGCTCTGACCATGCAGCAAGCCTAAGCCTATAGGGAACCATGTTAAAAATGGTTTTGAAGCAAAAAGTGGCATTGTGTGCTCATTTGCATGTCATTTCCCAGAATCCCTTGCTACAGTGGAAGCGCTGTGTGCTGGGTGATAATGGTGAAAGGCGGGGTTGCAGACCTGTCTAAGACATGCAAATGAGCATACAGTAATATTTCCATTTGATATATATATATATAGAGAGAGAGAGAGAGAGAGAGAGAGAGAGAGAGAGAGTACTTAGTAGATAGATACATAGATAAAATATCTTTATGAGTGTCTACTTAAAACCAAAATACCCTATCTATGAGCTTCATACATAACGACTGTGTTTAAAGACCGCCGGCACTGCTGGAGTTAAACTAGTAATAGTAGAAACATGTTGCCTTTTTTGTCAAGATGTTTGCAAAAAAAATAAAACGCTGGGTGTAATTTACCAACAATACCTGCCTAGGGATTCATGCCCATTTGTTTTTAGCACTGCTGTATATAATTTACACCCCTAAGGGAATGTTTTAACCCCTTCACTGCTCGTGGGAACAGCAACTGTTAGCACTGCTACTCCAACAGGCATCAAAAAAGGGTTAAGGAGTCATAGTGGAATTGAGCCATTTGAAATTGAGTGCCACTATGAGCAGCTCCACATACAGTACACACCTTTGTCTTATATAGTATTAATACCATACACACAGTCTTGTACATAGAATTTTCAGGCACAATAATTTCCTGCCTGACAGAGCGTACAATCAAATGTTGGATGCCTGGGACCCAGAAGATGAAGTTACAAGGAGAGCTAACACAAGGACTTTGAACCAACGTCACCCACATCACAGACAGTGTCCTTAACGCTAAGGCTTGTATTATAGCAAGCGCTTGCGCGCAGGCGGGCACATGCATGACGTTGCGCGTGCACGTGGTGCGCGCTTTTTTGCCTGTAAGCAAAAACGATGGCGCTCGTGGCTAGGAGGCGTGGCCATGATGTCACAAGGGTAGGTCTCACTGTGATTGGCTCACAGTGTCACGTGGCACGGCAGCCGCTTGAAAAGACACATTTCTTTGTATTTCCAACTGAGCTGCCGCGCCAACGCTGTCTGCCATGCGCACGCGTCGGCACTGGATAAACTGTCATAGGGAGACAGGTATTTTTCATTGCCATGCGCACGCACGCTAGCGCGCACGCGCTTAGTATAATACAAGCCTAAGCCGCTCTTCAGCACGTTTGCATGTAGATTTACTTATTTTTTACATTTGTATGGCTTTTAGTAGGTGTTATTTTTGAGGTCAGAAAATTGTTTCCATAAACTCCGCCCGCCCCCGATTGTCTTTGAGTCTTTGGAAAGCTGCTATTTTATGATACTAATGTATGCCTTATTTTTATGTTTTAGCTGTTAAGCATCCCTCAATGATTTGTTATTTGGGAGATTTACTCATGTTATTTTTACCTCCTAATTGACATAACGAAATAAACAAAAACAAACTGTCTGCTTTTGCCTTCATATTACAAAAACCATCATTGCTTTTTTACATTTTTCAATGTATTATTACTAGAACAAACATATAGCAAACTGATGACAAAACTTTTTTTTTTTTTTTAGCAATTCGTCTTATTCAAGGATGTACTGTAGATGAATATCAAAAAGAGAGGTATTGTATTCTGAAAGCCAACATTGACAAAAGTACAGTGTGCTTTTAGCGATAGCTGTAGCTGATGTTACCACTGCGGTTATCACACAACGTTGTGTTACTGCATTCGCCCTGTTTCACACGAGACGGCTCTCTTGAAACTTGAGTCGCTACTAACGATATCGCGTGATTTCCCAAACAAATCGTGCGATGTTGCTTTTCACTGTGTGTTAAGAGGCGATCCAAGTGTTTTTTTTTTTTACATTTATTTTTACACTGGATTGAAGCAGGGGGTCTCTGGAGCTGATCCCCATTCATTTACGCTCTGGGGTCCCCCTGCTTCCAGAGATACATACCTCCGTAGGGGGTGCCGGTATCTCGGCTTTTTAAAGCGCTGCATCAGGTAGGCCTATAGGAAGTCCCACCAGATGATGTCACATGTTCCTATTGGGCTGCAGAGCACGGGAGCTTTGAAAAGCGGCCATTATGTGAACCCTGCTACCCAGCCAGAGCAGCTACCGGCAGCCCCCACGGAGGTAAGTATCTCCAGAAGCAGGAGGTCCCCAGAGCTGAAAATAATAGGTTTCAGCTTCGGAGACCCCCTCCTTCAAACCTGTGTAGCAAAATAAAAATAAATGTTAGAAAAAGGTGCTTGGCTTGCCTCTTTAATGGGAGCGATAAACATCTGCTCTGTCTGTATGATTTATAGTAGCCAATATTTGTGTATATAAAGATATGAATGAATAGATAGATATCTAAGTTACAGTACAACAAATATTTTAGCTTTTAATACAGAAATGTGGTAGGAAAGGCTGTAGATTGGATAACCGGATACAGTCCAAGTAAGAAAAGGAAGGAACAAAAGGTGAGTTATAAACAAGGGGTCATACACGCATCTAGAAGGATATGATAAAGGAATTAATTAATGGGTAACATTTCAGAGGATGAGTCAAAAGTTGCAAATGAGGTGGGAGAGAGACTGGAACATAGACAAGGAAAAGAGAATATTTTGGCAGGGGGTTCTGAGCTAATGGACAACACACAGAATTGTATAGGTTTATTAATAAAGATTTAGTGGAAGGGAACAAAATGGGAAAATATGAAACGACGCCATTGTAATACATTAGATTTTTCTGTTATATGTATTGATAAACCTTGGACACTCTGGGAGTCTGTAATCACATATTCAGACTGCAACACTGGTCAAAAGTAAAATTCGTCATCATAGCACCAAGCATTGTCCCAGTTTTTTCAACCAACAAAGTCCAAGAATGGTCCAACAGCCGATAATTATGATGAATAGTCAGCCAAAAGTCATTTAAAGGCTTGAGTGGCCAATATATTGTTTTGTAGAATTGAGTCTATATTGTTGTCTATATGTTGTCTATATTGTTGATTACAGAGAGTTTGTGTTGATTCAGCATTGGGATAAGATGTGAAAAGTTACTATGCATTTAGCCTACGTCTAAATCAGGGCTCATCAACGCCAGTCCTCAAGAGCAACGAGCAGGTCAGGTTGTAAGGATATCCTGGTCAATGATTGAGTCCCTGATTGAGTCACCTGTGCTGAAGAAGGGATATCTTTCAAAGCTGACCTGTTGGCGGCCCTTGAGGACTGCAGTTGACCACTCCTGGTCTAAATGATTAAACATTATAGAGAAGGGGCATGTCTTCATGGCAATTACAGATCAGATGTGAGTCTCATCTCCTCTACTTTCAAATAAAGATTCAAAAATGTCAATTGAAACTGCTACAAATTTCACAAATTATAAGTGACATCTAATATTATTATTGTTAATACATTACTGAAATGTCTATATTCAAGCAATGCCATGAGAAGGCTGTAGCATTACACTTGAAGGTTGGCGCTCAACTTTAGTCATTGTGATCATTCCGAAAGTGACTTAGATACGGAAGGAACAGAAATCTAAATCAACATCTACACGTGACAAGTCTTCTCTACGCTTTATGCTTCTCTAAACCACTGGCAATATCCACAGTTTAGACTGCTATGGAATTACTTTCAATTATTATGTCGTTTCAAACACATCTGTTTAAACGCTTTTGCAGCTTTAAGACACATTGCAATCCCCATTTTAGCAACAAGGTAGATGAAGAGAACTATAACATTTGCTAGAATAATTTTACTTTCTCCCAAAACAGTCCATGCTCATCTCCTCCTTAAATCCCTTTCATGGCTTCCCATCAAATTTTGCATTACTCACAAAGTTCTCCTCCTTACCTTCAAGGCTCTCCACTTATCTACTCATTCTTATATATCACCTTTGATCTCTTGCTATGCCCCTGCTCATCTACTGCGCTCTAACCATAACTGTCTCCTCTTCAACCCTTTCACCTCTACAGCTCTCTCGTCTTAAACCTTTTCCCCTCACTGCACTTTACCCGTGAAACTCCTTCACACTCAGTATACGCCAAGCACATTTTCTCCCCACCTTCAAGACAAACCTTAAAACTCACCTCTTAAATGTAGCATCTCAATAGCCTGGACTCATGGCTACTGTCCCACACCCACAGTCACTCCTACCAACCATTGTGGCCAAGCACTGCCACCTACAGCACTTATTCCCTCACCTGCTGTCTCTGTAACTCTCCCAACATTCCACTTAGATTGTAAGCTCTCCGGGGCAGGGATTTCCTTTCCTATAGTCTGATCTTGTTTGTTGCACTTATTGTATTATAATTCCCTGTTCTGTATTGTCTTAGTAAAGCACTGAGAACAGTTGTGGGCGCCATATAAAAAAAAGTATACATACACTCCATAAATGAACAATATCAATGTTACGATTAAGTGTACTTTGGTATAGAAAAAATAGACAGTGTCTAAACCCTCAAGAAATGTATGATAAATATTTCTGTGGGACTTGAAGTGGTGATCAGGGCAAATTTAGAGATAGGACTGCGCACTAAAACCACCCACATTGAACCATTTATATGGAGACTCTTCACTTTCACTAATCAGCTTAAACAGTGGCACCCACGCACAAGGAATCTCTTGACTGTCAGCCGCCTCATTAATGGAACCAAGATTTCCCCTTGAGCTGTAAATAATGAGCACCCAGTCATATGGATGTGGGCAGGCTGAGTACAGCACGTGTGGCTGTGGGTGAGCGCTTTCAGTGACACAGAGACAGAGAGAGATACACCGGGGGATATTCATCATTGAAGAGGCGTTGAGTAAAAAGTCAGGCAATCAGGTTAAAACACTGCTGAGATTTTCTAACGTTATTTATTCCTTTTTGCATACCTGTGCCTGCAATGCGATTGAACCCTTTCGGTGTAGAAGGGGCCAGCAGCGCATTGACGTCGGCAAGTTATATTATATAAAACTGCCGCAAATAACAGCACGTCCTTCATCAAAGTAATAAAATCCTATTAAAAACACTAGGGGATTTTGTTTTGTTTGCAGAAATCTAGGGATGTTGACTCTTGATCCCATATTGCACCAGTGTTGCTACCAGGAGACTTAGTAAATGTCCTCCTTTGTGCTACTCTGTTGAGCTTAATCTTATGCAAGTCCTGAATGGGATTTGGGGGAAATGTTTTTCCGCAGCTGTGGGTTATGATTGTAAGTTCTTTTTTTCTCCAATTGGGCAATTGAACTTGACTAAAGTAGCTGTAAGTGGAATTTGACAGCAGGTAAGAAGCACCTGGCGCACTTATTCTGCCCATTTTCCTGTCTGTTGCAATACCCCAGACCACGTTTGATCAGTGGCTTTCTTTCATGCTTAGAAGAGCCATATGTCTATCCCAAGCATTTTTTAAATTCCCTTACTGGATTAAGCTTCTACCACCTCTGCTGGGAGGCAATTCATGAATCCACCACCCTTTCTGCAAAGAAGTACTGCCTCCCATTTCCCCCCGAGCCTGCCCCCCTCCAGCGTCAGAGCGTGACCTGCTGTTCTAACACTTCTCTTTCACTGAAGTATGCTTCCCTCCTGTACTTTGTTGAAACCCTTTATGTATTTAAAAGTTTCTATCATGCCCCCTCTCCTTTCGCTCCCAGAAGCTGGACATAAGATGTGTTTTATGATGTATGACCATGCCCCTTTTTATAGCCCTTCTTTGCACAATCTCTCATTTATTGATGCCCTTCTGGAGTGATAGACTCTTATTCAGTGCGCTGCAATCAATCCATATTTCTGCGCTATCGCAGCTTCCTGAATAAGAGTTTATATCTCCTGAACTGGACACAGACCCCCGCTAGGTGAGATCTTATCAATGATCTTTAAAATTGCATCACTACCAATATGTTTCTGCTGCAAATACCTCTCCCCAGGGCTGCCCACAAACTTCATGGGGCTTAGGCCTAGCATTTCAATTGCCCCTCTCCCCCGTGTCAGTGCCACCCCCCATGTCACACACCCCTTCCATGTCATCGGCCTTGCGAGCCCTCCCCTTTCACACCTGTATATGTCTCATCTGTCTGTCTTTCACTCTTCTCCCCCCTCACTATTACTCAATTACCCCCTCCTCAAAAAAAAATTCCCCTCCTCCCCTGGCCACACATACATAATTCCCCATACACACACACTGCCCACACAACCCCCCCTGCACACACACACAATAGCCCCCTGAAATACAGACACCACTCCCCCCTCCCAGATACAGATACCACTAACCCCCAGATACAAACACCACCACACACCCCCAAATACAGACACCACCGCACCCCCCCCCCCCGCAGATACAGACACCACCACTAACCCCTGGATATAGACAACCCACAGATACAAACCCCACCACTACCCCCCCCCCCCCGATACAATTACTACTATCCCCCCAGATACAATTACTACTACCCTCCAGATACGATAACAACTACCCCACTGCCCAGATACAAGTACCACTTACCTCCAGGCCCCAGCTCTCCCCAGCTGATGCTTGCCTCTTCCCACAGTTTAGGACATTGACCGAACCTCCACCAGGACACCTCGCCACTTGACATGTCGCCGCTCTGATTCCCGATTCCTGCTGTCACTGAGATCCCCACTCAGATGACCTGCGTGGCGGCCGCTCCATTTTTAAATGCCCCACCTGCATGGGATATTTAAAGATGGAACGGTGGCCACGCAGGACATCTGAGGGGGTATCTCAGCGGCAGCGGGGATCGGAGTGACAACATATCAAGTGGTGAGTTTTACGGTGGCGGTGGAGCACAGGAGGAGGTTCGACCACATGTCCTGTTCAGCTCTTCCCACACCAGGCCTCTCTCTCCAGCCGGTGAGCGCCGGAAGCTGGCTCTGACTAACGGGTTCAGCCAGCTTCCGGTGTGCACCGGCGGAAGAGAGCTGAGTGAGAGCCGGGGCCCGGCGGGGGCATGCAGAGGCACGGCAGCTGGACACACAAGTTGGGCCTGATCTCTGGTCAAACCCAACTTGCAGCACCAACTCGCCGGGTCCCGGGACACTTGTCCCAGCTCTCCCCTCCTGTCGGCAGCCCTGCCTCTCCCTATACAACCTAACATCCTGCTGGCTTTCCCCATTGCTTTGTTATATTGTTTGTCTATTTTAATTCAGCTGAAATAAGGACGTGCATGCCCGTTTCCCTTGTAGTAGTTGACATTATAGCGCCATTAATCCTGTATTCTGCCATTCGATTTTTGTGACTCAGGGGCACGATTTTGCCCTCTTTTCCACACTTTGACCATTCCTCTATTCTACCGGAATCACTAATCATTTACCCCTCCTGGGAACCTTGTTTTATATCTTTGTGTCATCTGCAAAAATGCATACTTTCCCTTCCAGGCCATCTGTAATGTAATTATTAGTAATTATACGACTTTGCTAATAAAGTCAAGTTTGCCTTATTTTATGAAAAGTTGCAAAATGGTTAATTTTTCTCTATCTTTCTTTAAATGAAAGTGTTAATTACCACAGCAGCACCCACAGAAAATGTAATGTTAATAAGTACAGTTGTAGGAGTGGCAGTGACCTTGTAAAACCAATAGCAATGAATGTGTTAATTATCTTACTAGCACAAGCAGTAAAGGGGTGTTGACATGTAACTATTGGTGACAGTGAAAAGGTTAATTAGCCTATGTCCACCTGTGTCGAGGCTAGTAGAGAAAGAATTAATGATAGTACAGTAGCATTAAAAAAAGTTCATAATATTCTATAGTGACAGTAGATGTCCTAGTAATAATTAGTGTATTGCAGTGTTTCTTAACCCTTTTCTCTGGGAACCCCCACTAGGTAATTTTTTGGGGAATAACCAACAACCCACATATTAACATATAAGTGCATATATGTGTGCATGGTTACTCTTCGTCCCAACGTCTGGTCTGGCTGGGGTTCCCACTAGACATGCAAAATGATCGCACATGCTCACAAAACTGACATATACAGTATTAGACTTTCACCACTCATGAAAATGTCTCAATCTCTCCTCTCTCCTTTCTCTGGTCTCTCTCTGGTCTCTCTCTCTCTCTCTGTCTGTCTCTCTATCTGTGTGTGTGTCTCTCTCTCTCTCTCTCTGTGTGTCTCTCTGTGTGCGTGTGTCTCTCTCTCTCTCTGTCTGTGTGTGTTTGTGTGTGTGTGTGTGTGTGTGTGTGTCTGTCTCTCTCTGTGTGTCTCTGTGTGTGTGTGTGTGTCTCTCTGTCTCTCTCTGTCTCTCTCTCTCTCTGTCTTTCTGTCTCTCTCTCTGTGTCTGTCTCTCTCTCTCTTTCTCTTTGGTCTCTCTCTCTTTCTCTCTGTTTTTTTCTCTCTCTCTGGTCTCTCTCTCTCTCTGGTCTCTCTCTCTCTCTCTCTGGTCTCTCTCTCTCTCTTTCTCTGGTCTGGACTGAGCACATAGTATTAAGTATTCTGTATTAACCATTAAGTATTCTGTCCAGCACCTACTGTATCATTGTACAGAGTTTATATTCCATATGCACATCCAAGCATTGTTCAGAATCATTCTTGTTTCTAAATAAAAAAGAGCCCTAAAATGCTATGGTTGCCTTCAAAATATTTGCAAATACATACATTGCAGGTTCTACCACGGACACAGTAATAAGTATATACATCATGTCCATCCTCCCCTTCTCTGTGCTGCAGGGATGTTCTTATTGGTCTCTGCATCAAGACAATTTCAGAACTAGTAAAAAATGTGTATCTTACATTACTTGATCACGCTACATGGTATGCCATGAGTACAACAATAGGAGGAGTTGGGGAGGAATTACACAGATGCCCATATTTAAAAAAAAAAAAGGATGTATCAATTTCTTTAGCTATGATCATTAATGTTTCTTCCTTTATTCTGCATCACAAATACACCTTTCTGTCTAACAATCTGCACCAGACATAAGAAACCCTTTCTTACATTTAACCAATAATGTCCCTGTAACAGGGACTTATCACTGTTAAAAAAACTTGCCTCTAATCCAGCAGTGTGTTGGTTAATTGCACACCAGCAATCAAACAGACTCCACCTGGCTGATTAAGACTGTGTTAGAAAAAGCCTGTTCTGAGGAACAGGAAGAAGGTTCCTTAGCTCACACGGGAGCTGACCAAGGGAAAAGACTGCAGAGATTCCTTAGCTCACAAGGGAGCTGACCAAGGAAAAGAAAGACTACAGAGATTTCCTTAGCCCACAACAAGGGCTGACCAGAGGAACAGATAGATGTCTTGAGCTGCAGAAGGACGGTATACTGATAACAAGACAAGGGGACTAGACCTTTATACCTGGATACAGACATTCCCATAGCACACAAGGGTGCTGACCCAGGAGAGCAAAGAGGCCTTCCCCTACAGCTACAACAAACAGATAAGAGACGTTCTTCTTGGAATGTTGTATATCTATATGTATATATGTTTGGGGGGTGGTAACAAGCTTAGATACCCATCCAGTTAGAAAGGAATGGAGTAAAGGTGTAAATATTCTCCAAAGTGGAGTAGGCCTTTATTTTGTTTATTTTGAATGTTTTTGCCGTGTTAAAGGAACAGGCGCAATAAAGCCTCATTTTAGTTTCACTTTAAAATGGTCTCCATTGTGTACCTCTGCACACATCTCCTACAGTCCCCTTCTTTTAATTAATATATAGACCCTGTATAATATAACACGAGGACACAGAGAAAACTAAAAATAAATATATTAAATTTTACTCTCACCTGGGCTAGTGTGCAACTATTACAGAAGTTTCTAATAAGGAACCCACAATTGCGTATTACAAAGACCGTTGAGAAGCCATGCATGCATTTGTTTGGTAATGTATTGTTAACCCTTGTGCAAGGAAAGCGATGTATCCTTTGGCAGCAAATGGATTTTAAATATCCCCAAGCTCAACTGGCATAGAATAGAGTCTGTACAAACAATGGTAAAGTTGGCAAGGTAAAACTTATCACCAATAACAGCCTTAACTCCAGGGGAAATAGATACAAAAATAAATTAAAATGTAGGAAAGTCTGAAACAAAATTTAAAAAAAATGAAATGCATTCAGCAGCAAAAGAGTATTTATTATTCACAACATATCATTGTGGTATATCTTACAGATTTACTGCACTAATCTTAAGCAACATACAGCATTTTTCTGGGTGCCTGCCCACAATACCCACAGGCAGCCCAGACAAAAACCATCAGCTCAGAAATCTAATACCTAACGTTTCTTCAAACTGTTCAGATTATCTCTTATGATGACCATCAATAACACCACGCTAGTCCCTTGACAAAAAGGAAACAATGACAATTTTTTTCGAAAACGGTAGCACTATTACTTGTACGTAGGAAATAATTTCAGAAAGTACACACCAGCTGTAGGAATATAGATATAATATTGTTGGTTTAGACACGCTGTGTTTCCACAGCTTGCTTACAGTAGCTTTGTTGCATGACAAAACTTTGATACACAGAGAAGTTAAACACATTGGTTATTATGGCATCAAGTTGACACAGGGCCAGACCCAGCTCCATTAGGTGATTTAACAGGGTCTGGGTGGGAACAAGGTTAATAGTAGATATGGTCCATGCAAAGATAGAACACAACGGCACTCATGTGGTCTTTGTTATAATAAAATGACTTTTTTTTATTAATAGAGGATCAATGCTTCGGTTCACGACTTGAACCTATATCAAGACACAGAACCTCGATAAAGGTTCAAGTCGTGAACCGAAACGTCGATACTCTATTAATAAAAAATGTTTCACTTTATTATAACAAAGACCTCTGGAGTGCCGCTGCGTTCTAACTTTGAATGAACTATATCTACAATTACTAGCACCGTCCAGGTGCAGGGCATGCACCCGAGGCAAATACATATTCTGGAATTGCACCTCCTCTTCTCTATATCAACCGCTGGGAGCGAGATTAAGACATACTGTACTTCACATCACGTTTTTTGAAGCAAATGCAATGCTGCACTATAATAACATGGTGTTAAGCCTATGATAAATGAGATATGCAATGGCCATTGTGTTTGCATATAATTAGCTTTGTGGATTTGCGGTAACCTTAGGGATAATACCGTCTGTTACTGTCTAGGTAACATGATCTAGCCCAAAGAGGGGTATTTTCATCCAGCGTCTTTTAGCATGTAAAGCAGTTAGCATGTTAGCAGTGATTTCTTAGACAAAGCAAGTGCTGTTTCTTGATTTGAGCACCCAATGTATTATTGCACCTATTTTTCCTATTGTATGTTAATGGCAATTTGGAAGCATCACATAATACAATTGAATGAACATCACATTCCATGTCTTTGTCCATCATTGTCCATCAACAAAGGTGGGATCAATGGCAGGGAGCATGGCCCGATGGCTGGAGCAGGTAGAATGGGACAGGGAATGGCCATAGGGACTAGGTGAACGTTACAGCGTTTTTGCAGGGCAGGATCGACAGAAAAACCCAGGACAATGGAGAAGGCAGAAGTGAAGGTCAGACAGGCTGAGGTCAGGGCAGGCAGCTGGCAGGATAACTGTTGAACAAGCATGGATTAGGGCAAGTGGAAGGCAACAAACTAGTCAGGCAGGCCAGGGTTAAAGCAGGCAGAGGTCACAGGTGTAGTCAGAGAGGCAGAAGATGGGATAGACAGCTTAGACAGATGCTTTAGTATCAAGGCTGGATGAAAGGGCTAAAGCACATTGATCTGAGAAGCAGGAAATATAAGTGATCAGTTTATCAAAGAAACCATGGTGAGTGTCCACAAGGCTTGTTAGCAACAGGTGGGAGTAGTTGGTTTAGCTCACTGCTAGAGCTGCTCCCCTACATAGTAGAGGTCATGGGCTCTGAGCCCAGAGGGCCTGACAAAATTGAAGGTTGAATTTCCTTGTTGACAATTTTCATTACAATGTAAGAAACATGAATACAATACATTTGGTGCACTGTGTCAAACAAATTTAGCTTTGCCTTGATGCACACAGCCGCTGCTGATTTCTTCTGTGTGCTAGTTTGACAATCAACTGGAACAATAATAGGTAATTTAACATAGAGTCGCTGTAAATGGTTTCAAGATGATTGCTTTGAAATTCTAGACTGGGTACATTGATATACTGAAAAAATAATTAAATATGCATTGAACCATGAAAGAGAAACATAACAAAAAAAACACAATTGTAATGCTATTATTTTAAGATAAAGGGAGAGAGCAGTGAATAAGCGCTAATGCTAAGATAAAGAACTGTGACAATATAAGTGACAGAGGTGATTACAATAAACTTTAAACTTAAAGTAGGGGCTGCCCGAGGAAAATATGGTATACACAGACCAAAAAGGACAAAGAAAACAGATAACCGGCGCCTCCAATAAAAATAATAATAAAGCCAACCAATATTATAGTCCAATGTGGGTGGCAGGAAATCCTGAGTGGAATCTTCAATGAAGCCTCACAGATAGACACACAAACATGTAAGACAAAAACAAAAAAAGAGACAAAAGAAAAAGATCATAGTGTAACTCATAAAACAAGACTAAAATCTAAAAAATACAAAACTAAAAAATCACTGAAAAGATGGGCAAAAGGATAAATTACAAATTTAATGCAATTAACTAAAATATAACAATAAACAAATGTCCATTGGGCTAGAGACGCTAATGAAGCTGAATCATCTGGTAGGGGTAAAATTAAAAACCTACTTACAGCAAAGCTGATTAAAAACGACCTTATAGAACAACTGTCCTGAAAGTCAGACTGGAGCCTCTGCAGGAGATGGAACCGCACGAACTCAGAAGATCCACACTGCCAGGGTGATCGCCACTGCCAACACTCAGACCCTCGAGGTAGGTGAAGGTGTCACTAAGAGGAACCAGAACCCCACGCCGCTCGGAGAGACGCCGACACGCTAAGTCACTTCGTCAGGGGCATGATGGGAATACAAGCATGTGGGTATATATATACCATGACGCTAAATTGGACCAATAGCTGGAATAATGGCATAATTTGATTTATTATGATTATGCCATTATTCCAGCTATTGGTCTAATTTGGCATCATGGTATATATATACCCACATGCTTGTATTCCCATCGTGCCCCTGACGAAGTGACTTAGCATCACGAAACGCGTAGGGTGGTTCTCTCCTTGGCTACTGACATTTATCATCCATCCCTGGCTGCACGCTGTTCCTGCCAGACCTGCTTTCTAGCTTCCCGAGCTCTGCTGCCTGTCTGGGAGCTCCCCCTGCCCTCGCACCGCATTGTGACGTCACCGGCACGTCACGCGACCTGTTGGTCTATGTGTATGGTGTCGGCGTCTCTCCGAGCGGCGTGGAGTTCTGGTTCCTCTTAGTGACACCTTCACCTACCTCGAGGGTCTGAGTGTTGGCAGTGGCAATCACCCTGGCAGTGTGGATCTTGTTCGTGCGGTTCCATCTCCTGCAGAGGCTCCAGTCTGACTTTCAGGACAGTTGTTCTATAAGGTCATTTTTAATCAGCAGACTTGCTGTAAGTAGGTTTTTAATTTTACCCCTACCGGATGATTCAGCTTCATTAGCGTCTCTAGCCCAATGGACATTTGTTTATTGTTATATTTTAGTTAATTGCATTAAATTTGTAATTTATCCTTTTGCCCATCTTTTCAGTGATTTTTTAGTTTTGTATTTTTTAGATTTTAGTCTTGTTTTATGAGTTGCACTATGATCTTTTTCTTTTGCCTCTTTTTTTGTTTTTGTCTTACATGTTTGTGTGTCTATCTGTGAGGCTTCATTGAAGATTTCACTCAGGATTTCCTGCCACCCACATTGGACTATAATATTGGTTGGCTTTATTATTATTATTTTTATTGGAGGCGCCGGTTATCTGTTTTCTTTGCTATTATTTTAAGGATACCTAATAACTAATCAACATACTTGTGGTTGATTAGTTTGGACATGGGTTTTTGGAGACCTCAGAAGTCTCCTCCCAAGATAAAAGACACAACGTGTTATATTAAATATATAACCATGGTCATACACAAATTACAATGTTACAAACACTACTAGTGCATAAAAAAACAACAAACTTTAAATCAAAAAATAATATACTGTAATGATATCAAAAATGAATGCTTTTGGGATCCCAACTTGAAATCTTCAATCTAAATACCCACTTAATAGGAAGGGCATTAGGAAAATTGAATCAATGTGAAGAATGTATTACAATAAAAGAGAAAAATATCCATTTATACCTAATACCGAAGACTATGGGGAATAAAGATTGTTGGCCATATTTACTAAGTTATGCTATTATATGACACCTTCCAGCACAACCAAATGAATGGCCATAAGGTGTTTTTCAGCACCAGAAGGTGTCTTATGTTGAAAGAGCACAGCTTAGGCAACATGGAACTTTATCTCAACTGTAAGTGTACATTGTTCTATTTTATTATGAGAAACTTTGCACACTTATTTAGCTTCCATGATGTGCTTTCTTTGAAATGATTGTGACCAGATGACTCGTATAGCTGCAAAAGCTCATGCAAAATCCTAGTCTATGGGGACCTCTCATATTGATCTAAAGGTATCACTACCTGTGAATAACATATTCTTGTCTAGGATCAACATGAGAGCTACAGCTGTTTGATATAGCTCGCTGAAAATCGGCTGTAGTGGGTGCTTCAATTTCCAATCTAATCAATCACTGTAAATGAAGCCTTTAACTCATGCATATTTATAGGGCAAAGATGCTTCCCCATATGTTAGATTACTTTTTCTCCTTATAAAGATTGATAATAGTTTTCAGGATTTGACTCCCAGTTGAGCAGATTCACCATTTGTTACCAAAGTAACAGACAGAAAACATTTCCAAATGCAGCACCACTTCCAAAGTAGTTCTGAGACATCTCCATGGCCCATATGTTTGTTTATGCTAAAACTACCAATTATAAACTCATTTACAGTGTTTAATAAAAATATCACTCAACTAACCAACTGCTTCATGTATCTTGTGCTGAACAAGTTGGTCTGTTTTTATTTCTCCTTATACAAAGTATGGTAATGTGTTACTATGCATTTGCTACATTATGGGCCACATTTACTAACTAGTGCTACTCCATAAGAAACATTCTGATACTGCTTAGTAAATATAACGTCTTAAGGCACATTTAAGTAAATGTGGCTGGAAGGTGACCTCCAGCATAACTGTTTTACTGTAAGTACAGTAGTACTTCTTAGGAAATATCTCTGGTGTATCTGTCCATGGTGCTGAAACCACCAGCTCTACATTTTAAACAGCATTTTATGCAACTGCCTGGTCTGCTTGTTATTAATAGATATTAATAGAGCCTGCTTGCATACATACTGTAGTCTCAATATAATATAACTATTTTTCTTATATGACCATACAAGCTATATTTAAGTCGTGATTATACATTTAAACTAACCCCCTAGTTATTTGATTAAAGGAATTAGAAGTAAATGGAATAGATGTAACTGATCACAATAGATAGATATATAAGTAGTATATTATATTTACTACAGACTTGTTTGTGTTATATTACCTTTATCTGGAAAAAATATGCTATTAGGAACTGTAACATTGTTTTCCACACACCAGCTGTTGCAGAAACACATGATGTGGTCTCTTTCTGCAACTCAGAAATCATATGTTCATCTCTTCATAGTGCAAACGGTACAGTGTATGGGAGAGATACAATCTTTATCATGCACAGAACACTTGGTGAAAGTGGCTTGATAAGTTTCTATGAAGCATGTGCTGTACTTAAATCACTTTCATCTATTGAATGGATTGCAAGTGATAAGATAGTTAATGTATCAGATGCAGGTGTTAATTATAATATGAAAAAGAAACCGCAGTGTGCTAGGAAATAAACAATGGAGTGAAACAGTTTTGACTGCAATACTTTTGAATAATGATCTTGAATTCTATGAATCAAAAGACTGATGTGAACAGGATGTACTGAAAATTGTAAAGATTTCAAAGAAGGTTTAAAATGTTGTGATGTTTTATTCACAAAATGCAGCAAATTAAAATAAAACAAGGAAGTTAAATTGTGTGTTTGAAGCCAGTGAACACTTGTAGAAAGCAGTTTAAATAAGTTTGCATTTTAAAGGTCCTGTCCTTTGCGGTAAATTTCAATTCAAGGTTAAAGAATATACAGCAACAGAAAAGAGAAACAGGAAAAATATTGCACTTATTGGTTAAAAAAAAAAGGTTTTCAAAGAGACAAAATAAAGTGATTTCCTGAAGGACTATAGAACAATCTTTCAAACAAAGGAAAATAATCTATAAATCTAAACTACATAAGCAAAGCAATTAATGTTCCCGTTTAATCTATAAAGTTGTGCCAGTACATTGTATTCATTACAATGATCAGCTAGATATTTACAACAGCATTTAAAAATCCATTGAATAGATGCTGTATAATATCCTGATGTATTAAGTTAACCACAGTTATTGACTGAATACAATATGATGCAGTATCAGTTTTAATTCACTCTTGCAATAGGGGCATGAAGATCACCAAATTTATCAATGTAAACGTGCTATTGTTTCCAATAAGAAAAACAAATAGTGAGCTGGAACACTTTTTGAAGGGGACATAAGCCTTTTTTTAACTGTGATAAATACCATGAACATTGTATTGTCTAAGTAAATGTTTTTTATGTTGCTTGAGCACAAGGAGTCTATCATGTTTTATTCAGTGCATGCAACATGGGAGAGCCTTATAACCCAATGGTAGTTGTCCTGCTGTGACGACTATGTCATAGGTATGAGAGTAAATAACATTAATTGAGAGGTCTAAACCAAAGATCCTTTGGTGCAAAACTGAAGCAGAAATGGCACTAGATTTGTCAAATAAAAGTCAAATTGAAAGAAAAGAGAGATTTTCAAATCTGGCATTGAATTTGACTAGTTTTATGAATGCCCTAAACCAAAAAGTCTTTCCCAACAGAAACCGGGCCAAAACGACATAAATATACCTGCGACAGGTTTATCAAAACAAAAAAACCCATTGCTTTCAATTGTATCAATTTCTTTGTTGATTGTGATATAAGATAAAGGAGACACCAAGTCACAAAATCATTTTATGGTGCATATGGTATCTCTTGTCCTTAATCTTCAGATTGGTGGGTCACATTTCTTTTTCGATAAGTAAAGTTCCCAAAATGTCTTTATAATCTGTAAGAAATTGTATTTCCCCCCAAAATTTGGAAGGTGAATGATGATCATAAGACAATTGTTGGAAAGATATCTTAGGAAGAAAAGGAAATATGTCTAATTTATTCTGACACTAGAATGAGTTCTGAAGATCTTCTAACATGGGATAATGTCAAAAGCTGCTGTAGATTCAGTTACAATTGAAGTATTTTAAGTAAAAGACATTGTAAGGAACCCCAATCCTCTCTAATAGTGCATCTGAGATCAGATGCATTGTAAGGAACCCCAACCCTCTCTAATAGCGCATCTGAGATCAGATGCATTGTAAGGAACCCCAACTCTCTCTAATAGCGTGTCTGAGATCAGATGCATTGTAAGGAACCCCAACTCTCTCTAATAGCGTGTCTGAGATCAGATGCATTGTAAGGAACCCCAACCCTCTCTAACAGCGCGTCTGAGATCAGGTACATTGTAAAGAACCCCAACCCTCTCTAATATGCACACAGCCATAGCCTCTCTGACCTTCAACACATACTTCAGTCTGACTTTTTGAGACTAGAAAACTGGATTTCCCAAAACAAACTGTTTTTAAACACTGACAAGACTGTAACAATGGTATTTGGGACCAAGACTAAATTTTTAAAGCTTCCAGTGACTGAGCTCCTGATCAGAACCAACGCTAACACCACCCTAACCCCTGTCACTAGTTTTAAATACCTGGGCTTATGGTTTGACTCCCACTTAACATTCGGGATGCACATTGATACCCTGACAACCAAGACCTATGCCAAACTAGGGGTACTTTACAGGAACAAATCCTCCCTAAGTCTCCTAGTCAGAAAGCGTATCGCACAGCAGATGCTAATGCCAATTATTGACTATGGAGACATAGTATATGGCTCGGCACCTCAAACCCACCTTAGCAAACTTGACACCCTCTACAATTCAATTTGTCGTTTTGTTCTCCAATGCAACTACAACACACATCACTGCGACATGCTCAAAGAACTAGATTGGTCATCACTCGAGCCTAGGCGCAAAGTTCACCTTTCCTGTCTTGCCTTTAAATTCTTCATGGGCAAGCTACCCAGCTATCTGAACAAGCTCCTCACCCCTACCACATGCAGCACTTATCACCTGAGATCTGACTCCAAAAGACTGTTCATGGTCCCAAGGCTCAACAAAGTATCTGGACATTCCTCCGTCTCCTACCGTGCACCCCAAAACTGGAACAACCTACCAGAGACTCTCACATCCAACACCAGTTTAAGTTCTTTCAAATCTAACTCTGTCTCACATTTTAATCTGGTCTGTAACTGTTTCATACGCCCATAATATATATTTTCTTTAACTATGCACGCAATGTCTTGTATATAATGTATACCCTGTTTATTTATGTAACTGTATTTGTAACCAAGTATTATTTGTTTTACTCTGTGCCCAGGACATACTTGAAAACGAGAGGTAACTCTCAATGTATTACTTCCTGGTAAAATATTTTATAAATAAATAAATAAAGCGTGTCTGAGATCAGATGCATTGTAAATTCTTCTGTATTTGTTACAATTTTCATATTACATGACAATTGCAGGGAACCTATTAGGGATGCTCGGGGAACCCAAGGCTTCCTAAGAACCCCTGTTGAAAAACACTGATCTATTGCATAGAAGTAATTCAACAACTGTGATATTGTAACAGAATTATTGTCATACACAATATTCTGAAGGGGAAATCCCGGGGATCTGTGGCTTTGCAAGGATGCAGAAAACTGTAATAAGGCAAAGTAAATGTACAGCAAACATACTTTTTTAAGTCTTATGACCAAAAGCCAACGACAATTATTAATTGACTGCCATGTGGGGATGTGGGGATTTATCAGTTTTACATCACAATTTAAGTAAGTGACAAAGATTGCCTGATTTATCAAAATAAATCTCCCGTTGTTTTTAATTAGACGGAGTGCACCTCACTCGCTGGTGATTTATGTTATCAAACCTTTTACATTTGATGCAATTCCATGTCAGGAGAAACTATTATTTCTGTGCATCGCAGCACACTTTTCCTTTTATCTTGCACTTTTCAAAACTGTTGGGGGTTGGTTATTTATGACCCGGCCAGCTGTAAAAGTAGAAAACTACTGGTGCAAAGAAATATAGATATCTACAGTACGCATACTACATTTATCAGAGGAAAGAATAGTATTCAAAGCAATGGGATCACTTTTCTTTAAATCACTCCCCACCAGAGTGGTCTACGGTGCATTGACACACTTCTTACTGCTGTGTAGCCCAGGGGTGGCCAACTCCAGTCCTTCAGAGCAACCAACAGGTCAGGTTTTCAGGGTATCCCTGCTTCAGCAGAGGTGGCTCAATCAGTGGCTCGGTCAAAGACTGAGCCACCTGTGCTGAAGCAAGGTTATCCTGAAAACCTGACCTGTTGGTAGCTCTGGAGGACGGGAGTTGGATACCCCTGGTGTAGATCGTTATCCAGCATAAACACTAAATGAAACACAGTTTAATGACTTGAGGATTGGAGTTGGCTAGCCCTGGTGTAGCCACTAACATACTTAACATCCCATCCATTAGTACCCATGTAACATCATTTGTTTAGAAAGTTTTATATGCAGTACAGGTATATACTATATGACTGGAAAGGTTACAATGAAGGCTGCAGGTAAGAAAATGAGATATATGAGAAATAAAAGAATGTGGCTGGTTTCAAATATAGATTTTCAGTAGATAATATTATTGCGGCTGTTGAAAATATATCTGAAGCCAAAAAATGACTTGGATTTATTAAGACAACTGCTGTAACAGACAAAGATATGTGACATTTAAGGACTATGACATAATAACTTAATAGTTTGAAGATCCTTATATGGAGGTGTAACTTTATGTAACGTATATCAAGTTTGTGAAAAGACCATATTCAGACATTAGGGAAAAAGCCTCTAGAGAGGAATGTGGAGCACAGCACAGGGACGGACAGCAGGACCAGCACACCAAGGGTTAACTAATTTATTGGTATATTGTGCTGTGCTCCACATTCCTCTCTAGAGGCTTTTTTCCTGCTCTGCAATCAAGTTGGAGGCACGCCTGCATGGATTCCCTGCTGATCTACACTATTCTACTATTTTAAAAGTGAGTGGACTATGATATTTTTACTGCTTTCTTATATTGTCACCATTTCTGTTCTGGGACTTACCTAAGTGTGGTAGGAGAACAGGGAACTTTCAGCCTATGGCGCTATGTTCCCCTAATACCCTATAAATCCCACTTTTGGAAGCCATATAGGCAGTCACATACTCACGAACAGCTAATAAGGTTGACTTGGATATATATCCTCAAGAAGCAGTTTTTTCCTCACTATTACTCAAGCAAAGAATATATATCTGTGACATATGGGACTTGTTACACAATATACCTGTTAATATATCTGTTGCACCTCTTTGGACTGAAGTCCTGTTCTCTTTATATTCAGACATTATATTCAGGATAGAATGCTGATGTATGTAGTTTTTCCTTACATAAATAGATATACATTAGTTAGCTAAGATACAGAAGGAAAATACCAAGGAAGAAATAGGATAACCCCATAAGAAAAGATTCCATTGAGAGAGGAAAAGAGGGACAACAGATAACATACAACATCTTTGAAAAGCATATGACATATTTGCTGTGAAATACCATATATCTGCTATATGTAAGTAATAACATCGGACAATACAAGTAGTTGTGTGCTGAAACCGAATGCAGATTTTTTTTTAATCTAGGATCGATATAATGAGTTATTGACTTTCAACACCCTCTAAGGCCTGCCCCCTTACTCTGACACTTAACCTCTGCCTTCCTAGCATCATGCCCCTTTCCTTATGGTTACAAGGGGCTAATTGCTTGCGATTATTTTTACGGTCAGATGGGATTTGGCAGTAAAAACAAGGTCATTTGCTCATTCTGCTCAATTCACCATCAGCATGATACATCACGCATGCACAACAGAAGGGTAGAAAGTACACAGATTAAAAGCAATAATACAATAATATAGTAGGCTCATTTAACAAGAACTATACTGTACAGCTGTTTAAACCTTTAGCGATTTCAAGAGATACTGTATAAGTAGTCAGCAGAAAAGAGTGATATTTGCCCTATTTTACAGTAAGCAACTATAAATTTCATTATGAATTCTAGTGGCACGTTTATCGTAGTTGCAAACAGAGCAGATGTGACCAACTACAGTCCTCAAGGGCCAACAACAGGTCAGGTTTACAGGATATCCCTGCCTCAACACAGGTGGTTCAATCCGTGGCTCAGAAGACTGAGACACTGAATGAGCCCCCTGTGCTGAAGCAAGAATATACTATAAACCTGACCTGTTGGTGGCCCTTGAGGACTGTAGTTGGCCACCCCTGCTTTAGAGTGATATAAAATGTACTATTTATGGGTGACAAGAAACAACAAACCAAAAAAAATACAATTCTATTTAGTGTTCTAAAAGCAGCAATAATTTTCTGCCTGAACTAATGAACATAATTTGTTGGCCGGGAGAGGTTACATTACAGTATGCTAATAGTTATGGGTAGTTTTTACTTGTAAATGTGCTCACATTTACATATACTGTATCTGCGTATATACGCATTTAAGACAAAACAACTCCAGTTTCGCAGTGAGACTGTGATAAATAAGTTCACATATTGTTACTAAATGTCATCTATACAGAAATTATAAAATACATTTAAAGCAGCAATACAGGTTTCATTTTTGTTATTTTTGTAATTTTACATTTCTTTAATTACCAGATTGAAGTAGGGGAGCGGAATAGTGTTCATTTCAGCTTTGGGGGGCCCCTGTTTCCAAAGATACATACCTCCGTAGGGGGCGCCAGTATCTCTTTTCAGTTTAAATGTCCCGGTCACACTGGCCAATAGGAAGACCCACCGGGTAACGTCACGGCTTCCTATTGGCCTGTGGGACATTTCTTAGGCACACAGTTTCTCAGACTGCAGGTAAGTATCTCAGGAAGCAGGGGGTACCCAGACCTGAAGACCCTCAGCTTCAATCCTGTAATGAAAAAGAAGAAGAACAAGTTAATCCTGTATTGCTGCTTCAAATTACTATTTCACTATTAAATTTAGGCAACTCAGGAGGTATCTACTAAGCGACAGAATTACCACTGTGCGTTACTTTGTCCTCGATATTTCTCCCTGTCACTTTAGTAGATGAAAGACAAAGTCCAACTGTAATATACTAACACTTGCCAATATAACAGCTGGTGAGACGTGAGACATCGATTAATACTGTATTGTGTATCATTACATACACAATATAAATATATATTTACAACCACACTGGTTATCTCATACCTGTTAAAATAAAACAATTACCGCTCGATCCTGTGTTGTATCTTTCCTTGTGGTTTTCGATCTCTTTTATAAATTTAAATGTTTTCTTCCTTTTACCTTTTTATAACTGTGAAGGGCTTTGAGTCCCATTGGCAAAAAAGCGCTATATAAATAAAGTTATTATCATTATGCATAAGAAACATTTCCTTTTGCTACATAAATAATAATAATAAATAATAATAATAATCAGACTCAAACATAATTAACTTTAAGAGCAACTGGGTAATGTTTTCACCAGACTGCGGTGAAGAAAAGGAGTTGCAGATTCCATTTCCAATGCATAAAATGTTCACTGCAGCTACAGTACAACATCATTCTCTGGGGAAAGCCAGCAGATGGGCTTCAGATACAAGCAGATCCCATGATTAACATGGACATGCTTTGAACTGATGCTGCTTTTATTACACTACAAAACTGTCTGGCAATCTGAAAGGGTTAATTGGAAGCCTAGCAAGACTAAATTATCCTCCGGTGTCCTTATGCTGTCACTTATCAAGATAAGATGTTGTTAAGCGCTATCAAATGAGATGCAGTCATTTCATGTCCTTAAGGAGGTATCTGGCAAGGCGGACCCCTGTGTGTCACAGAGTCTACGTGACCACAATGCTGTAATTTCGACGGGGGGTCACACGCGGACAGCATTGATCTCAGAAGCTAAAAACCATACATCTCTGTTAAACACGTTGTCACTTTTCATGAATTACATTACCGGCAAATGTAAAAGCTTTAATTTTATTTTGCCACAAGGAAAGAAGAAGAATAAAAATCAGTCCAGCCTTTTCTGCTTATATGCTCTGCTGCTTTAATGATAAAGCGTGATGCATCTGATGTATATTCATGACCTACAGTACTCAAACTCAATTTGAAGAAGATGAGTCAAATATTGAGAGCAGTTTGAAGTCATCCTTTGCCAGCATCTAAAAAATCTGCTCTGGAAAGCATATTGAATGGAGCACAAAGGAACTGAAATCCTTAATAAATTTGATATGGATTTCTAATTAAGTAATGTAAATACATAATTTAAAAAAAAATGCCTAATGATCAAAGCTACTTAACACTATATAACACCAGCAGTGGTCATTTAATGATGCAGCTACGCCACTCTAATTGGCCTTTCCTGATATATACCTGTGATGACTAGTCTATTGGGAGACTTCTTCCTCCAACAGAGAGGTAAAGAGAAGACGCGCATGGAGTAGGACCTGCAGTAAAGGGTTAACCGTGACGTGGTTGCAGGATTATAATGGTTTGACCAAAGTATTGACTAATGACCACCTACTTATGAGAAGAATAACAGAGAGAATTTAATTTAATCCTTTGCCATGTAGCATTGGGTTTTTTTTTTTCCCTTTCTGCATCAATCCAAAATTACACTGATCAAGACTACATTCCTAAATTCCTATTAATGGCTATTTTCTTGGGGGGCCTAAAATGTTATTCAACATGAACAATTTCCAAAACAGAAAAAAAAACAAATGAGAAACGCAGAATGTGACGGAAGATACGGGCCTGACACTATCTGATCCCTGGGCTTTTTTTTATATATTTAGGATAGCTTTATGTCTATCCAAAACATTTTAAAATCCTGTTGCTGTATTATTCTCTACCACCTCTGTTCAGAAACGATTTCACGAGTTCAGCGACCTTTCCGTGCAGAAGTGCGTCCTCACATTTCCCCTGCGTCTGCCCCATGCTCTTATTTTGCATTTCTCTTCCTCTGAAATATTCCTTCCTTCTGTACTTGCTGAAACCCTCCAGGTATTTGAAGATTTTAATCATATCCCCCAAGCTGTATATATTAGGGTCCTTCAGTCTTTCCTGACAAGTTTTATTATGCCGACCATGCGCCATCGTAGTAGATCAACATTGCACAATATCTATTTTATGTATGTCCTTCTGGAGATACGGTCTCCAGGACTGAACACAGTATTCTACGTAAGGAACCAACAACAATTTATAAAGTGATGTCACTCCAGATGTAGCAAGACTTACAGTCCCCAGCACTGCGGCTGAAAAAGCGAATGGCTATGTCGCTGGTGACAGTGTCTGCCACGATCACGCTGTGGTCCATGCTTTAATCCATCCAGACCACAATCGTTGCCGGGCCGCAGAAACACAAACAGTAATTCTTGCTACAACTGTAGCTCTCTCTTTCTGTTGCCCATACCTCTCCCTATACAACCTTCATCATCATGCTGGCTTTCTCCCCAGTGCTTTGTTACATTGCTTTTCTACTTTTGAGTCAACTGAAATAATGACTCCCAGGTACCTTTCCTGTTTAGTTGTTGACATTATTGTGCCATTAATCCTGAATTCTGTTTTAGGATTCTTGTGACCCAAGTGCATTAAGTTATAGTTGCCAGACTCTTGACCTGTTCTCTAAATTACCTATATGAATCATTCTTTTGTTTACCTGCCTAGAGTGTCAACCCTATAGCATGTGTCATCTGTAAAAAGGCACACTTACCCTTGAAGACCATATGTAATGCCACTAATAATACCCCCTCCTCTGAATGTACTCCATATACTGGCACTGCGATTTCACAAGGTGGTATGTTTTTAAGATGAGAAGAAATCTTGAAGGTATATGTACAGTACGTGTAACCCTCCTTACCCGGCTCCAAAGGAGTTTACATAAGATTGACTGCATACATGGCAGTGCTAAGTCTCTCATACCTCTTCAGGGTGCTGGGTGGGTGCAGGCTGGGCGTGGATGCTTGAATGTAACAAGGATGGGCACCAGGAACTTTTATAAAACATATAGGGCTTTATTGGACATCTGTCAATAATGCTCCACAGACACTGACACACTTCCTTGACAGAAACTCGTGGCAAATAACTCCCTTTTGTAACTCTCACACTTACACTGGGGAGGTACTTGGCTTGTTACCAGCAGTAAGGGTCACACTGGTCGTCTCTTGCATAGAGTTAGTGATGCGCCATGTTTAATGGACCTCTTTGGGATACACTTCAGGTTGGTGAATTAGGAACCTGCTATTGTGCCCTGCATACTTCTTCCACACCTACAGTATCTGTTCAGGATCGCATTCTCTCCCGTCTCAATTACTGTAACCTCCTGCTGTCCGGCCTCCCTGCCTCTCACCTGTCTCGCCTACAATCTATCCTAAACGTTGCTGCCAGAATCACTCTACTCTTTCCTAAATCTGTCTCCGCATCTCCGCTGCTGAAATCCCTCTCCTGGCTTCCGATCAAATCCCGTATCTCACACTCAATTCTCCTCCTCACTTTTAAAGCTTTACATTCTTCTGCCCCTTCTTACATCCCAGCCCTAATTTCTCACTATACACCACCCCGACTCTTGCGTTCTGCTCAAGGATATTTTCTCTCTACCCCCTTTGTATCTAAAGCCCTCTCCCGCCTTTAACCTTTCTCACTGACTTCCCCACACCTCTGGAATGCCCTTCCCCTCAATACCTGACTAGCACCCTCTCTATCCACATTTAAGACCCACCTAAAGACACATTTGCTTAAAGAAGCATATGAATAGCACTGTATAATCCTAGACACATGATACATAAAGTTTGGCCCCCTGCAGATGCACTTACTAGTATTCCCTCCTATTGTCTCTGTACGTTCTCCCTACCTACCAATTCGACTGTAAGCTCCTCGGAGCAGGGACTCCTCTTCCTTAATGTTACTCTTATGTCTGAAGCACTTATTCCCATGACCTGTTATTTATATTATTTGTTATTTATATGATTACAACATGTATTGCTACTGTGAAGCGCTATGTACATTTATGGCGCTATATAAATAAAGACATACAATACAATACTTGGGTCCTTCTAGTTGGGCCGGTCCAAACACACTCCAGAGTTCGAAACACTGACAACTCCTTACTAAAAGCCTGCTTCCTCCTGTTCAGCAGTGACAGTAATCTCGTACCCATACAACTGGTGCTGACTTAAAGGGGCACGTTCCTAACTGAAAACAACAAAGGGCGACAGGACAACTCTTAATACATTAATCTATACACACAAACCTGCTTACAGGGAAGGCAAAGAGACAAGGAAACCGTGCTCGTGCTGTCCGATGGTGTAAGTTGTGTGGTTTGAGCGCCTTGCAGTTGGATGCGTAGAGAAACTCCCAAAAGCTCCTACAGTATATGAGGCCTCCTTAAGGAGATTTTTTATAGCTACAATTTGAGTTGTACTGCTCCTATTTTCTATGACTCTCCATATTTAGACTGATTTTTTTATCCACAGTGTTGACTTGAGCCGTGCATATGTCTTCCAAAGTGTATTGGGGATATAGCGATTCCTTCCTTACATTTCCCATTTTTTACAGATTGTTTGTGAATGTCCAAATTGCGAAACATTTTGCCAATTTTCAGAACTTTTTCGCAATCGTGTCTTTCTCCTCGCCTTTTCACCAGCGAGCTGTGTCCTGTAGCGTTTCCATGATAACGTGACGCCATGATGCTGCTGGAGGGATGCTCATCTAGCTAAGTCCCCCTCCCCCCCTTTTTTTTTACTGGGGGGGCCCCGCTGCTTGCGTGCCACCTTATGCCGGCTAGCAGGTCCATTGACTTCAATGGAGTCAAACTGATACACCTCTTATTTGAAGATTGTTACCTCTGCTCTCTTCTTAACCAGAGTATTTCTCTTGTTGTAAAGCACAAACCCACCTGGTTCTGGTGCTTACGTGAATAAGGAGCAGAGATGTGCGAATCGGTCCATAATGCAGTCGCAACATTGTTGGCGTTCTTGTACAAATTCGATTCCTTGCTAAACGCTTTCGCCTCATTGGGCTAATCGTGTCACCGAATTAGGAAGCATTCAGTGAAACAGGCAGACAGAAACATGGTGCGTGGATCCTATTTACCGTCTCAGCATTAAGCGCATCTAGAGAGTTTAGAGAATTCGGCAAATAAGCACGTCAAGCGAATTGCGAGGTACGCGGACTTCGTGCTTGGTGAATCGCTTGTGAACTCTGACACGGTCATTTTTGTTGCTTCAGAAAAAGGACACATTTTTCCTGATGGGTGACCCTGGACGGGCGCTTTTATGCACATCTCTAACAAGGACATTCTGCAGGGGATTTTTTTGTTTCTTTTTTCTTGTTACACTGTTGAACCCGGGAAGCACTGAACAAAATGGATGTCGCTAACCTTACTGTCTCCAGTGCCATGGTAACACAACTGCGCTGGCTGCAGCCCCCGGAGGATTAACAGTGGGGTTCCTGCAGCCCCATGGTGGCAGGCACTGTCTCAGGTGCCACAGATTGTGACTTCTCAGTACCTGGGGGGGGGGGGGAAAGAATTGAGCTACAAAAGGAGAGAACTGAAGATATATAGTACATTCCACCTATATTATATGACTGAAAAAAGTGCAATGCTGAGGGCCCACATGGTATATGTTATGCTCAACAAAAAAAACTGTGTGTCCCACATATATGTAATATCTCAACTTGTTTGTATCTCACACTGACCTTAATTCTATCACATTCCTCTGGAACTGGGTTAACGTTTGGCATTCACACCACTAATTGACTCCTGGGGGGTTAAGAGCACGCACACCATTCTGTGAATCATTATTCTAGGTAGCCATGGATCTCTACTACAATAACCTCTCAGAACATTTATACCTTAGGGCTGGGACCCGCTGCGCCCGTGTGCGCGGGCGGCGGCGTGAGCTCAACTTACCATTCCTGTTTGAACTCACGATCGGGTCCCAGTCCCTCCTCACTTCTAACTTGCTACATGCTGTGACGCGGTAGCCAGCAGGAGACACAAGAGAATGGTGTTCTCTTGCGGCAACGCGTCACATGGTACGCGAAGGGGCCAATCATAGACTGGCTCCCTTCAACGAATGGCAAGCCAGCTATTGTGTGCTTGTGTGTGGAGCTGCTGCAGTGCTGTGAGCCCTGCTTTGTTTTGGACCCCGCCCCCCTCCGTCATGGCCGCGCCCCCTCCCGTCATGGCCGCGCCCCCTCACGTCATGGCCGCGCCCCCCCGACCCGTTTGGCCACGCCCCCCCCCGCTCCGAGAAAAGCAGCCTGTAGACCGCAGATCGCGGTACAGCAAGTTGCACGCGCCGCCGGCAAGCAAGCCAGCCGTGCGGACGCGTGCAACGGGACCTCAGCCTTAGAACTGAAGAGTCCTCCGAGTATCCTTCAGTGGGATTAATGGTGGCTGGAAGTCCTACAGTACGTCTGAAAAAAACGGCGACTTTATGGGATCACATTGGTGCTTCAATAGCCTAGAAATATATTTTGTTTGTTTTGTCTCTTACATGATGTGTTGGTCCCCAGAATAAAAACCATTGATTTGTAATCAATGCTCCAGGAGACCACTCGCCTTTGAAACATTTTGCATCTTCCCTTTTGGAGAAGAGGCACTACATCTAATATTTATTATGACTTCTGGAACACGCAACTTCTTTAACATCATACTCTGGTGGTTTGTCCAAAAACTGGAATTTACTTAATATAACCCCAGAAGACAATTTGCCTAGATCAAGGGTAGCCAACTCCAGTCCTCAAGAGCTTCCAAAAGGTCAACCTGTTGGTAGTTCTTGAGGACTGGAGTTGGCTACCCCATGTCTAGATTCATGGCTTTAGTATTTTTAACGTGCCTCTGCGCATAGTATACCTAGGATTCTTTGCAAATAGATAGCCAAGCAAACATCTATCGTCGGACATTCTTTTTTTATTTTCCATTGAATTTTCTTTCTTTTCTTTTTTTGTTCTTCGCTCTTTTTTTTCCCCTCCTTCCTCTCTTCTCCATTTCTTCCTCTCTTTATTTTCATAAGCTCACCCCAGTCTCAAATCTACAAAACCAAAAGAAATATGTACTGTATTTAACTAAATGGTGTGTGAGCGGAAGCCCTTGAAAGTACAGACAAGAATGATTTGATTAGATTAATTACATGTATATGAGCCTGTGTTACTCCAGCTGCACGGTGTTTCTGTGCTTGTTGGCTCGATTGCTTTTTTTGGATAGATGTAGGAACAGAATTGCGAGTTGGCATTGAATGCATTAAAGGAGCAGCCCACATTACAGGGAAAACAACTAATTCTGAACAACAATATAACTGGTTTGATTAACCCTTTCCGAGCCTTTGTGGCGTTCCGAGACCAAAATAGAGCTCCAGCATGAGCAGTTGTATGAACGACATGCATTTTGTGCCATTCCTGACCACCCCAGTGTCTCTGTCATCCTCTTCCTGTCAGTGAAAAAGGGACAGGTATCTGAGTCATGTGACCACTAGAACAGCAATCACATGACCTTGGTGCCAAAATGTGCTAGATATTCCGCCAGTAGAGTAAACACTATTTTCCATTAATATTACAATATCACTTTTTTGTCCCCCGGGGATTTAAAAAAAAAAATATATATATATTTATTTTAATTATTTTGAAAAAGAATTATGTCAAGCATGTTGCCTTTGAAAAATAATGCTCAATCCCCACATTTGTAGCAATTGTATTACTAGCCGTGAGGAGAACATTAATGGGGCAGTGGATAAAAGAGGACCGCCCCTACAGTACAAATTATGATGAATTATCTAATGCATTTAATGAGCCCGGATAAAATGGGGGAGGAAAGCAATAAAGAACAAAATGCCGAAAAGTTTCTCCAAAGGTGGGATCCGCTTATTGAAATGCTGCAACACAGAGACAAAGAGACCGCGAGGAAGGCGTTCGAACACACAACCGGGTGTTTAGAAAGACAGATAAGAGGGGAATAGGTGAAACGCACATAGCTGAAAACAGAAATAGATACTAAGTAATGTACAAAAAATAAACATAGGTCAGGAATATGTGAAAACACCATCGCTATTATCATTTTATCGTCTATAATTTAGTCTTAATTAATTAATTTGAGGTATCAAATTATGTGAGTCTTTATATGATTTATATAATTAAAGTATAAGATATGATTTTGAATTTGTGTTGAAGTCCTGTAATGTGCATATGGAAAACAATAAAACAATCTATCATTAAAAAAAGAAAAAGATGCTCCACATCTCCTGGGAAAGGTTAGAGAAGAATGATCTAAACCCTCTGAAGGAACTGGCTATCAGGAAACACTGAACCTTGTATTTGTTTAAATATTTATCTTATTAAAATAAACTCAATATATCAAATCAGTCAACACTATCCTTCGGGGAATCCCAGTCACACCGTTCTGTTTGGGATAACCCACCATACTCCATTCCTCTGTAACCAAGGACATTCTCAAATCGGGTTTCTCCAAAGAGAGGGTTGGAAATCCATTGCCCAAGATTTCATTCTAGTAGATCATCTTTGTAGTTTTAGGCCCTTTATGAATATGCTGCGAATCCTCTTCCCTGCGATGGAGAAGATTTTAGCTCCTTTCATTTGAATTCGGTTGAACTCTACTCCAGTATTGGGCAGTAGCTTCCCAGCATATTTAATTGGGGCCTCCAATGCAAATGGCAATTGTAAATTAGATGAGTCGCACTATGTAAGCCCCATTGCTTGTTAGAGTTTAATTTTGAGTAGCTCTTCCATTGCACGAGAGACTGGATGGATATTGTGTAAATTTGTCCACTTAAAGGATCAATCCAAGCGGGCGATTTGTTTGCAAAAATGTTATACATTAAGATTGAAGATGGGGGTCTCTGGAGCTGACCCCCATTCATTTCAGCTCCGGGGACCCCCCTGCATCCCGAGATACTTACCTCTGAAGCGGGTGCCGGTATCTCCTGCAAGTTTAAAGCTCCCACATCAAGTGGGCCAATAGGAAGCTGCACCGGATGACATCTCGGCTTCCTATTGGCCTGCAGGGCACGGGAGCTTTGAACAGCGGCCAGTACGTGATCCCTGCTAGCTAAGTGGCAACCGGCACCCCCCTACAGAGGTAAGTAGTATCTCCGAAAGCAGGGCGACCCTGGAGCTGAAATGAATGGGGCTCAGCTCCAGAAACTCCCAGCTTCAATCTTACATTTAAAAAAAATAGAATTCGCAAAAACAACCACCTGCTTGGATTATCACTTGAAATTCCAATATTTCTCCCCGGTACAGTGCTGCGTGTAAAAAATATCAACTGTTCTTTTTGGAAAATTTCCGTACACCATTTGTGAACAAACTTTGATTAGCGCTGTCCAGCTAAAATATCATTCCAGTCTATAACTCACCAACAACGTGTGTTATTTTCCATAACACACAAAAAAAAAGATATTGAAAATGATCCCAATGCAATCCCAGCAATATTATTTAGTGCTACAGGAGACGACTCATTCCTACAACAAGTCCTTTTTTTTTTTTTATTCCGCTGACAACTACATTTACTCTGTGATTCATGGAAGTTCTGGGCATATTATCCAAGATGCTGAAGTACAAGGCGGAGGAAATGAGGAGAGACATTATATAGTAAAACTAGTGACGAATGACCATTTCTCACTCGCTTGCAAATGGCTTTCAGGAGCAGATAGCAATAAATGTGGGGTGTTGGGCTACACAGCAAAAAAAAAATGAGATGCTTCACACTTCATATTGCAGAACACAAACCTTGTCTTCGTATACAAATTGGAAATAGGACCCGGGAATATCAGCAGAAATTGAAGAGACGTTGAGCTGAGATAGTTCTATTACCAAGAAGACACGGCAGGTCATAGATGTGCATGCAGTGTACAGCAATGTGTGGCATCACATGTTTAGGCGCATGGATGGTTGACATGTTTCAGTATGCTGTAATACAGGGATTCTCAGATCCAGTCCTCGTGATCCCCCTCCCCCCCCCCAACAGGTCAGTTTTTCAGGATATCCCAGCACGGGTGGCTCAATCAGGCTCTTTGACTGGGCCACTGATTAAGCCACCTGTGCTGAAGCTGGGATATCCTGAAAACCTAACCTGTTGGGGGGTCGGGGAGGGTGGTCTTGAGTAGAACTGGGATCCGCAGCGGATCAGTTGGTTTGTTTCCGTGGATTTCAGTGGATCAATCTCAAAAAAGGGCGATTCTCGTTTTTGGCGGATTTTTCAAAAATGATTGTTACCAATACCCTCAGCGGATTCCGCAACCCCTGGACGGATTTGGAGAATCCAATCCGCGCATTCAGCAATCAGGTGGAAGATTCTTAAGAATCCGTGGATTCGTGATTTGGGTTGTATCCAATGGCGTTTTTTGATGAATCCGCGCGGATTAAAACCAGCCCAATCAGTTCGCGGATTTTATACAGCAAAATGGATTTTGCCCGTCTCTAGTTTTGAGGACTGGAATTAAGAACCCCTGCAGTAATCATTTCACTGCCGGAGAGAAAGGCGATGCGATGCCAAGCTGTGTGTTACAGGTGCCTCCGAAGTGAAGGAGTTAAGAAGTTAGGGAAAAGGTTGACCCAATTTGCATTCACTTTGTCTTGTTAACTTGTCTTTCTTCAATCCTTTTGTAGTAGGGTCGAAAAAGCTGTCTGTGAGTAGGTTTACGGGCTCTGCACTTCTTTAATCCAGACCGTGCTGAAAAAGCTGGGTAATACGGCAGACATAAGCTGCAAGGATTCATGTTCAAATGCATAAGAAGCAAAAGGGGACACACTGTGTGCTCATTTGCATGTCATTACCCAGGATCCCTGGCTGCAGTGGAAGCATTGTATACAGAGAGATAATGGGGAAGGACAGGGTTGCAGAGCTGTGTGAGACGTGAATGCTCCTCAAGTGGTATTTTTATTTACTGTTCACTGTACGATGAAGGGTTGTGTCACTTTAACCATCATAATTTGTTTTGTGTCTGGTTAAATCCTTTTAAAATCTGATGCTGTTGGTGCTTCGGGATCAGGAATAGGGCAGGGAAACCCCATAAGCTGTCGGCAAGTTCATACAGGGAAGATACAGTTCCCACCGCCGCACTCACACAAAAAGGATTCATCATCCCAATGTCTTCATACTTTTATTTGTGCATTGATTGTTTAGGAATGCAGTTTTTTCAGGGGATGTGCCCTTCCTCAGGCCCTTCCTCAGTATCCTTAGTTTTTCACACATGGCTTCTCCATTTTGGCTTTATTTTTGTTAAATAAATCATGACACGGTGTAATGTGTCATGTGTTGTTGTTCATCTGAGGTTGTATTTACCTAATTTTAAGACCTGCTAAGGAACAGGTGATTGTTATTATGTCCTAATATGTAAAACCATAGAATTCAAAGAGGGCGTACTTTCTTTTTCACACCACTGCATGTCTGAGTTATTTCCAGACCACTTAAGGACCCCTGTTGAAGTTCATGATCATGTGGAGAATGGACGAGTGGTCTCCGCAGCTAATGTAACACAGCAACAGAAGTACAATTCCTACATTGATTAAGAAATGTTCAGTTACATTATAACTTTGGCACTCAATTATAAAGCAAAAGCCTTCAATACAGCGTAACTGCTTGCAGCTGTCATAACATATCCATATACATGAACGCCGACTCCAGAAGATTGCTGCTCTCATTAGCAAGAACGAGCCTGAGAAAGTCCCAGACTCTCCTTTCCTGAGAATCGGTGAATAAAACAGCATAAGGGACCTCAGGGCTCTCTCCGGCCTAACACAGACAATGAACCTGGGATTTTGCCTTGATCTCTTGGCCCTTGTAGCTCGCGCTGGGAAAAAGAACAGGAGGAAAAAGCCTGAGGTCCTCATTATAAACAACCATGTCAGAGGGACCGGTGACAAAGTCCACGTGTAGGGCTTCCTCTGCTGCAACTTGGTTTCCACTCTGTCGCTGCCGGGATGTCCTGCAAATGGCAGCTGAAGGGTTAACTAGTAGAAAAGTGCGAACCTGTCGCATGAGGTTGCCAGTCACTTGAGAAAGTCCTCTGTGAAGGACGAAAACGTCGTATTTGACGCTATTTGATTTATTAAATCTTTTTGAAAATCCGCATTGTGCCCTGGATCATCAATTCTTCACTATCTTAGGATCTATTGGCAGTTTTCCCTGAACCAGGAGCACCCGTTGTTGCAAGTATTTGTCTTTATCTATTGGTGTGCAGCTTTATCATTTTGTGTTCTGCATGAGGTTGCAAACCATGAGAAATTGGGGCTTTTTGGGTCATGGAAAAAAATGTGTGTCTGTCAGGGTTCACAGAAGATCCGCAGTACATATGTCGGCCTGGCCCATGTCCCGTTTAGATTTCGCCCTATTTTCGCTATTTTGCGATTGACGTGTTGAGTCTATAAATAAGCCTCATTTGCGTGTGCATCTGGGAGGGAGCTCCGGGAGCGCGCACATTACAGGCAGCGACCTGCGCGGGATGATCCAGCGCACGCGGTGATTTATAATTAAAAGAATAATGTCTAAAATTGGCAAAAGAGGGCATAGGCGTGGTGGTGGGGATGGTGGGCGTGATGGTGGGGATGGTGGGCGTGGTGGTGGGGATGGTGGGTGTCGTGGAGGGGATGGTGGGCGTGGTGGTGGGGATGGTGGGTGTGGTGGTGGGGATGGTGGGTGTGGTGGTGGGGATGGTGGTCTGGATGGTGGGCGTGGTGGTGGGGATGGTGGGTGTCGTGGAGGGGATGGTGGGTGTGGTGGAGGGGATGGTGGGCGTGGTGGAGGGGATGGTGAGTGTCGTGGAGGGGATGGTGGGCGTGGTGGTGGGGAGATGGTGGGCGTGGTGGTGGGGATGGTGTGCGTGGTCATGGTGACCAGAGCCGGAAAAGACTAATGAGTGGGACCCTAGAGAAAAAAAATAGTAGCTGCAACCAAAACAGCAGCCGTACTGAAGCAGGGACTGATTGAGCCACCTGTGCTGAAGTAGGGATATCCTTAAAATCTCAACTGTTGGGGGGGGGGGTGGAGGCTTGAGTTCTGGAGTTGAGCACCCATACTCTGAGTATGTGTTGCTTTACACTCTGATGTATTACGTCTTGGACGAGTAGTTCTGCCAAGAGAGCCATGTCTCTTCCAACTTTCCCATGCTTTCCTGGGACAAGTTAGTTAGTTTTCCATCGTGTATACTGTGTGTCCCATATCTTTGTTAACCAGTTGTCCATATGAGGAATTGTTTGCTTTTCCCCCAGAATAAGGGTGTTGTGCATCTAGCAGCATTGAGAAGATGCAAGGTCAGTGACTTATTCAATTTATTTACAGGGATGCGATCTGTATTAAGCAAGATGATCCACTGATCCTCTTTGCTACTCTTTGATAAAGCGCGGTTAGCCGTGCGAAACGCGTAAGAGTGAGTCTATGTTGCTTTTTATGCCATTAAAGCGTTTGCGGTGATTTGAGTGGTCCCGGTTTATTATCATCCTCATCGGGCAGATGCTCCGCCTTACCTTCTCTTGATCCACTGATCCCATGGTTTTTTTTATTCTACATATTAGATCAATAGTAGAGATGGGCGAACCTGCCAAAATACGTTTCCCCGATTTCGCATTTTCAACCCAAAATCCGCTGTGTAAAATCCAAAGGCGGATTTGATCGGTTTTAATCCATGCGGATTCATCACAAAACGCCATTGGATGCAATCCGTGGACAGATTTGTAGAATATAATCCACAGATTCAGCAATCCGTTAGCGGACGCTTAAGAATTCGCCAACAGATTGCTGAATTCGCAGATTGGAGAATCCGTGCAGTGTATTGTATTTTATATGGTGGCGGCGTCACTACGTGTGCGCGCTTGCATCTGTGCGCACTTCCGGGACTCTTACCTGATTTCCTATGGTAGTTCCTCAAGTGTCCGCAGCGCTGTGCGCGTCGACGCTGCTACATTTTGCCGCCACATCTCAAATTGATATTTCAGGCTGCAGTCGCGTGACGTCAGCATCACGTGAGCTGGTTCAGCCAATGAAGGCGAACCAGCTCCGTGACACGTTTGCCACACTCCCTGCCCTGCCCCGCCCCTCCCCCCCCACCAATCTCCTGCAGCTAGCGCACACATCACTGGGGCTGCAGGAGTGTGTGCGGTGGCTGCGTCACAACCATGAGCTGGCCTAAGAGTGAGACGCAGGGGATAAATACATGCGAGGCAGGAGGGGGGGAGAGTGAGTGAGACGGAGGGGAGAGAGGGTGGGAAATAGAGGGGGCTCTTGAGGTGCAACATTTTGTGATTTACCCCTGTCGAACCCAATATGTGTCAGCCAGATAGGGGTTCCACGAGATTTTTCGAAATACTTCAAGGGTTCCACCAAACCAAAAAGTTTGGGAATCACTGTGCTAAGGTAATGAAGCAGTTTTAATAAAAAATTAAATACTAGTGTACATGAGCAGAGGGTCTCCGGAGCAGAACCGCATAGATTTCAGGTCCGGGGACCCCCTGCTTCCCGAGATACAGGCCCAGTTATGGGATGCCAGTATTCCTATGCGTTTCAATGCCCCGCGTCACGTGTCTTATGTCTTAAGTTACTGTTCCATCTACAACGCAAGGGTGGCCGGATCAAGCCAAGAACATGGTCCTTTCAGTTTCATTGTTTCTTTTGTCAGGAGAAACTCCTATTATAGAACAGTGGGGGGGGGGGGGGTGGAGGGGGTTGTGTGACCATTGCCACAGTAGCAGGGTCTAGGCGAGTGAGAGAGAAATTCAGTGCGAAGTGAGAGTCTATCTGAAACGATCCATGTGTTATGGGCGTGAAATAAGATCGATGATTTATAATCCCCAAAACAGCCAGCGGTCACAACCTAGTACCCTATCCACCACTATCAGTCCTGCAACATCAAAGTAGCGCTCATATGTCCGGAAATTCCAGAGGTTCATGGCACCCTGGAGCATCCGTACCACCGGCAATACAAAAGGATAAGGTATCAATATGTCACAGCATTTGTGCTACAGTATCCTTCGGAGGATGAGTTCACACAATGCCATTGCACTTTGCAAGTTTATTAATATCAACCCCTTTGTTATCCAGGGGGGCATACAAAGCAGTGCAAAGCTTGTCATCCCCTATAGCAGCGGAAGTGTTAACGTTGCATTTTCCTTTTGCTGGGGGTATTTTACATTTTAAAACATGCAAAATAGGGTTTTCTATGGGCTCCCTCTGTGTTTGTTTTTCCTAGATTGTGTGGATAAGTAGAAGGTCCCTATTGTTTCATATCAGAAAAATCAGCTCTCACTGTCAGGTCAATATGATCTGCTATGAAAACATATTGCCTTCTGAAGATAGGACGATTTCAAGCCTGAATAATTATGCTATATTGTCTATACACCGTACATATATATTCAGAATGTAACTAGTAAAAGTAAGAAATGTAGTATTATGTTAGAAATTATATTTCCAAATTGCTAGCTGGCTCTGCAAAGATAAGAAGATATGAATCAGTCTGAAGACAGGCAGGTGTAGAAATCTTTTATGTGACTCAAGAATCTCTTATTTTACTAATGCCCATTTTGAATAAAACTTGGTATGTTTAATGTCTGCTCAGTTGAATAGTATTGAGTTATGAGTTTGGAATCACAGGGTAGTTAGAAATAGTTACTTAGTAAAACAATACAATAGAAATCGTTCTTAAAGATTAGGAACACAATTTATCCTATAGTTTCTTATTGACAGAACAAGGGAGTTTTGTAAATCAAAGTAAATGTTGCAAAATGAAGAAACATTGTTCTGACGCTGATGATTGAAGGACAGGCTGACAGTGAGCAAAACAGGTGATCGCTATGTTAAGGAAGATGTATAAAGATTGTAACAGATGTATAGAATTCAGAATCATTTAACATCAACGAAGATGAGGATTCTCCACTTTATAACCACATGTTATATGTATGCCTGAAAACCTGATGTAACTGACTGAAATGATGCTGCAAAAGATGTGTTCTATTTGTCTCTGAATAAATTGAGAAAAGAACTAGACCGTGGACTATTTGCTATATAACTGAAAGGAGGTTGGGATGTTTATTTGCACCCATCTAATGAAGCAAATCTTTATTTGGCGAGCCAACCAGCCCTGTACAGTATCTCGTACACATCCAGAGGGGGAAAAGCAGAAGCCCACGGAAGCTTGTGGGAGGGGGTGCACTTTATGGCAAGGAAGACTCTCCAGGTAACCCTCCAGACCTTGATGTCAGTGTACGGACACATTCGAACCCGAAGTATACCGGGGAAGCACCTGTTCATTTAAGACACTTGATATATCACTGAAAAGTGGGAGATTTATTTGCACTCTATAAAGCAAACCTTCAACTTCTGTTATTTAGCAAAGCCTTTATACTATCAACCAACATAATAACAACCAACTCCTGTTTAATAGCTGAATTATATGAAATGTCCTCAGATTGGAGTCTAGTAATAAAATAGGTTATAGAGGAGTTGTATTAAAATATACATGATGGAAGATTGTTGCAGAGAAAATGAAATTGATCTAAAACCTATTTATTTTATCTCCGATACACCTGGTGCTGGTTTTTGACCTCAATTGTAACAATATCCCAGCAAGGTGGTTTTGATAAATATCCACGAAAGGGGAACTCATTTCAATCCTTTTCAAATACCTATTTACACAACAAATTAAAGGCTGTAATCCTAAAAAAAAAAACCAAATGTATGGGGATCCACCTCGCCACAAATCCTACACCCTGTTTATTATACATCTATTTATTATCATGTGAAACTGCTTCTCCGTGTTGGGGAAGCTCTGAGTTCTTTTCCAACGTATGGAATTCAGAGCCTTCCAGACATGGAGAATCGGTTTTCACAGCAGGTGGGAAGAGGGCCTTTGAACACGCAAATGCTGCTTTCCCTTGCTTCACTCCTAATTACCTTACACATTCGAGAAAATAAATTCAATTAATTGGATTCTACTTGCAAAAAAGGCAAACACGTGTGATGTTTCTTCTCTTACATAACACGTATGAGCAGAGTTTTCCTTTCAAAACAGAACTTCACAACAGCTTTGATTAATGTCTTTGTTGCCTAGGTATTGATTTTTGTAAAGCAATGTATGGGCGAGCCTCTTATAATCAACCTTTTAACTGCAATAGCTAGTGGAAAAGCCTGTGAACATTATCAAGCCTGCCAGAAATGACGCGTTCCTTTATAATTGAATGAGCCCCTATTGATTACTTTCTAGATAGGTAATTAATATGTATCATTAAGATCCAGATTATCCAGTCAACAGTTTATTGTTTGCATTTGCTCAATCTACACTTTGCTCGTGCTACAATTTGGCATAAGATATTACATCCCAGTTCCAATAATGTATTGGTCCTCTTGCTGTTTTAAATAAATTATGTGAATATATGTAAAATAATGGTGGTTGGTTATGAATTGTATTAATTTATCAAATGTTTTCTCAGTGACAAATACATTGAGAGTTACCCCGCGTTTCATTAAATGAACAGGGTTATACATTATATTAGATAACTATAGGGGACCATACTATAGAGGACCATCGCTCAGCCAAATGCAAACTTGGGCAGGTGCTCCACTGGGATTAATACAAAGTAAACCCTATAATAAAGAGAAAGCAATCCCAGTTGTGGGCACTCAACCTCCAGGTACAGTAGGTGAATTGATGGTTGATATCTAAAAATGTACTTTTAATAATAGTGCTAAGATAATGGGAGAGGACTTGTTGACAATAAGATAAAATAACACTTAAAAACACCCTAATCCAGTGTTCTGTTGCAGCCACATGGAAAAAATTAGCAGCCCCAACCAGGAGACAGGTGATTAATAAAAATAAATATGGTTCTGCATATGGAAAGACTGTCAGCATACTGTACTTGAAACATACCACCAAAAGCTTCTACAAGGTCTGGGACCCGTGGATCCAGAGGTAAAGAGAGGAGCAAATAGAATTAAAAAAATGTATTGTACATATGTATAAATGCATGCATGTGTTGTGTTGTAGCTCTGTATTCATCCACCCCCCCTTCCCAAACATTTTACTTTCTGTAACCCAACCCCCCCTTTTCCTGTACCCCTCATGTACAAACCTAAGTAGTGTGTGTGTGTGTGTGTGTACATAAAGGACTGCACTTGGGTGACTGCTGCTGGCAACGCCCAGTCAGTAATGAACAATAAAATCTAAGTGGATCTACACCAATGTGTTAATGAGCCATATATATTCCACTAAATATCACACATGTATGTCCCAGCCAAATTAAATAATATAAACCAATTAAAATAGTGCTATGGATGCCTATTTAACCCCAAAAATGTATTAAATACTAATTTACAAAGAAATATAAACAAAAAAATTACAATACTTAAAACATAATATCCTTGTGAGTCCAAAAAATGAAGTCCAATGCAGCAAATCAGAAACACTGAAACAGGAAGCAGGCAGCCTTCTGATAGGGCCCAACGGCCTCCCCACTCAACCTGTATAGAAAAAGAAAAGGGGAAAAAAAGCGCCCAATCCTAGTGCATTACTGTATAAAAAATGGATTTAATGTTCCAAAAAACTCAATGGTTAAACTCACAAATAATAAAGATAAAAAAGCATGTATGAGATCAATTCTCATGCTCTGATTTGTCAGCAAGAAGCTTCTCCTCTGCTCAGCTGCTCCGCAGACCAGTGTGGTCCTCGTGAGCCTCATACATGCTTTTTTATCTTTATTGTTTGTGAGTTTAACCATTGAATTTTTTGGAACATTAAATCCATTTTTATACAGTAACTAGCTGAGAGACCCGGCGTTGCCCGGGATGTAATGTTCCTGCTCTCCTCTCTCTCTCTTTCCCTGTCTCCCCCTCTCTCTCTCTTCCACCCTCTCTCTCTCTCTCCCCCCCTCTCTCTCTCTCTCTTCTCCTGTCTACCCCCTCTCTCTTCCCCTGTCTCCCCCCTCTCTGTTTGTCCCCCGTTCCCATCAATCCAGCTCCCCCCCTTTACAGGTCCGGTCCCCCCCCCCCCCCCATTTACCAGTCCGGTCCCCCGACCCCTTTCCAGCTCCGTTCCCCCCTCCTTTACAGCTTCATGTGTTGTGGTGTGTGTGTGTGTCCCTTCTCCCCCCCCCCCCTCTGCTTTTTCCTCTGCCCTGTCGCGAAGGGGGTGGGGGGTGGTTGTTGATACCTGCTCGCGCTCCTGGCTTTCCGGCCTGGCCGCTGGTCCGGCCGGGGGGGTCAATGCCTGCTGGCGCCACCGCGGGTGGGGGTGGTGGTTGTGGTGACAGCTGCTGGCGCTACCCGTCTTCCCGGCCGCTGGGGGTGGGGGGGTTTGATGAGGTACCTGTCAATTTGTGTGAGGCGGTGGCGTCGGTTACGTCTTCCCGGCCCGGCCGCGGGGGGAGGCGGGGGGAGTGGAGGAGGAGAGGGGGGATGATGCGGTGCCTGGCAACGTGTGAGAGGCGTCGGTCAGTGTGTCGGCGTCGGTTACTCGGCGGGATTCGGTGTGTCGAGAGGTGAGGTGGAGGAGGGGGGGCGTTTGAGGTGAGGCTGTGGCGCCGAGGGGCGTGCGCCGCTGGCCCCACGGTGCACAGGCTGGGGTTTGCTGTGGTGGGGGGATGTGAGGAGAGGTGAGGCGGCGGCGGCGGCACCGAGGAGCGGGCAGCGTTGCTGAGTGTGACCAATGAGGCATGCGGTCTGTGTGTGGGGGGGGGTGTGAGCGGGTGGGGGGTGAGGGAGTGGCCTATGGGTGGTGAGAGCCGTGTCCCCCGCTGTGTCCCGGGCGCTCGCTCCATTCCCCTGCTGACTGTAGCGGCGCCGGGGGGGGGGGGGGGGGTTGGGGGTGGTGTGTGTGTGTGTGTTGTTTGTGTGTGTGTGTGTCGTCACTCCGCCTCAGGCCAATGAGAGGTGTGCGGGGGCGGACGGCCCAAGGGAGCAATCTCATTGGCCTGAGGGACACAGGCCATGCAGACATACAGTGCTTTCAGAAATATATAGTAGAAGTAGATGCACTAAGATTGGTCGCCTTTTTTCTTCTTCTTTTTTTCCCTTTTCTTTTTATATATATATATATATATATATATATATATATATATATATATATATATATATATATATATATATATATTACGGTAGTTGGGATTGTGATAGTTGCAAGGCATAAATGAATAGGATCATATATAGCTGAGGTTTCTAGTAGTATATAGCTCAGAGCTGAATAATGATCCCAATAAACATTCCTTATAGTTCACTAGGTGTCGCTGGACATAAGTATAGCCATGCATAATAATGGTATATTGCTTTCCTCTCTGTTGGCAGTAAGTCCTGGTAAGAACAGGTATGCCAGCAGTAGTTATGGAGGTTTTCCCTCAACCAATGGTGAGGTGCCCTATGTATGGAGGGGAGTGGCTGTATGCTCTGAGTCCCTGGATAGTGACATCAGGGATGCGCCTGCCTCCTGAAGTATATAAGGCACAACACAGTTAGTTACAGTGTGTTCTAGCAGTGTTCCAGCAGCTGTGGAAAGCTGTTAGGAAGTTGTATTTTCCTGCATAAGGGATTGTAGGAACACTTTGTGACCCTAGTGCAGTAACTAGCGGTCCAGGTTGACCAATCAGCCTGTCTAAGCCACTCTGTGTCCAGGGACCTGGCACAGAGAGGGTCTCCCTAGGAGAAGAGGGGATCCCACTTCAATTCAGGAGGGCGTACCTGGCGAAGGGACAGCATGGAGGGATGTGCGGCTAGAGCCGGCAGCTGCATGGGGCAGTCTGCTACATCACCGTCTACAATAAAGATGACCTTGTTAACGATACCGCCACTGTGTGAGTGTGAAATTACTCGCAAGTGGATGGCACCACCAAGAAGGAGTTCCTCACCAGGACCATCTCCCTGCGGAAGCACAGATCCTGATGAGGTGGAGGCGCTGCACATGATGTAAGTTGAACTCGCACCCACTACCTCAGCTACCTGTTCTGTTAGATATCCCCTACTAACATCAAGCGGGAGACTCAGGAGTTCTGTTGCCTACAGGTGCACCACCAAACACACACGTAATGGGGGTTGGTTATTAAAGTACCCGGGCCAATGTGAGATTGGGGGGGGGGGGAAACCCGTTACATAAGCATAAGCTTATAGGGATCCCATGTTAAAATGGACATGTAAGTAAAATAAAACGTTACCCTGTGTGCTCATTTGCATGTAATTTCCCAGAATCTCTGGCTGCAGTGGAAGCGCTGTATGCTAAGAGGTAACAATGAGAAGCAGGGCTGCAGACCTGTCTGAGATGTGTCAATGTGCTCACAGGGGATATTTGTATTTGCTATAAATCAAGTGCTAATGCTGCAGTTTTGGCCCAGTTTGTTTTCGGCTGGAGACTTTGAGACACAACCTTCCATAACACGAAGTTACAGAATCGACCAGAAAAGATGCATGTGAAGAAGATAAGGTTCTCGCCTGTGAATTGCAAAATAATTGCCGTGTGAACAGGTGTACATGAAGTCATTTACCAGTAATTACAGTATAACTACATAACAGTGAATCACACAAATACCATACTCCCATTAAACAAGGAAGCTGTAAGTCCATGTGAAACGGATTCACAGGTAGTTTCACATAGGCCCATGTCCACTAAGCTCCGTTAAATCTGGGCAAATAACAAGAGGTTGCATAAAATAGTTGACATTATTTTCACCTAGTTTTAAACTGATTCTATGTAAAAACAACAGCCGTCGTTTAATTAAGTAGCATAGGGTTAATGTTGGTGTAACCCCCGCCCCCCTCCCCACCTGTGTTGGTTACTAATGTAATCTAAGGAGTTAATAGTAAGCAGTGGATGATAGGCTCCACTCTGTCATGACATATGGAACTACGTGATAAGAGGTATACTGTAAGAGTCAGAGGAAATGTTCTGCAAGGGCTGGTTCCAGAAGGAGAGGAGAGTAGGAGCCTCGGAGAGTAGTTGCTCCCCGCCTAGCAAAGGAGAGATTAGGCACCCCTGTGTATTGTCTTTCAGTTAGCAACAGTGCCTTAATAGTTATGACCCCTACAACAATGCACAGAAGGTATATGCAGGTTCCAGAAAGGGAATCCAGACATGTCACAAAGAGCTGCCTATATAGGGCTCTGGGATGTCCGTAGATCAGCCCCACAAGAGGATTTCCATATACGGAGTTAATAGCCCCAGAGAAAGTGGCAGTTTCCTGCAGGAGAAAGGAGGGTGATATAATAACCTCCCCAGAGAGGGACAGGGTCTCAGAGGGGGCTCGAAATAGAATGATCACATAGACCAGAGCTAAGCAAGCGCAAAAAAGGGGACCTAGTTCGGTACAGGTAGTCCTGTCAGTAACAAGTGTGTGCACCTCCCAGGAGTGTTAACAGAAGACATCCAGGAAAGAACTATGTATAGAGTGATAACAGTATGAATGAAACAAGGTACAAACATGTCAGTCTTATTGTAAATTTGGATGCAGTGTTCCCAAGCCTGGGAACATGAATACAAATTGCAGCTGTACAATAAAAACACCTGGAGCCCACCTTTTCCATCGCCCAGCCGACCTCATCCAAAGTTCATCTTTCCTTTCTTGCATTCAAATACTTTCTGGGCAAGCTACCCGTCTATCTGAACAAGCTCCTCACCCCTACCACTTGCAGCACTTATCATCTGAGATCTGACTCCAAAAGACTGTTCATGGTCCCAAGGTTCAACAAATTAACCGTCCGCTCCTCCTTCTCTTACCGTGCACCCCAAAACAGGAACAATCTACCGGAGACTCTCACTGCCGCCACCAGTCTAAGTTCTTTCAAAACTAAAGCCGTCTCACATTTTTATCTGGTCTGTAACTGTTACATACGCCTATAATATATATTATCTCTAACTGCATGCAATGTCTTGTATGTATGTCTTTATTTATATAGCGCCATAAATGTACATAGCGCTTCACAGTAGTAATAGATATCATATAAATAACAAATAATATAAATAACCGGTCATGGGAATAAGTGCTTCAGACATAGAAGTAACATTAAGGAAGAGGAGTCCCTGCTCCGAGGAGCTTGCAATCTAATTGGTAGGTAGGGAGAACGTACAGAGACAGCAGGGGGGAATTCTAGTAAGTGCGTCTGCAGGGGGCCAAGCTTTATGTATCATGTGTCCAGGATTATCCACAGTGCTATTCATATGCTTCTTTAAGCAAATGTGTCTTAATATATATATATAATTTATACCCTGTTCACTTATGTAACTATGTATTTGTAACCATGTATTATTTGTCATTATAAGTCTGTGCCCAGGACAGATTGAAAACGAGAGGTAACTCTCAATGTATTACTTCCTGGTAACACATTTTATAAATAAAAACAAATAAATAACATTCAGCACCCTGACACAAGGTAAATCTATGCGGATGTTAAACACACAGCTACACCGATGTAATCTACCTAGGAATCCAAGGAGGGTTACATTAGGTTTATTTTGCACTACCTTGTGTTAGCTTTAAATAACCTTGCTGTTAATTCATATCTTACCTAAAGGTCCCTTCAGACCCTGAAAGAAGAGGAGAAAGGAGAGAGGAGAGAGGAGAAAGGAGAAAGGAGAGAGGAGAGGGGAGAGGGGAGAGAGGAGAGAGGAGAGAGAGAGAGAGAGAGAGAGAGAGAGAGAGAGAGAGAGAGAGAGAGAGAGAGAGAGAGAGAGAGAGAGAGATGCTAAGAGCAGCTATTTGTATATGCTATTAACATATTTCCCAGATACCTCAGTGGTGTCCAATTCTTGAGCACTGGTGTCTCGCAGAGTGTTGTCTAAAGCAGGGGTGGCCAACTCCAGTCCTCAAGGGCTACCTAGAGGTCAGGCTTTCAGGATATCCCTGCTTCAGCAGAGGTGGCTCAATCAGTGGCTCAGTCCTTCTCTCCCCTAAGTGACACAATATTTGGGACTGTATTATAAGTACACAAAAGAAAGTCTTATTTCTGTCATTTCACTAAATTAGTCAAGAAGGAGATTAGAAGCCTCCCAATTATATTGGGTCCTGCATTTTTTCTATGAACATAATTCTGCATTTATTCTCTAAATAGATGATATAATATTATGTGAAGCTCTTTGAATAAAGACTAAATCAACTAATTTAAGATGCAAAATTCTAGTAATAGATATCCTGCTTGAGCTCCTAAAAGAATTGGCATTCAAGAAGATAAAGATAATCTAAAATGCTCTGACAACAGCTGTTCTATTATCGGAGATGATAAAACACTGGGAAAGACCATGATTAGCAAGCCAAACATTAAGTGTTGGGGAGCTCGTGTAGCACTGGCTGTGGCATTGTCGATGCATGAATACCATGTGCACATGCCACAAATTGTTCAGAGCCATCTACTTCCTTTTAACTTTTTTCTACTTTCTTTTCAAACCATTGAGAGAATGGCCAAGGCCGCCGACAGGGGGGGGGGGGACTACAACTGGGACTCCTGTCCCGGGGCCGGTGGGTAAAAGAGTCCGGGCCCCCTGCTGGCAAACCTACCATGTGTCCTGATCAACAGAGGGGGCCTCCTGGAAGGTGTCCTTAGAGGTGCCTTTCTAAAGAAGCATGCTGTAGGCCGGTAGAAGGGAGGCTCTCCTGACAGACACTTCCTTGGGCACCTTCCAGCAGGCAGCTCTGCAGACCCCTTCCCCAGGTCTCTAACAGGCCCCCCTCAATTCTCCAGGGCAGAAGGTAGGCTCCTGTCCATCCCTGTGTCAGTGTTACTGTCACCTCTATCTCTCTCCCCCTCCTCCTGTTTGTCTCACCCCCTCTGTCTCTCTACCCCCTTCTGCCTGTCTCTATCCCCCTACCTATTTCTATCTCTCCCCAGCTCTCTCTATTTCCCCCCTCTTTCCCCCTCCCATGCTATCTTTCTATTTCCCCTCTCTCCCCCTGTCTTTCCCCCCTCCCCCTCTCTTCCTCCCCTCACCCTCTATTAATAGAATCAGTTACCAGGTCTGAGCCCCAGGCACTGTTTCTCTTGGCTGGCTGCCCTTGCTGAATGTTAAAGGATAGCCACCAAGGGATATGTAAGGGACACTGCTGATCAGAGCACTAGTCCATCTGAGAGACACACTGGGAAGGAGTGTGGAGTTTGACTGTGACGAGCTGGAGATACATGTCAGAGTGGCTGCTGTGTGTTCAGCACCCTGATATCCTGAAACAGAGAAGCGGACAGGGTAAACCCATTTGAAGAGGGCCCCTGAACCTAGTGAGACTAGAGACTTCCCCCCAGTCCCCAGTGTGGTAAGTGTATGTTATATTGTGTATTTGTGTATTTGCTGGTTTACCCAGAATAAACTCTGTTTGTTAAATTACTTTGTCCCGTACCTAGTGATAGTGAACCCAGAAGGTTTCGATATTAAAACTACTGGTCTCCCATGACAGGGGTCACGTGATGGCGTGTCGCCAAAGAAAAGGTAAGGATAGTTGCAGAAGCCTCACTTGATCCCCGGCATTTAATTTAAATGCCTTGGGGAAGAGCGCAGGACCTCTGCAACCGCCGCACCCCCCCTGAATAACCTTGCACCCGCCCTATGGGGCACGCCCCCAAGTTTGCACACCCCTGCTCTAGAGTCTAGTATTCTTTACTATGACAGATTGGCCATGTAGGTAGTGTCAGTAAGGAGTCCACACACCACGTACTTTCAAATAGAGTCCTTTCTTTTCCCGGACTGGGAAATACAGGGTATAACACACTGCTGAAACAAGTGCAAATGAGCAAACATAAACAGAATAGATCTGCAACAACATAGAATGTCCTTATCTTTGGTGCTGGGTGTGATTCCCAGTCATTCCTATGCAATCCCTCTGGGAATATGAAGCCCTGCTACCTAGCAGGCTTCTGCAGCAGGGCTGGTGCTGGTCGTGAGTTCCAGCTAGTCCCTAGCAATTCTTCTGGGAACTGAAGCCCTGTTCCTAGCAGGCTTCTAAACCTGCTTCCTTCCAGGCTAGAGAACAATGAGACAGGGAGGCTGCTGTGTCTTATAGACCTGTAGTTCAAATCAAGAGTTTATTGAAACGCCCAGCAGACCTGAAAGCTAGAGTGTGGTCTTCTATACCTGGAACAGTGAGGGAGTTAATCTCTTCACTCCCTCACATTTGCTCAAACGTTTACTAAAAGAAAACAGAGATGGCATAGTAATTTTGTATATAAAATAATTAAGGCAAATAAAACAGATGAGTAAAAAACATATGATTAAATGTATCAATTAGATATGCACAATCTTAGCAATCTCAATACCTAGTCCCAAATAATTTTATATTTATATATTTAATTGTGCCAACTGGAGTTCTACTGGCAAAGTGACTCCAATATACAACAGTAAACAAAGAAACCCAAATGTACGTCCAAATTATTTGATTAATTTCTATAGTTTTCTTATTATTATTTATTCTTCTGTTTTTTTCCCCAGTGTTAGCTGCACGGTAGCTCACACATAGCACATATAATGCTTCTAAATGTTACCCTGTAGGCACTGCAGATGTCACATATCCTATGCTATTGACTTGACCAGAGAGGCGGTCAGGCGGTTCCCCCCCCCCCCCCGCCCGCTATGTCCCCTTACATAACCGAAATAACGACAGGAGATGGTAAACAGGAGGTAAAATTGGCCGCGGCTATTTATTAATACATTAAACTACGAGGGGTAAATGCCACTCCTCGCCAGAGTGTACTTTCGTCAGGAGGGAGAGGGGAGGGTCAGCCGGCCCCCGCACCGCTGCCGTCTGTGTGAGCGGGTTATTGACGTCATGAATATCTGACCTCGCCCACTCGTGCTCCCCCCGGGTTCAAACGGCCCAGCTCCCAGTCTGGCAAGAACAAGCACCTACCCCCCACGAGCCGCCACCGACGACCATATTTAACCCCCCTTAAACTAGGGTCGTGCCGCCAACCACTCCAGGACCCTCTCCAATCCCTCCTGTAGACTGAGATTAAACAGGTCTATCCCCACCTCTGACATGTGTACCCCATCTGCCATCAACAACCCCCCTGCGCTAGCGTCGAAATCCGTGTGTCTTATCCCCCAGCCCCCGCACTGCGCAACAAACCTGCCCACCGCCCTATTCACCTTTTTCCGTGCCCTATCTACCGCGCGCATCGACCTGGCCCCGCGCCAGGCCTTCCTATAGACAATGTCTGACCAAATAAACTGCACCGCTGGCCAGCGCACGAACATTTGCGCCACGTCCCTCTTAATGGTCTCTATTAGCTCAACCGTCCGCACCGCCGCCACGTCATTCCCTCCCGTGTGTATGAGCAGGATCTGTGGTGGCTTCCTATCCCTTGCCAGCACCAATAGACGCGGTAGCAGCTGGCCCCACCGTAGCCCCCTCCCCCCCACCAGAATACTCTAGCCTGCCCGCTGAGTCAATCTCGATCCCGAGGAAGCTGATGACTGTTGTTGGGCTAACTGTTTTTTCGTCGGCCAGCGGGACCCCGAACTCGCGAGCCATGGCCGAAAACTCAAATAGCCATCTAGCGCACAGCTCTGATCCCGCCGGACCTACGAAAAGAAAATCATCCAGGTAATGCATGCACCCTGCGGCCTGTACCCTGCAACGCACCACCCATTCGAGAAACGTGCTAAAAGTTTCAAAATAAAAACATGATAGCGCGCAGCCCATGGGGAGGCACAAGTCAATGAAGTACTGACCGCCGAGCATGCAACCCAGCAAGTGGAAACACTCAGGGTGCACTGGTAGCAGCCGAAAGGCGGACTTAATATCCGCCTTTGCCAGCAATGCGCCCCTACCCATGTCAGCCACGAGGGCTGCCGCCTGATCAAAGCTTGCATAGCTGACTGAGCACAACTCGCGATCGATGCCATCGTTCACCGATGAGCCCTCAGAGTAGGATAGGTGCTGGATTAACCTGAACGCCCCTGGGTCCTTCTTGGGGACCACACCCAGAGGTGAGACCCTCAAATCAGGAAGAGGGGGATAGGCGAATGGACCCGCCATCCTCCCCAACACCACCTGCATACCCACCTTTTCCCTTGCCACTTCGCTGTAGACCCTTGCCAATTTCAAATTCCGTTCAACCCCAGATCCCGCTTGGTGCACAAACGGGATCCTGAACCCCTCGGAAAACCCGTCGAGGAGCAGCCGGGCCGCCTCCCTATTAGGGTAGCTTTCCAGCCAGGGGCTCAGATTTTGGACGATTATTGGAGAAGGTGCCTTGCTGTCCAGCCTTCCGCCCACCCCTACTGGAACCGCGCCCCCTGCTCTTAAAGCATTTTGCCTGCGGATGAGCCCCTCCACAAGTGGTGCATTGGTGCTTGAAACGACAGTTTGCATATGTGCACCGCTCGTCGTTAAAGGCCCAGCACACCCTCTGGTGGGTATCGCCCTGTTTGTCCGCATTCGTGGAAGCGCGTCCTGCCTCCGCCCCTCCCTTAAAGGCGCCGACTTGTCTGATAAGCCAATCAAGTCAATCCAGAGGTCTGTCTCCTTCATGTCCCAAGTTACTTTCCCTTTGTGCGCCGCCATCTTCTGTCTAAACCTCTCATCATAAACCCACCATCCCTTACCCCCGTGTCTCTGATGGGCTTCCCCTATCATATCCTTATACTTAAACAGCGTCGAACATAAGTGGGGAGACTTCTCCCTGATTACTGCGGCTAATATTCTAAAGGCACGGGCCCAATTGGCGTACGTGCGCGGGAAGAGACGCTTCTCGACGTCGTCTTTCCTAGCCTCCCCTTTCTTATCAGATCGCGCCAGCGCCTCCCTGTAATCGGGTAGTAGTGACACGATTTCCACAAAATCCCCCGCCCAAATAGTCTCCTTTTCTTCCTTTGTCAAATGTGTGCCCAACTCATTAGTGATGCGCAACTGTGGAGTTGAAAAGGCCCCTGCCGGAAGCGCTACCTTTGGCGTTGAAACAGCGTCCGAGACCCCGGCCGTGAGAAGAGACACCGGGGTCAATGAGGCTGGGGGACCTAATAAACCCGGGACCCCGGCTGCAATGGGAAGGGAACAAGTGGTGCCGACGACCCCGTCCGTGGAAGGAGACACCGAGGTCAGGCTGGAGGCTGCCGTGGCGAAGTTTGATGCCACTGCCCCGTCGCCGATGTGCACCCCCCATGCAGCTGAAACTCCTAACGCTGTGCCTGCCTCTCCTGCTCCCGTTGAAGTCCCTGCACCAAAGGAGACTGACGCCTGCGGCTCCAAAGCCTTCAGCATGCCCACCAAGGCTGCCGTGAAGCTCTCCTTCCCTGCTGCACTAAGCATCGATGGATCTAGGGGAAGCCCTGGCACTGCCTGCCTTACACCTGCTGCCCCCCCTGGAATGTCCCCCCCTGCAGCCTTGCCTGTGCCCTCGTGCTCGGTGCAGACCACCTGTGATGCCAGCCAACACCTAAAAGCGTTTGTCCTGTCGTGCAACCGCCCCCTCTTTAACGCCGCGGGTTTCTTACCTGTCTGTGGCTTCCCGGGAGAAAGAGACTTGGGCAGCGACCTTGTTCGCCCTTTGCCCGATGCCGGCTCCGCGTAGTCGAACCACGCCGGGTTCTCCGCTCTCCGAAACACGCTGGCGCCAACCGCAGTTGCGGTTGGCCGTCCTGGTCTCCTTGGCCCTGCCGACTCTGCAGGCGAAATCCTGACAGTGACACCGCCCACATCAGCAACGGGCGGCTGTGTGGCGTGCCGTGACGCCCTGTTCCGCGTCATGGTGGCTGGAAGTTGCCGCCCCTCCTTGGCGGGCCGACCTGCGCGCCGATCCGCCTTGTCCTGCGTCCCAGCGGTCGAAGTCCTCCCCACCATCGCTGGGGCCCGACCTGGCCGCCGTGACGCCCTGCCTTGTGGTACCGTGACCGAAGGCTGCCGCCCTGCGTGCGGTTGCTGAACTTCGCCTGACGCCTTGCGCTGCAGCACCCTCTGCGCTCCGTTCCTGCGGAGCGCGGCCTCTCTGCCTGCCGCCTGTCTAGCGCGCCATGCTGACTGAGGACTGTCGCCTGACGCGTTGTACTGCAGCGCCCGCCGCTTCGCCTTCCCGCGGGGAGCGGCCTAGTGCCACGCGCTGGTCTCGCTGAGAACAACGCCCGCAGCCGCCGGTCCAACCATGCCTCATCATGGTTTTCCACCTCGGTTTGAAGAAGGCGGAACTGCCATCGATGCCATGCTTCTAAATGTTACCCTGTAGGCACCGCAGACGTCACATATCCTATGCTATTGACTATATAATTGTTTTGTTTCCTCTTTTCTCTATGCAGTGGAGGAAATACAAAGGACACAGGAGAAAATAGGTCGTGTGGGTACCTGCTGTATGGGTCTGACCATGACGTGATTGCAGGTTTAACATGTTTTGGCCAAAAGATTGAACTAAATGATCCACACTGGTGAGATGAGAAAACATGTAGAAATGAATTAAATCATTTGTTACAGTATATTGGATGTACATTGGGGTTTCTTTATTTACTATTACATACAGCAGGGCCCCGCTTTTCGGCGCTTCGCTTTTCGGCGATCCGCCGATACGGCGGCACCGAGAAGGGGGCCGCCATGTTGGACAGTACGCCGTGCATGCGCAGAACGGGCGGGTGCGCACGCATGCGCAGACTGCAGCCTGCGCACGCAGACCATAGGCCGCGCATGCGCTGAACGGCAAAAACACCGGTCTGCGCATGCACATAACTGAAAATCACCGGAGCCGCTTTCTGGCGATTTTCACTATACGGCGGGCCCCTGGAACGGAACCCGCCGTATACCTGAAGCCCTCCTGTATATCACAAATAGAGCTCAACCCCGTTAGAACACGATCCGTTACAACGCGAATCCGCTTATAACGCGATGCAGGCGCGGCTCCCAATTTTCGTATTTATGAATACTTTACAACACGATTATTGGTATCTTCAATACTTTACTGTGCAATACATACAATTGTACATTATTTCTAACGCCATGTGATTCTTTGGACCCCAAAGAACAGCGTTTTTAAGAGGGTTGAGCTGTATCAATAGTGGCAGATCAGAAAACCCCTCTTGTGATTCTCCCTGTAATGTTTTGCGCACCCCTCTCTAAGCAAAGCACCTTCTTTCCACCACATTAGGATATATATGGGAATTAGCCAAGTGTCTTCAGTTCCCTCTAACCAGCCCATTCAGGATTTTAAACTGGAAATGGATAACAAAATGATTTTAATATGGCCATATTTGAAACCATTCTGCATTTTATAAATAAATATCCTCAGCCCGCTCTGCATTTTACATTCTCCAACCGTGTTTGAAAAAAACATGTTTGAGTAACTTCAATCCAGCTGGAAACCCGAGTTGGTGCCTTTTCAGGGAAAATGACAAGCAGGTTCCTCGTGGGAAATATGTTTCAATATGGTTATTCCGTTCCTCAGTTAGAACAACCATCTGGGTCCATGTTATAAAAAATGAAATCGTTTGATACTGAAATATACATAATAGTCATCAAAACACAATATAAAGAGAAAGCCTGCAAACGCCAACCTATGCCAATGGTTTTATGGTTGTGCCAAGCTATCATCTGAGCTGATGTTTTCAACAAAAAGGAAACACAGTAGTAAGCTTCATTATTACCAGCTGTCCTGTTCAATTCAGAGTAAACAGCTTTGTTGCTGGTGCTGGAGGGTCCAGGACGTATTGTCTGGTTAAATCAATTAGATAATGTATGAGTTGATAGTGTGTGTCACTTTGTTTAACCGCATAATCTAAAAATGCAAAGCACTATGGGGGATATTTAGCAATTCTCTTGACACGAGTGCAAATGGCATCATTTTGATGCTGTGTATCTGTGGGTGCTTTGCTCTAATTTTGCTCCACTTGTGCTAGGGAGTGATTTGGGGAGTGCTTAAAGGAGCAGTTAGGGAAGCAGTTAGCACAATATTATAATGAGAAGTATTTTTCTGTCTAGAGCTATTGTAATTTTCCTCTTTTTATTACATAAATGTAGTCTTGTTTTCCAATTGTTGCCAGGTATAAAGTGGCTGAGGCCTCCCAAACATATGTCAAATGTAAGAAACGTGATTAACAACACACGATGTGACTAACCTTACATTTCACACAGCAAGAAGCAGAAAACAGTGCAGCATTGCAACCCGATCTTGTCTTTGTCTTGATACATATTGTGACATAGTCCCAGGATATTAGTCAGCTTTCTGTCCTATTTAGATCAGAAAGTGCAGCCACCGTGTAAATGTGATCCATCCCACAGCTTCACCGTTACTGAGGCTGGTGGATGGGAAATCCAGACCAGAGTTCACAGTTGTTCTAATTCGCCCACCTGCTCTCCTAATTGTGGAAAAGGAACTCATGGCAGTTAGGTTTGCTGCTTCACTCTCTCTACTAGAGCATGGAGCCTGGGGCACCGCTGCTCCTTTCATCCAGTCAGGGGAGGACACCCCCTTCAGGGTTACAAAAACCCTTCTTATGAATTCTGTAACCGATTATAAATGTGCTGTATTTGGTATAGTTGGAAAACGGATGAGCCGACCAACCCTAGAGAGGGAAATCGCTGTCTAGTAAGTGCTCCGATTGAGCAGGGTTTATTTTGTATGTATTTCTATGCAAGTGTTGCAGTCCCCTGCTGGGATGGAATAAAGCAGGCAGAAGCCTGAATGATACAATATTGTGCTACGTGTTATCTGTTTGTTTACCCAAAAGACTGTGTCATAAAGAGCCCGGACAGACGGCAGAGCAACGTAAGGAAGCCGTTTGTCACAATATATTTTGATGTTTCATTGCTATTGTAGCTCAAATTCTTGTGTGACGTCCAGTTGTGACTCTGTCCAAACCCGGTGATCCCAAGCTTTGCAGTTTCACGCTGGGTGTCCAAGTATAGAAGAATACTCTTTCTTTAAAGATCAATTCCTCCTGGGACCAAAGTGTACTAATAGCAGTGACATGTTTAAGGGGTTAAATTTGCATGATTGACACAATGTGTTGCTTGCCCCTCAGTCATCAAAAGGGATAACAAGTGGATCCTATAACTTCACTTTGAAGGAAACACATTCAAATACATCTCTTGCTAAACTATAGTCTGTTTCATTGAAGCTAAAGATTTTCAATCACAACTAAACTGGTGGCATATTCTATGTCCATCGGAGTTGCCGGTTGTGCCACTCAACGGATGAAATTCCCCCACTGACTTCACTGGGGAATCTGGACCCCAAATTGCCCAATTGGCTGCTTCGGTGATTCTAGAATAAGCCCCCACATCAAGAATTGTAATTTGTTGTAATCTGCTGTTTTCCTATAACCCATTATCAAAAACTGTTGTGTATACAAACTTTGGCTTTCATAGTACAGTATACCCCAGTTGTTTAGTCATTTCCTAAACTCAGTAAAGATTATAGTATATCATTTTTGTTCCTTGGGCATTTGTCCCTCCCGAGGATGTGATTCATTTATATCTGTTGAACTAAGATGGAACGGAACAACCCGACATGGAACAAGCCAAAGACAAAGATTCCCTGTGACAATCATACTTGTACATGAGTTTTTCTCTCTATCTTTCAATATGTTAAGACACGGTGTACATAGCCTAAGACTTCAACAAACGTTTCTGATGTTCAAAAGCAAAATCCTCCTCCAAATCTAGGAGCCAATGATCAGGTCAGAAATAAGTCAAATGGAATATTGTACATCATGTTTTCTCCATCTCTTTATAAAGAAGCCCACAGGGCTTGTCTTCCACACTGCCCACAAATGTGTCTTTAAAGAAGTAGAGAAGAGAAGGACATAGCGTAATAAAGTTTAATAACAGCAGATGAATGAAAAAAATAAGATACACTCACAAACAGCTAAATCACAGGGGCATTTGTGAATAGCTTTCCAGCATCAGCTCTGTCTGTTTTGGTTCAGCCTTTCCGCGTCTGTCCCTCTGCTGTGGGGTGTCTGCGGGGTGTCCGTCTCAGCCGCTTTTAAAACAAACTTCTGTCTGTGTTTTAGCAAAGGTTCCTCTGGCTCGTGCACAGTCTGGTTAAACCTTCCATTGCTGTCCTTTCCTCAGGACCTGGGTTGCGCACAGACGTCCGTCGGGTTGTATGGCTGATTGGGCAATGGCCGTCTCCGTGAGCTCACGAAAAGGACAGCAACGGAAGGTTTAACATATTGGAATACATTCACAGGGTTGTATACATTTATTTATTGCATTTGCTATTATTGTCTTGGCGTATATTGTACGTTGGTTAACTGGTTGGCGCTGTTTCCCTTTCTTTTATTTACAGGGCTTGTCTGGCAAGACTGTCAATGTTTTATTATCTTACAGAAAGTCTGCTGATAGTCTCAGGGGTTGCTATGATTTTCATCTTGTAATTCAAGAAACATTTTTTACACAGCTATCTATTGAAGAATCTTGTAATTGATAATATGTATACTGTATTACAAGATGTAACACTAGGATGCAATTTGTAAATGGGAACTAGAGAGTCCCACGCTGTATGTATGTATTGTATGTATGCATGCATGTGTATCTTTATTTACTGTATATAGCGCCATCCTTATACATAGCGCTTCACAGCCACATACATAATACACGACATAATAATATAACACATAATGGGAATAAGTAAAAGTAACATTAGGAAAAGGTGTCCCTGCCCCATAGAGCTTACAATCTAAGTGCTAAGTGGGGAGATCTCACAGAGACAGTAGGAGGGGGTTCTGCAAGGGATCAGAGTCTGTGCATATGAGATGTATAGCATCAGACAGAAGAGCTACCCATATGCTTTGTTACAGAGGTGGGTTTTAAGAAAGGTTTTGAAGTTGGAGAGAGAAGGTGCCTGTTGGATATTGAGGGGAAGGGCATTGCAGAGGTGTGGGTTAGTGAGTGAGAAGGGTTTTAGGCAGGAGAGGGCTTTACATACAAAAGGGGGTAGACAGAAGACATCCTTGAGCAGAACGCGAGAGTCAGGCAGGTTTATAACGAGAAATTAGGGCTGCGATGTAAGGAGGGGAGAAGAGTGTATTGCCTTAAAAGAGAGGGGGAGAATTTGGTAAGAAATACAGAATTTAATAGGAAGCCAGGAGTGGGATTTCAGATGGACAGATGTGAGTCTATCAGCAGCGTTTTGGACAGATTGTAGGGGAGACAGGTGGGTGGCAGGAAGGCCGGACAGCAGAAGGTTACAATAGTCGAGACAGGAGAGGATATGGGGCTTTGTTAGAGAAATGTCTCACTCTACTGCTAAAACTATCAATTCTCTTTCATTTGAGAGAGTGAGACAACTTCCATTAAAATCTATGCATCGGTATCTGTGTGTTAATCCCACTTTGTACCATACTGAATGAGGGGGGAAAAAAGGAGGTTTAGACCCATAAATTAAACAATGGGTATCATGTATCTATTCAAGAAGGAACTAGAGAACATTCGAAACAACTGTTCAAAGATAGTTGTTTTTATATGAACTATAATAATATAATATAATAAATAATAATATAATAATAATATATTATATAATAATATAAAATAATATAATAAAATAATAATAATATAATAGTGGGCCTAATTTATTAAGTGTCAGTGTCAAAACACCATCAGATCTATAAAAAGAAGAAAAATCCAATTGAAAAGGTTTTTATACTTTACAAAATGCGGGAAATAAATATTTTTATTTGCACTAATATTGCACTGTGATAATTGACACTCAGATCAAGGTTTGGCTAGGAGAGACACAAATTCTGCTGTGCGGTATGGGAGATTTGGTTGAGGCCGCTTTGCCGCAACTCAGAACACTGACGCAGCCGGTCTGCCGCTGGAATCCCCATCACCGGCTGCTTGAAAGGTAAGTTTAATTACTGTTTAGGGAAGGGGTTCATTTAATTGTCTAGGCGGTTAGGGGGTTCATTTAGAGGGTTTTAGGGGTTAGGGTAGGGGTTAGTTTATGGAGTTTTAGGGTAAGGGCTTAGGGTCAGTGGTTTTAGGGTAAGGGGTTTTATGGTAAGGGCTTAGGGTAGGGTGTTTTATGATGAGGACGTCTTAGGGTAAGGGCTTTTTAGGGTAATGGCTTTTTAGGGTAAGGGGGCTACCTTAGCAGCAAAGTGGCGAGTAGTGGAAGCTTCCGGCAGCGGGGTGAGTCATGGTGAAGCGCCGGCGCGGCAAAACAGCCACAATCAAATGTCCTAGACCGCTGCTCTGGGTGTGAAGACTTCTGAGTCATTTAAGCGGCGCTCATTAAGGTTAATAGCAGAGAATGTAGAGACAACGTTTGCATCTCAAAGGATGGATCCTTGTAATGGCTCAATCAAATTTGACCCAAAAATACAATCTTGCCATAGCAAACTTCTATGTCTGCAGAAATAATAAGACCTTTGTTTTGCTTATACAAAGACAATGCATTTGCCTCCAACCTATTGAAATGTGTTACATTTGTGAAGATGCTCAGGTAAGGAATTGTAATTAAAGGTTTATATGACATTCATACGGTTGGCTAGTACATTCTGTAACTTCCGAAGAGTATGAACGTGTTCCTGCTCACAATACTCAAGCTCAAACGAAATGAATACAAGAATTGGCCCAATGCCACAGATGTAATACCAGAGAGTGAACGAAGTCCTGTTATGGTTTAGGGACATACTGATGGATAATAATAATAATAATAGCATGTTCTTGTATAGCGCTACTAGTTTTACGTAGCGCTTTACAGAGACATTTTGGAGGCACAGGTCCCTGTCCCGTGGAGTTTTCAATCTATTTTTTGGTGCCTGGAGATAAAGTGACTTGCCCAAGGTCACAAGGCGGAGACACCGAGAATTGAACCAGGTTCCCCTGCTTCAAACTCTGTGCCAGTCAGCATCTTTACTCACTGAGCCACTCTTTCTCCATGGATACTGCACCGACACACTTTATTCGAGCAAATACCCGGTATGTACCTGGCAGATACCTGGAATGCGCCGCTCCTCACCTCTGACAAGCCCCGTTGCATTTGCCTTCCCAGCCTGGGTTCATGCCTGGCTGATGGGCGGCTGATCTGTTAAATGATAATGATTAGGATTTAATAGGCTGCAATGCTTCGCGTGTCTACCAGATGGCATAAATTCATGAATTGTAATGCAGTATATATATATGTACTGTGCAGTATTGCAGCCAGCGGGAATAAAATGCTTCAATCCCTGCCGGAAAATAACTCAATGCACTCGGGCAGAAAACAGTCACAAACCTCAATACACCCGGGTATACCCGAATTCGTGGGACTAGCCGAGCTCGAATAAAGTGTGTCGCCAGTGTATATATTGTCACAATGTCCATTTCTAAACATTAGCTCTTTCTGATCCCAACAAATATTACTACTGGCACTGATCGGATTTAACTTTGACGGGTTTGCTCAAGGCAGAGATGGTAAAATAATGCTGTATTTACAGATGCGGTGGACGTTATTCGAACACTTCACGTGTTGTATACCTCAGAATACCCACGTCATGGCGCGTGATTTCTTCCAAGCGTACCGCCTTTAGACGCGAGTGCAGAAAATGAAATTTTAGTGTTCTGGTTTTTAAACACCTCAAATTGACACAGTAGCACAGTACTGTACACATTACAATTCATTCATTTCATTGAACACAAAGAGACAGAATCCATGAAATTCAAATAAAGCAACCGCGATAAGCGCGGGTGCCTGGGGCAATTGGCCACGTTAATGCCGCGTGGAGTACAGCAGCGCACACGAAAACGGCTCCGTGATTTGTTCGAATAACGGCCGCTGCATTTTAGACAAAATTCGTCATGCAGTTAACATTGTATCATTCAAACTCTCTTTAACCGATGCCTGCAATACATTGTCTAAAACAGGGGTAGACAACGCCAGTCCTCCAGAGCTACCAGCAGGTCAGGTTTTCAGAATATCCCTGCTTCAGCACAGGTGGCTCAATCAGTGGCTCAGTGGAAGACTGAGCCACTGATTGAGCCACCTGTGCTGAAGCAGGGACTGATTGCACTGATTGGACTGGTTGGACTGATATCTGCTGAGGCAGATATCCTGTAAACCTAACTAGTTGGTAGCTCTTGAGGACTGGAGTTGGCCACTTCTGTTGTAATATACAAATACTTGCCAAGGCAAGAGAAAGCGCACCTGTAGCTTGCACCCAATTCCTGTAATTGCCCCTATAAACTAGCACTCATCAATGACGGTAAGTATGTATGTTATGATGATGTTCATCATAACATACATACTCACCGTCACCGATGAGTGCTAGTTTATAAGGGCTACTTTCTGTCTTGTCCTGACAAGACTTTTGTTTTGCTTTCGATTACTCGATCCCGGGCACCATCTAGTCCTGTGACTGTAGCAAGAGCTTCTTTCCCGTCCCTCCTGCTTGTGGCGCTTCCGGTCTCCAAGGCACTTCCCTTCCGGCAATTGGACGCAAAGGGTTTCAGCAATGGTACGCACTGGACATTGGCACAACGGAACAGGAAAATGGTGATGCTGGCGACTCTACGCGTTTCGCACGTATTCGGCTTCGTCAGGAGTCACCAGTGTTCATACCAAGTTAGGTATGGTATATATGGAACAAGTTGATATAAAGTCCAGTGACTAACATTAGTAGCCACACATGGTGTTATTAGTCCAAAAACTATGGGGCATCTGCATATCACATCACATGCCATGTACCTATTTTTAATTATATATATACATGCAATAGACTTCATGATCAGAAGTGTTAGAGACTTAATCTGATACCAGTCCTATACTAACAGCACTACCTGCCTTTATCCAATAGGCTATAGAGTGCGTTACAATATATACACTATACTTTATACACGGTCCATCAACAAGACGTATATACCTATCAACGTCCATAGGTCATGTACCAATTTGGACATCAGGTGACATTCGGACACCCTAGAGACTGTTCTAACCATTCTTCACCAGTCGGAAGAGCTGTGGCACCTTACCTATGTACCTTAACTGGATCTACATTCATGTATTACATATATGGGCTTTTCATACACGTTAATGAGATCCATATTCATTAGCGTATCCTAGCTTTTATTTGCGACGATTGCGGAGTTTATTATAACTCCTTTCTGTGTGTTTTGTCCACTATTATTTTATCAATACACCTTAATAAAGGTTACGTTTTATTATAATAACGACATCATTTAATTACAGGAATTGAGTGCTAGCTACAGGGGCTCTTTCTCTTGCCTAGGCAAGTATTTGTATATCTATTATCTTTCGCTCCTAGCACCGCTCCTTTTCTTGTGTAGCAGGAGCTCTAACTCCCCCTTCCCCTTATACTATACACTCCTGTTGTAAAAGAACAACGATGAACTTGTGGCAAAGTAGGGGTTTCTTGTTTTAGTACCGTTTTACCAAGGCCATTTACACGGTTATTCCTCCCGCTGTAATTTGTTTTCTATGGTGCAATAGGATCAGTCAGCAAGGAGTTACAATATTGTAATGCACTTTATCAATGTCTACTTCTGCTGTGGTCATAGTGTGTCTTCATATTTTACTTGTATCCATTACATATACAGCACAACCCCCTTATAACGCTGTGCTTGGGGTCCAAAGAATCACATTGGGTTATAAGCGAATCGTGTTAGAAATAATGTACAATTGTATGTGTTGTACAATAAAGTATTTAAGACACCAATAATCGTGTTGTAAAGTATTCATAAATACGAAAATTGGGAGCCACGCTTGCATCGCGTTATAAGCGGATTCGCGTTATAACGGATCGCGCTATAACGGGGTTGAGCTGTACAATGTCTAGGCTGGCTAAGAGAAGGGAGACTGGTCAAGGTGGTAATACGTGCTCACCAAGGAGAAGAAGAGAGGACAAAGTAACAAAGGAGGTCTCATAACAAAGGCTTCAATATTTACACTTTAAAATATTAAGGGCAAGATTTACCACGTGGTGCTAAGTGAATGAGCCATAAGTTGCATTAGCATGACATAGTCTATATGGCCCTACGTGTTATTAAATGCAGGGATTCCACTGAAAATGAAAAACACGCCGATTAAGTTTCTAAAGGCAACTTTACCATACTTGCCAAACCAAATGGACGTTTAAAACGAGGGATTCAGTTTCAGTATATATGTGGTTTATCAAGCTATAACTAGGACAGATATTAAAATGAGACCCTACTTAATACAGCATGTGTAAGCAGTTACTGAAAGGATTTGACCTACAAACACTTTCCATGTGCAGGGATTTCAGTGTAAATAATTTATGTCACTTTCCATTTAATTCATATCTTTGTTCCTTAACACAGGAATAGGCTGTATTAGAGTTTAACACTGCAAACCCACAGCGCATTTTAATTAGTCTGGGATCCATACCATACATTAACAATATACAATAGATAAACACCCCTTTCTCTTCTACACAATGTCAAGTGCTCTCAATGTTAGGGTCTGCATTAGTTTCATCAGCTGAAATTGCAACCATTTCAATCAAATGTGAGTTTCCACTGATTCTGTTCTGCACATTGGTTTACAGCGGGGGGGGGGGGACTCCTGTCCTCAAGGGCCACCAACAGGTCAGGTTTTCAGGATATCCCTGCTTCAGCACAGGTGACTGTGCCACTATTTCTTAAAGTAAACGGTTTATATATCAAATCGCCACAGAAGGAACTATCATAATACTGCGCTGGACCCCAGATTAGTAGAAATATATATATATATATATATATATAAAATCAAAGATTGAAACTGTTTCTGGGAGCAAGAATACGATCAATCTTTATTGTAGTTGCTATGGTTTCCTATGTATTAATCCATGAGTGAACAGTGCAGCCCACACACTAAAATACTGTGCTATCACCTAACAGCGTGAGATAACACAGACGGTGGGAATGTCATTTGTGCACCTAGGTAAAAACAAATGAGTGTAATAGTTTGGCATGATCATGAATAATAAATGACAGTGGTATGCCACACATCATGGTAATTGGTTATGAATAATGTAAAACACAGTTCTTAATATGCTTTCTGTCACCGATTTGTTTTTGCTCTCCAGGTATGTTGTGTCATAATGCAAGCTATTTGACATGGGCAGCTTTTAAAATCAGGGTTAGTCAACTCCCGTCCTCAAGAGCTACCTACAGGTCCGGTTTTCAGGATATCCCTGCTTCAGCACAGGTGGCTCAATCAGTGGCTGATGTTTAAAAGCATCAATATTCATGTTTTAGTCATGAGCGTTGTGAAACAAAGATGGCTTGTGGTGGCTCTTACTACCCAGTAGTCAATAATTCCACAGTTACCCCAACACTGACTGTACCATCATACCCTCCAACTGCACCTAATTAGCAGGTCCTTTGCCTATTTTTTTATATCACATACCTATTAAAATCAGCTGTACCTATTGATAGAGATGGGCAAAACCTTTTGGCAGGTTTGGATCTGCAGCGGATCGTCCGGTTCCTTTGGCCCGTGAATTTCGGCGGACCAATCTCAAAAAGGGCGATTCGCGTCTTGCGGATTTTTTTTATTATCATTGCCAATGCACTCCGCGGATTCCGCAACCCGTGGGCTGATTTTTAAGAACCCGCCAACGGATTGGCCGAATCCACGGATTGGATCCTGCAGATCCTCAACGGATTTTATCCAACGGCGGATTTTGATGAATCCGCCCGGATTGAAACCGACCAAATCCGTTTGCGGATTTTACACCGCACGACGGATTTGGGGGGGTAAAATTCTCGAGTATCCTGGAAACGGATTTGGGCGGATACGCCTGTCTCTACTTGTTGTACGTTTCTGCCTATGTGTGACGGCTGAGAAACACCGCCTGTCTCCCATTGGTTACAGTTTGGAACCTTCGGTTAATTACAGCCGCTTGAAAGTCAATGACAGGCTTGATGAACGATCGGCGGAGGATGTCACACATGTTGTGTCTATATTAGTATATACAAATTCAGACATATAAGAGTTTTGGTAAATGGATCATTGCATAAAATAAATTCCATGTAAGCTCCTGTATCCCACAATGACCGGCAGACTAAAATGTACCTGTTTTCATGTGCCCAAGGTTGGAGGTTCGTATCATACCTGTCTAGTTTGAACATTGTACTCTGAAAACTGCTCTTTGATCTATATATCAATGCAACTTTGGAGCAAAACCAAGACATTTTCACTCTGCACCTATGTATTAAAGCATGTTGCTTCAATTTTGCCCCAGCATGCACCTTTGGGAGTGTCAATAGGAGTTGGGGGGCAGGGCATTTAATGGTGCACAAAATATAATGACGTATCACAAGCTGCGTCTCAGCGCCATTTTTTTAACCTGCCTTTTATTTGCCCCGCAAAATCCCCCATATTATGAATTCTAGCATACTTCATCGGATGTAGGAAACTGTCCTTACATAAGTCACAGTTCTGCTCCAAAAAACAAAGCAGTGCATCAAAGCACACTTTTCTCTACATTGATACATATACCCCTACAGTACATTTGCAACTATTCACATTGGTTGGCTGCCTTGTGCAAGTCCCATTGCATAATATTGTATCCACCTCATTCCTAGCAATGTTCCCATTATAATAACAGACTACAATGAGCCGTGATCGCTTCCAAACCATCTGGTGTATGCTAAACGTTATAGCTATTTTCCTAGAAGATATCAGCACTCTCTTTTTTCAATAGTCTATTTTTATTCAATTTCAGAGGCTCTAGAATAATCAGAAATAAGAATTGTTAGAGTAATATCTACATAATAACTGGGAACAAGCTTGGCTTTAATATACATTATGGATACACGCCAAGAGAAATGGCCAGCTGCCTGTCAACCTCCAAGGTCGAAAACCATTAGTGTACGAGTGTTGAACAATCACAGTTCTTGTTAATGTAACATGTCTCCAAACCATATCTTTATCATAAAGTATCAGTAACACTGAAGTGGCTACAGCTTTTTGAGGGTATGGGATCCACGAATTGACGTAGAGAAAAGTATGTGTTGACGCACTGCTCCATTTCTGGAGATGAGCTGCAGCATATGGAAGAACAGCTGGTCCCACCTGATGCAGTATGTTAGACTTACACTACACCAGATATGGAAGATTTTAGCGGGCAAATAAAAGCGAAAAGGAATGGTGCACAGAGACCGGAATGTGATTATAATTTGTGCAATATTTCACTCCTCACCAACTCCTCTTAGCTCTCCCCAACTTCTCCTGGCTCTCCCCAACTCCTTCTCCTGACTCTCCCCAACTCCTCCTCTTGGCTCTCCCCAACTCCTCCTCTTGGCTCTCCCCAACTCCTCCTCCTGGTTCTCCCCTACTCCTCCTGGCTCTCCCCAACTCCTCCTACTGACTCTCCCCAAGTCCTCCTGCTGGCTCTCCCCAACTCCTCTTATAGACTGTCCCCAACTCCCCCTACTGCCAATGTCCAAGGTGCAAGCTGGGGAAGACTGGGCAAGATGATTTGATACATAGGTGCAGGGTGAAAATGCCCTGATTTTTCTCCACAATTGCCATGATACATAGACTCCTAGGTATTAAGGTCTCTTTGGGCCGGAGGTGGGGAACATATCCTGATTTATGAAAGAATAATGACCATTACTTTGAAAATTAGTTTTCTTTATCTCATCTGTTTTAATATCGAATAAATCCATTTATTTTTCCCGTTTGTCACCCATTTTAGAGACTTTGATACACTACCCCTATGTTTTCCATTACATGTTTCCTACCATTGCGAGTTGCCATCTTTATATTCATGCCATAATTCTTAGTAAATCCTTGGCAAAAGTATTCACGATTAGAAATCCCTCTTTATATCCATGCTACTCCAACGTATAACCCATATGTTACGGCCGTAAGCTTCCAAAAAGACATAGGGCCACACGTAAAATGTAAATACAGGAACATCCCACGAAAGACCAAATCACCCGTTCTGAGAGGGTTGAAGGAGGAGCTCTGTGGTAAGAACACTGTCTTTTAAGTGATTAATACCGGTTCAAATCCCGGCATCGGCTCTTCTCTTGACATTGGGCCAGTCACTGCCTCAGGCGCCAAAATTAGATTGTAGGCTCTATGGGCAAGGACTTGTGGCGTCTGCAAAATGATATGTACGGTGCTGTGTACACTGTCAGTATATAAAAACCGAAAATATTATTATTATATTACAGAAAATGACACGTGACCATATTTAGAAACCTACTAGCTAGAAGTCTCTCTAATATTGGTCACCAAAATAAATTTGAATAAAATATATAATAAGCACAAAAAAACAAAAAAAAACACATATTGAAGATTTTATTTTCATATATTTAAAGTAGTCGATATTCAAGAGTGAATTGTAAAGATTTTTTTTTTTCCGGTATCTGCCGAATTTTATTTACTTAATTTCTAAAATACAATATCCCTGAAGAGTTCATATTGATTTTGGAGTTTCTTTTCATAAAACACGGATGCCAACTGTGAGAATATTTTCAGTTTATATTTTTCTTGCCATGATTATTTTGTGTATTTGAAATGATTTCCTAGTTGAAATGAAACCACTATTGAACTGTTCATATTACCCCAGGTAGTAATTAAATGCTAATTAAGTCTGGCTCTTACCATCCTTAACAAGAATTATTAAAACCATTCATCAGTGCTAAACTGCATGGATTATCAATATGATGTTAAAAAGTATATTGGGGTAGAAGAGAGTGTGTATTCGAAACATTAGAAGTACTGTTCAACACAATTGTACTCCTGTGAACACAATTGTACTCCTGTGAAGATGCTTCTGTTTTGCAATATACGGATCCTGAAGAAATGACTTGTCTCGTTCTGCCGAAGGTTAAAAGAATATCAGATTTTTATGGGAGAAAAACTAATATGACTAACTCTCTAACTCAGACTGGTGTTCATTATTTAAATAATTGATCATGTAACTATAAAAGATACAGCAACAAGAACCTGAAATTGCAGTTTTGAGATCTCATGTGGCTGTGTTTTGTTTAAAATGCTGATAATGAGGCTGGTTTTCTGGGCTTGATATATTCATTCTTTTTTTTTTTCATATAAAATTAGGCCGACTTTAACTGTGATTATATCTACAGGTAGATAACAATGTTATGGATATATAACCTAAAGAATCTCTAGTAAAACACTTGAATATGTAGATCAACCTCCAAGAACAGCTGTTTTGATGTTAAATGGATGCTACGAGAATTAATTATCTGGGTCAAATGCGGCTATTTCCTAAAGTCTAGTGCAAGCTTCATCAGTTTGTCATTGCTTTACTATATATTTTATTCCTTGGCTTCAATAAATATAATGCTTTTTTTTTTTGCCCAGTTGGCCAGCTCTGATTTACCCCCTCCCCCCCCCCCCTTCTCTCCACCCCACACCACTTGGGTCAGTGATAGAGATTGGCGAATCCGTTTCCCGTATTTTCTCACATTTTCCCCCCAAAAATCCGCAAACAGATTTGGTCTGTTTTTTATCCACGTGGATCCATCAAAATCTGCCATTGGATACAACCCGTAGACGGATTTGTAGCATCCAATCCGCGGGTTCGGCAATCCGTTGGCGGGTTCTTAAAAATCACACACTTTGATCCGCCAACGGATTGCTGAAACTGCGGAGTGTATTGGTAATAATAATTTTAAAAATATGGAAAACGCGAATCGCCCTTTTTGACATTGATCTGAAATCCGTGGACCAAAAATAGCCTAATTTTTCTCCAGGTGCATAACAATAATGGAATACGAGATGGTTCAGAATGACGAGCCATTGGTCATCGTGATGTCACAGCACAATATTCTGTGACGTGGGGTGAGACCGCAAATTGTTTCAAATCTATGTTAAAAAACAATAATAAAAACGAAAGAATGAATTACCCCTTCAATAGTTTTCTTGCCATATCTCCCCCCTCCCCCCCCCCCCTTTATTTCAGGTTCTGGATTTCTCACTCATGCAAAATGTCACAGATTTCTGCAGTATCGAAGACTGACTTTGCAATTTTTTTTAGCCACGTTTCACTTGGCGAAATGGTGAAAATCTTTTAAAATCCTGTAAAGAAAATCATGAACGCTTTTGGGACAGTTTGACACATCTCTATACTGTGCCTATACAGCTTTATTTGGCAGACGATGCCTCGGTACAGGTAGCAGAATTCCTGCGCTAAAATGATAACACAGCACGCGGAACATCGCAATAAGGAGGACACAATTACAAGATGACAAAGTTACACACGTTATCATTTTGCAACCTTGGGGCTAAAGGTTGAACTCCATTAAGTTGATGTTATTCGTGGGAGCTAGCGCTCTCTCTCTCTCTCCCCATTTCCATGCTATCCGTGCCTATTTAGTTTAATGTTATAATAATAAATGTGCAGTATTATTATATGTGCAGTATTGTGCAGTATTATCCATTTATTGTTACAGCGTTTTTACTGTACCCATTAATGATGGGCTGTCATCTGTTGTCACATTCAATACACCGTTTTATAGAACCTTGGACTTAATGTTCTCATTCCAGGCAGATAGAGTAATAAGAAAGGCGCAAGAGGAAACGTAATCTGTATGGGAGCTGATTGTGCTTCTGGATGCTTATCAGATGCCTGCCAATATAAATTCCAATGATATGGCAGCCAAGTTCAGCAGCAACTGGCATGTTCCTTTTCAGTATGACTTACATAAAAGTTAGGAAGCAAGCTGATGAAAAGTCATTTATTTTAGAAGTTTCACATCACAAGGAAACCAAGTAGCTTTACGGGTAACGTTCCTGCATGAAAACCAAGTCTATGTGACTGACTCATTACTAAGAGTGGGCACGATTGGAATCCCTCCAGAAGCGGGTAAGTGTCTGGAGCACGTGATTGTAACTACTAAAGCAATCCGAATCAAAACCAGAGCAAAAGCTCATTTCTGCTTCCTGCGAGGATCAGATCTACTCTCGCTGTGCTTTCCCCTCCACATATACACCTCTCCTTTCTCTTGTTGCCATTTTGCTTCAGCGGGGGAAGGGTATGGATGGGAGTGGGACTAGGCTGTAGGGTTTGCATTTATATATCTTTTTTTTAAATTGTAGAACCAAAGGGGGGCGAAAAAGCGAGAGACAAAACAAGCAGAGGAAAGGGACAGCGAGAAACAAAGAGAGACAGAAAGCAAGGAGAGTGAAAGGGACAGATCCTCAACGATCAGACCGCCGATCACCAATAACTGCAGAAGGGCAAAGTTTGTGTGGGACACAGCAGTGACTCAGTCTCTCATCTCATCTCTACAATTTATAAATAGGCTTGCCACCACAGTACCTGGATTGTCACTGGAAGATCATTGGAGAGGCCTTCATCCAGCAGTGGATCGACAGGGGCTGAAAATGATGTGTGTATGTATTGTGATATAGTCCCCGGATATTAGGCAGCTTTCTTAGATCAGAAAGTGCAGCCACAACGTAAATGTGATCCATCCCACAGCTTCACCGTTACTGAGGCTGGTGGATGGGAAATCCAGACCAGAGTTCACAATGGTTCTAATGTCTCTCACCTGCTCTCCTAGTTGAGGAATAGGAATTTATGGCAGTTTGGTTTGCTGCCTCACTCTCTCTCCAGGAGGCTAGGGGCACCGCTGCTTCCCCCCCCGCAGCCAGTCAGGGGAGGACGCCCCCTTCAAGGTAACAAAAACCCTTCTTCTTATGAATTCTGTAACCGATTGTAAATGTTCTGTATTTTGTATAGATGGAAAGCGGATGAGTCGCCCAACCCTAGAAAGGGAAAATTAAGTAAGCGCTCCGATTGAGCAGGGTTTATTTGTGGTGTATTTCTATGGAAGTGTTGCAGGCCCCTGCTGGGACGGAATCTAACAGGCAAGACGCCTGAGTAACTCAAATGTATTTCAAAGTGTTGCAGTCCCACTGCTTGGGACTAATCTTACAGGCACAAACCTGAGTACCACAAATGTGTTCCAGTTAAATTTGCAGGCCCCTGCTGAGACAGAATAAAGCAGGCAGAAGCCTGAATGTTACAACATTGTGCGACGTGTTCTTTGTTTACCCTAAAAGACAGTGTCATAAAGAGCCCGGACAGACGGCAGAGCAAAGGAAGGTGTGTGTGTTGATCTATCTATTAATCTAAGCTATTAAAATAAAATAGTGCTGAAGCAGGGATATCCTGAAAACTTGACATGTGGGGGGGGGGGCTTAAGGGCTGGAGTTGAGAAGGCAGTGCACAGCCTTGCGATGTAAAAGAAGCTGGATGTGTGATGATGAGATTAAAAACAATTCAATGAGACATAATACCGATATACGAAACCTCACATTTGAGGGTTCGGAACATAAGTGGGGGTGAAAGATTGAGCGTTCTTAACCAACGGGAGATATTTTGGATTTTCACTCTAGACACCCTTACCCCTATGGGTATGAGCAAACGAGTTGAAACATTTCTTTCGAGATTGATGGGTCCATCTTTCCTACCCAATGTTCATTAACACATAGATTCATGATATTCATATTCAATATTTGGAATTTATTATATAGGTTGAACAACTATATCATACAGGAATACTGGTATACAGGCATACCCCGCATTAACGTACGCAATGGGACCGGAGCATGTATGTAAAGTGAAAATGTACTTAAAGTGAAGCACTACCTTTTCCCACTTATCGATGCATGTACTGTACTGCAATCGTTATATACGTGCATAACTGATGTAAATAACGCATTTGTAACAGGCTCTATAGTCTCCCCGCTTGTGCACAGCTTTGGTACAGGTAGGGAGCCGGTATTGCTGTTCAGGACGTGATGACAGGCGCATGCGTGAGCTGCTGTTTGCCTATTGGGCGATATGTCCTTACTCGCGAGTGTACTTAAAGTGAGTGTACTTAAAGCGGGGTATGCCTGTATATGGTTTTGTTTTGTGTCTAGTGTTCTGAGTTCTGTTTCTTGAATTTTTGCATTTTTTAATATTTTTTTTATTTTCTTATTGTCAGCACGTCTTGAACAGCAATACCGACCGGCTCCCTACCTGTACCGAAGCTGTGCGCAAGCAGGGAGACTATAGATCCTGTTACAAATGCGTTATTTACATCAGTTATGCACATATATGACGATTGCAGTATAGTACATGCATCGATAATTGGGGAAAAGGTAGTGCTTCACTTTAAGTACATTTTCACTTTACATACATGCTCCGGTCCCATTGCGTACGTTAATGCGGGGTATGCCTGTATTATTTTATGTATATTTCTGCTTGCTGTATTGTTTAAAAGAACAGAAAATAAAGCTTTATATTAGTTTCACCTTAAAAACGGTCTCCATTGCATACCTCTGCACACATCTCTTACAGCCCCCAAGAGGTTTTTTTGAACAATTACTTGCTTGAAGTGGGGAGGGCATGTCTGGTTCATCCCTGGGTGACAGAGAGCAACAAATCAATTTACAACTTTCCTCTCTAGTTCCCTCTTGAGATGCTAAACACTCCATGCCTGCTGTCCCTTCTGTCTGTCTCTTATTTATTTTACTGCTATCTCCAGAAGGATATGCATGGCACATTTATCTACTTGCTGTCTTTAACGTATGGCTTTCTCCTTCCACTGCAGTATGTTCATCTTTGGCAGCTGTAATGTATTTTCTGTAAATAAAGTTAAAAAAATATTGTATTTTTGCTGCACATTCATTAATCCCAGCCCACTCATACATTCATAACGCAGAAAAACTGAAGCATCAACCATTTTTTAATAGGAGTGTTCGATATTAATCTGTTACCTGGAATGACAGAGTTACATCAGAGGTCATTTATGTAAAGCTAAGACATTCTGACTGGCATGCCTTTAAATAATGCTTACTGAGGCAATCCCATTACACTCCCAAAAACCATTGTGTAAACAGCTTAACAGTGCCATCGACGTCTTTATTAGTCCACCCATTGTAACATTTAAACCCATTTTTATCAATAAAGTTTCAGAACAAAATTGTTCAAAGAACCTCATTTTCATCTTGGGCCTCTTTGCCCCAAGTTTACCCCGTGTATCAGATGGAGTGTCAAATGGAAGAGTTGGGGGCACACAGCTGATAAGATATATCAGATTTTGTGCACCTGTGCATAATCGTCCTCCCTCTTTGCTTCTTCAAAGAATACAGCATAATTCTCATTGGTTAACACTATGTGCTTAATGAGGGTTGTACAACCTGGTTTCCGCAGGCTTCCCTAAAGCGTTTCCGTGCAATTTTCAGGTCATTTGAAAATTGTACCAAATAAAAGAAAAATGTACAATGTATCTGATCTCAGTCGCGCTATTAGAGAGGGTTGGGGTTCCTTACAATGTATCTGATCTCAGACACGCTATTAGAGAGGGTTGGGGTTCCTTACAATGCATCTGATCCCAGACGCGCTATTAGAGAAGGTTGGGGTTCTTTACAATACATCTGATCTCAGACGCGCTATTAGAGAGGGTTGGGGTTCCTTACAATGCATCTGATCTCAGACGTGCTATTAGAGAGGGTTGGGCTTCCTTGCAATACATCTGATCCCAGACGCGCTATTAGAGAAGGTTGGGGTTCTTTACAATACATCTGATCTCAGACGCGCTATTAGAGAGGGTTGGGGTTCCTTACAATGCATCTGATCCCAGACGTGCTGTTAGAGAGGGTTGGGGTTCCTTACAATGCATCTGATCTCAGACGCGCTATTAGAGAGGGTTGGGGTTCCTTACAATGCATCTGATCTCAGACGCGCTATTAGAGAGGGTTGGGGGTTCCTCAGAATTTCACAATATAATTAAAGGGTTCCTTAACCAAAACAAAGCTGAACACCACTGTGCTAGAGCCTCGATTAACCCCCTTCCCTGCCAGAGGGGCCTGCAATCCATTGCAGATAGAGGGTAAATAAGTGTAATACATATGATACATTTTGCAGTCGAAATGGTGCAGTTTGTGTTGATAGATAAACACTCAAATAAAATAAAAAACTGCCTAGGTACCTAATTTGATTTACCATAGACTGAGCTGGTTACATTCTCTTCTCAGGGGTCCGGAGATGGCCATCTTTGATATGTGATGTAATTTATGACTGTGGAAGGCGGAGGTGCAATGAGTACTATTATTTTTGGGACCTGTCCTTTCCCTCAAGGCTAAAACATCAAGGGGGAAATTGCATTGGTATAAAGTAATAGAAACCTGTATCATATGTCTATCATATGTGTATCATATGCGTGAAAACTTGGTGTGATGCAAATGATGCTGTCTCAAATGAGTTTTGACTCATCACATCATGTTGAGTACCTACCTGATTGATACAATTTAAATTAAAACAAAATGAAGTGCATTTTTTTTTATTTTTAACTAGTGTTAGTAAATATAAATGATTAGTGTTACATTATTGATATAATAGCCATAATAAAATACTGTGTTGGTACATACAGTAGTAACTTCGTTCTTCTCTAACACTAACGGTCGTTTTAGGGTTTACGCAAAGTTCAACTTTGCAGACGATTTTGACGCCCCTTTTTCGGCGCACATACACCTTCACTTTTCATACACACCATTAGCATCTGTAGGCCAAAAAATGAAAATAGTCATTTTGTGCGCAGATTGAGACATTTCAGGTTTGTACATAGGCGTACGCAAGCGCAATTTAACATGAGATTTTCCTGCGCCAATTTTATGCCCGAAAAAATTTTTTGGCGACGTTTAGTTCGGGGGAAGGGCAACTCCAGTCCTCAAGGGCCACCGTCAGGTTTTCAGGATATCCCTGCTTCAGCACAGGTGGCTCAATCAGTTCCTGCTTCAGCACAGGTGGCTCAATCAGAGGCTCAGTCTTTGACTGAGCCACCTGTACAGAAGCTGTGGTATCCTGAAAACCTGACCTGTTAGGGGGGCTTGAGGCTTGGAGTTGAGCGCCCCTTGCTCTAAGATCACAAAATACATCACTTACACATTTCACATTCTGAGACCATAGCTTTAAAGGGAAGACTTAGGGTTCTGTTAACCCGAGATTTTAAAAACCTTTAACAATAACGCTACAAAAGCCAGACCGACAAAACACATCTCATACCACACAGAATCCCTTTTGGCAAAAAGTTAATTGGATTGAAATTGCAAGCAGCGGAAATTCTCAGAAGTACAAGATAAGATAATGTTTGTAATTAGATTTGTTTTTAAGATGCCATTAGAAAAACATGCTCCTAAGTGTCAACCGATTATTTATAAAATGAGGTGCTTAGGATTTCTGACAATATGATGAAGATGGTAATCAACCGTCCAGATTTGGGACTCGGGGATTTAACTCTCATGTGCCTCTAAAAAAAACAGGGTCTTATTTGAAGAGAATTTTGGCATTCTGTAAGGTTACCCCAAAAACCTATTTTCCTAACACAGAACAGAACACATAACTTTTAGGTTTCCACAATCAACACCCCTGCAATGTAATACTACCAGCAGAACAGGCCCTCCCAAAGGTATATGTATCCCAAATGTCCTAGTGGTTGGAGATAGCCAGTGAAGCCTCGGACAGTAGGACATTTACACATTACCTGTTCTCTCCCAAGTCCTTGCATGTTTTTGAACTTTTTTTTGGTTAAGGAACCCTATAATTAAATTCTGACATTTTTAGTAACCCCAACCCTCTTTAATAGCGCATCTGAGATCAGATGCATTTTAAGGAACCCCAGCCCTCTCTAATAGCTGGTCTGAGATCAGATGCATTGTAAGGAACCCCAACCCTCTCTAATAACGCGTCTGAGATCAGATGCATTGTAAGGAACCCCAACCCTCTCTAATAGCGCGTCTGAGATCAGATGCACTGTAAATTCTTCTGTATTTGGTACCATTTTCAAATGACCTGAAAATTGCAGGGAACCCTTCAGGGATGCCCAGGGAACCCCAATGCTTCCTAGGAAACCTCGTTGAAAAACACTGATCTAGGCAGTAATTCCACTCAGGGAAGCCACAAACAAAAATAACAGCTTTTTATTTAAAGATACAGTTTATTACAGATGGAGTGGTACTTCTTACTGCCTATTACTATTGCTTATACACCCATGGTGAAGGCTTCAGACTGGATCCTAGTATGCACATTCTAGAATATATCATTGCTAGTCACTATTTACATTTTATGATGAAATACCTCCCGCAGTATGTTGCGTGGCATAAAGATGCACGTTAAAGTCTGTTATCTCAGTGCATCTTGCAAAAAGTCAATTTCCATAAATAAGCAGGGAGATTTAGCATCCGCTCAAAAGAAACATATCACCAGTGCAACATAATTTGCTGCGGAGAAATAACGTTATTGCCAAAATAATCTCATTATTCTTCCCTCCTGAGTAGGTCCTGTGATGTGTTCCTTGTGTTGCTGAGATTTATGTGTAGGCACAAGGACTTACAATAGAGCTTTTACCCGTGCTGGCAAAATTTAGATATGAAACACCCAACATTACAGGTGAGTCCCATTGGCAAAATGTTTGCAAGATTAAAAGGACTCTGCAATGATTTTATCAACATAAAATAAATAGATTGTTTCCCCCAGATAATACTCATTGAATCTACAGACAGCAAAGCAATGATTTTTAATGAGAGGAAATAGAAGGATTTTCATGCAAAACAAGAAATACAAGTAACATAGAAATGAGGAGGAAATACTTGGAAGAAATGCCTTCCCAGGGATATCTTATACTTTGCTTGATCTTTCATTTATGTATGGTATGTATGTATGTATGTATGTATGTATGTATGTATGTATGTATGTATGTATGTATGAATGTCTTCATTTATATAGCACCATTAATGTACATAGCGCTTCACAGCAGTAATATATGTCACAATCATATAAATAACAAATAATACAAAGAACACATAAAGGGGAGAAGTGCTCCAGGCATAAAAGTGACATTTAGGAAAAGGAGTCCCTGCTCAGAAGAGCTTACAATCTAATTGGTAGGTAGGAAGAACGTACAGACACAGTAGGAGGGTGTTCTGGTAAGTGCGTCTAGAAGGGCCAAGGTTTATGTATGAGGTGTAAAGTATCAGCCACGGAGCTACTCATACAGTATGCTTCATTAAGCAGGTGTGTTTTAAGGTGGGACTATCCATGTCCACTGTTTATCTGTGTACCAATTAGGTAAGGATATCCTGTAGGATAAGGTAAAGATAAAGGCAGTAAAACAAACTCTAAAACAGAGTTTTGCCCTCTTAAAAATATTACTGTCATTAGATCATGTAACTAAAAAGAAAAAGAAGTGCTAATTCTAAGGTGATGTGTGCACTAATGTGTGTATATACCTATTACCCTAACAATTAGTAGGAATATAGGGGCAGCCTATGATATGACTCTGACCACCTATTCAGAGATGGATGAACATGTGGAAAAATGTATATCACTGGCTCCTATAAATGCATGTAAAATGAATAAATAATAAAAAATAGTATACAACCCGGACTGGTGTGGATATCTGGAACCCGGGATGATGATATCATACACATGAAAAATAAAAATAAATACAAAACATAACGTAATACTGTAAAATTACAACAAAATAACATAACATGTAGACACTAGACTATTAGCTGGAGCTGAGACGCACAACAGGTGTACTTCAAAAGTAAAAACACATTTATTAAAACAACAACACTAATAATATAAAAGAATACAATGTTCTCCCTATAGAAATGTCCCACAGAAAATTCCACTGAACGGCTGAATTGACCACTTACCAGATGGCAGTGGGTCACAAGCAGTGGACAGATCTGAGAGTGTCCCCTCTCTGCTGTGGCGCTGGTATTCCAAACAGGTCAGCTTAGCTGTAATGCTTTATCTCTGCAGACGCAAACTGCACCGTGCAGGTCCCCGGATAGGACACTCTGAATGGGATACCAGGGATTGCTATAGGAGAGAGAGCGAGCTCCGTAATCCCTGGTATCCCATTCAGAGTGTCCTATCCGGGGACCTGCACGGTGCAGTTTGCGTCTGCAGAGATAAAGCATTACAGCTAAGCTGACCTGTTTGGAATACCAGCGCCACAGCAGAGAGGGGACACTCTCAGATCTGTCCACTGCTTGTGACCCACTGCCATCTGGTAAGTGGTCAATTCAGCCGTTCAGTGGAATTTTCTGTGGGACATTTCTATAGGGAGAACATTGTATTCTTTTATATTATTAGTGTTGTTGTTTTAATAAATGTGTTTTTACTTTTGAAGTACACCTGTTGTGCGTCTCAGCTCCCAGCTAATAGTCTCTCTAGTGTCTACATGTTATGTTATTTTGTTGTAATTTTACAGTATTACGTTATGTTTTGTATTTATTTTTATTTTTCATGTGTATGATATCATCATCCCGGGTTCCAGATACCCACACCAGTCCGGGTTGTATACTATTTTTTATTATTTATTCATTTTACATGCATTTATAGGCGCCAGTGATATACATTTTTCCACACTGTCATTAGATCACTTTGCTTCCACTTGGGATTATATCCCATTTATAAATAAATCCTATGTATTCCCATGCGATTCCTGTCTGAACAACACCTAAGTAAGGGGAATTAGATAAGGAAAGTTATGCAACAGAGATAAGGGCAGTATATACTTCAGGTTACAATTTTTACAAGCATTTCCAAGATAAATGTTTCAGCATGTGACAATGTATAATTCTACATTCTTACCTATGCTGGCCAGCGTTTGGTGCTCCTGTTATAAATATGTAAAACTCCTGATGGTGTGCCTAACATAATGGCCACCTTTAAGTTTAAATCAATCCTTCAGTCAGTGTAACTCAGCAGCTACAATGTATCCTGATATTACTAAGGCAACATTGCAATGTTACAGTTTGCAGATCAAACTGCTGGGAACATTGGCAACAAATTATCACAAACAGCAAAGTGTTGCAAAGATCTTGCACTTGGGAGGTGGGCGAAAACCTGCTACATAAATCAAAGGATTCTTTAAAACTCATTAAAAATGGCATTGAGTTAAAAAAAAAAAAAAACAATCAGTCACTATTATCTAATACTACATATATGTTTTATTATCTTAAATAAATCAGTTAAGATTTCACATGTTTTGCGGCTTTAAAAATTATTTTCCAAAAAATACATCCTGACATTATTTGCCATTATTTCATAGCTTTAACCTAAATGGGACTGCACCTTCACATCCTATCTTTTGTACAGTCTCTGTTTGGGTATCAGTAAAAGAAACAATTAATGAAGATAGCCAACAAAGTCCGACCCCCCGCAGTGTCTAGATGCCATTTATTAGCCGTCTAACCTTTAGACAGACGGCAGAGGCTTTATTAAAGCTGTTGGATTTGCTCTGACAGTCAACTCCCCTGGGCAGAAAAGGATGGATGAAACTAATATGTGCTGCTAATTGCAGTTGCTCATCTGACTATGAGAAGCTGATGTCTTTAAGGAATCAAGTCATCTCACTGAAAACAGCTCACAAGACATTACAAGCCATGGACTGCTGGGGAACAAGCCACCGTACAGTTGAATAAATAAATAACCACATGGCATTCATGTTCAGAATAGCAACAAAAAATGGATTGCATAAACATGAGGTCGGGCACAAAGACTCCATACATTAGCGCTAAAGCATGAGTTATCTTTTCAGGTGTCATCAACATCAGACTGTTGGTGACAGATTCATCTTTTACAGGTGAAGTACCATTTAGAAGTAAACTGGACTTGAATGGGGTGTTAGGTGTATTAAGGTGTAGTACCATTTAGTAAATCTAGCCCTGTGACAGGGCAGAACCCCTGTCTAAAAGGGATTCAATAGAAAGCCTGTATTGGTCTGAGGAATCCAGCAAGGAGCTGGTTAATTGCAGCTAAAGACAATTAACCAGTCTGCACCTGGCTCATAAGACAAGTAGAAAGGCCTCCTGCTTGAACTGCAGGGGATCTCTTGTACACAGTGGGACTGTGTTGCCAGCAAGAGACTCACGGGAACAGTTGTCTTGAGCAAAGAAGGACTGTGCTGTCTGCAAGATATCCAGAAACCAAACCCTCTGTTCCAGGGCGCTGGAACCCGCCAGAGGGTGGCCGCCCCAACAGTCACAACCCAGAGACAGACATAAAGGGCTCCCTGCTTACAGGTACCTCTTTTGACTTTGGGGTCATAGGTTGCCAAGAAGCCTATCCTCCCAGTCCTGCCGATGGGGACGGGGAAAGTGAGTTAGCCCTTACACAGGGACAGGCTGTTTATTTATTTGTGTACTTCCTTAAAACTGTAATGTATAAAGCTACGGGCTGAATAAAAGCCATGGTTTGGTTCCCCAAATATGTCTCACTGGTTGTACCTCTGCACATGCCTCTTACAAGGCCTTAAACCAGGGGATGCTCAGCTCCAGTCCTCAAGCCCCTCCCCCCCAGGATATCCCTGCTTCAGCACGGGTGGCTCATTGAGCCATCTTTGCTGAAGCAGGGACTGAATGAGCCATCTGTGCTGAAGCAGGGACTGAATTAGTGGCTTAGTCTTAGACTAAGAAACAAAAGGATATGTATAACAAGGCGCCTGTGGTTAAAAGGATATATATCCAACCAGTAGAATAGCCAGGGATAGGCTCCAGACGTAGTGATGTGCGGACGATAGATGTAAACAGGCGGTGGATAAATCTGAGAGTATCCCCTCTCTGCTGCTCAGACAGCTACTGCAACCGGTCCGGTCTGTAGATAGAGCGTGGCACACGCCCGCCGGCATGTGTGAGTAGAGCTTCTATCAGCTGGTAGTGCAGGACATGCAGATAGGTTCAGAACGGCTACAGCAGATTCGCCTGATGTATAAGTATATCCGTCTGCCTGGAACAGCTGATTCGTCACCGGATCCGTTCGGGAAGGGGGGAAATCACCACAGTGCTGCAGTGGGAGTCCAAAAATGCCACCCTACGCGTTTCGAAAGCGGGAAGAAAGCAGCACGCTTTCGAAACGCGTAGGGTGGCATTTTTGGACTCCCACTGCAGCACTGTGGTGATTTCCCCCCTTCCCGAACGGATCCGGTGACGAATCAGCTGTTCCAGGCAGACGGATATACTTATACATCAGGCGAATCTGCTGTAGCCGTTCTGAACCTATCTGCATGTCCTGCACTACCAGCTGATAGAAGCTCTACTCACACATGCCGGCGGGCGTGTGCCACGCTCTATCTACAGACCGGACCGGTTGCAGTAGCTGTCTGAGCAGCAGAGAGGGGATACTCTCAGATTTATCCACCGCCTGTTTACATCTATCGTCCGCACATCACTACGTCTGGAGCCCATCCCTGGCTATTCTACTGGTTGGATATATATCCTTTTAACCACAGGCGCCTTGTTATACATATCCTTTTGTTTCTATGCTATCATTCTGACCAGGGGGTCAGAATTTGTATTTCAGGCAGCCCCTTATATGTGGACTACATTCCCCATTTAAGGTTGTACAATATTAATTGTTTTATCATTTTATCTTTCTAGTTAGCGCTACCTATTCTCTGTTTTGCAACAATTAGTCTTAGACTAAGCCTCTGATTAATCCACCTGTGCTTAAGATGGGATATCCTGAAAATCTGACCTGTTGGGGGGCTTGGGGACTGGAGTTGAGCCCCCCTGCCTTAATCCATGGCATTTAGTTATATTTAGGATGCCATTATCTTTTTCCGAGTAGCTTTTTTATTTTTCCCAACTCTGTTGGGTCGCTGTTCCATGAAACCCACTTTTCAGTGCAGAAGTCCTTACCCACATGTTAGAGATGGATGGATACTCAACTTAAAAAGTCAGGCAGTTTGGCAGCCAAGGTGTACATCAGCCAAACGTCCCTGCACAGAACCAAGCTTCCGAAATCATACCGACCGGCCACGTCGACATATAGAACAAGCCTCTTACGTGTTGAGAGCAGATTGGGAAATGGAGCCCTTTCTGATAACCTGGCACTCATGCCTGGTCCATAATGCAGCACGGAAGGTGACACGAGAAATGACGGAGGAGCCTGCAAGTCTTAGGCCGCGCATATAGTGACCGCGACCGGTGACGGGACGGGTGACGTCACCCGTCGCCGCTAGCAAAAGTTATATTTCGCTTTGCGGCGGCGGCGCAGGCTGCCGGGCATTTGATTTGTTCAGGGGCTGTCACATGAGGCGACAGCCCTTGAAAAATCAAATATTCCCGGTTTCCAAAGTCCGCGACGTCGCTCCGTCGCATTGCCGCCGTCGCGCTTACTATAAGCGCACGCGGCAGCGGCAATGTATTTGTTTTTGGGGCGGCGGCGCCCGTCGCGGGCACTATACGCGCGGCCTTAGAATTACCACTTCAACGGGCCCCAAGCTGTTCTGAGAGATAGCATCACTCAGTGAATAGGGACCAGTGTGTCATGTGATAACGCTAAAGTTGAAAGAGGTGCACAATGCTAAGGTAACTGTAGCAAAATGTAACAGCTCTTGCAACTTGTCTCAACAGTTTTCAGAGGAAAATATTAATAACCTTTTGACCCAAGCTGAAAAGTGGATCTTAAAGCAGCATATTATTATTATTATTATTATTATCATATTATTTTTTTATATATATTTTTTTTTCTAAATCCCCTTTTTTGTAACAGGGTGGGGTGTCTCCGGAGCTGTAATGTGAGATTCTCAGCCCCGGGGGCCGCCCTACGCCCCGAGATACATACAGTAAAATTAGCGCATTCCAGTCCCCTCCGGGGGGAAACAATATGGCAGCCCAACAGGTAGCCACCACATCATCCGCTGCAGCTTCCTATTGGCCCAGGTGAGGCGGAGGATTTTAAAAACCAGGAAGCCCAAAATAATTTTGCATGGGGCAGATTTCTTCTCCAGCAAAGGCAAAACCTGTTAAATAAGGGTTGGAACACACGTGAATGGCAGTGGATGTCAGCGAATCCTGGCCTACTATCTTATTTGCATGACCCTGGTAAGTATTAGCACTGCCTATCTTATCAAAATGGCGATGGTTTAGTGTGGGCAGGCGCTGACTTGTACAGTCTCTATAATATCTGTATTATTAAAGAAACCCCAAGTCTAACAAGTTCAATCACATCATCCATGTTCAGTATATGGTTTTTTTTCCCCACCACTGCTCTCTGTCATTATCGTATCGTCACAAGTACATTCAGCTGGGTTAAAAGTTATCAGTGGGATATAACACTCACAGTCTTCATTTTCTGACTGTGCCAATGCTATATAACCCATTCATTTCTCTCCCAGAATGGCAATAAATGCCATTACATGCATTCCTGCATTGAAACACAAGAAAATGGCCTGTAATATGTTTTATGGGTTCATAAGGTATCTAATGGCTTATGGATCCTTATCTGATTTTTTTTTTTTTTTTTTAAACACACATTAATCACCTACAAACATATTAATGAATAGTAGAAGTGGCATTAAAGTGGCAATCCAAGCCAGCGATTTCTTGAACCTCGTTCACTTCAGCTCCGGGGACCCCCTGCTTCCAGAGATACAAACCTCCATATGGGGTGCAGGGAGCCACTCCGCTTGCAGGGTTCACGTAATGTCGGCGTTTAAAGCTCCCACGCCCTGCGGGCCAATAGGAAGCCGTGACGTCATCAGGTTCGGCTTCTTATTGGTCCGCGTGATATCAGGAAGCTCTATCTCAGGAAGCAGGGGGTCCCCGGGAGCTGAAATTAATGGGGGTTCAGCTCTGAAGACACCCTGCTTCAAACCTATGTTAAAAACCAGTAATACCACAAAAACCTGAATTGCTCCTTTAATATATAATGCTACCGTTGCTAGTTCACTTTTGGACTCAACAACAAATCTCTAGCTCTAAAAAAATAAATAAAAAAACGAAGAGGAACAATCACGTTGCAAAGTAAACAGACTTCATTTGTAACATTAACAAAAAGATGCACATTAGACTCTGGCAGAGTGGATTGTACATTTCTTTGTTCTTCAGAATAGAACTGGATGTTTCCTTTGTTCCATTTACTCTGTTATTATTGGGTTATTGATCGATTCCGTTTGCACACAACAAAAAGAAATGAGGAAAAAAAATGCAAAATGCAAGTACATCGAAAGAAGATGTAGCATGTAGCACTTCACTTTTTGGGACACCTCCATAGGGCTGAATTTACTAAGCAGTGCTGTCCCGAAATACTTTTTTCCCGCTGGAAGACGCCTCATGGGCTATTCAAACTAAATATGGGTTTCAAATTGGGATCCATTTGCCGCATCAAAGTGCATTGCAATTCCTTCTGGCAGTGACGGGGTTAATGTTTTAGCTTCTATCTGGTTCTCAACATCTCTGTATCTAAGAATCTGGCAGTATTTGTCAGGTCAGATAGTTCTTAGATTTAACTTGCGTTTTTTTTCTCTTTCAATTTCTTTTACAATATTATTCTGCGTGTTTTCTGATTTTCATATTTGTTTTAAGGCAAGTTGTTCGTTTGCACAGCAGGAAATTATGCAGTAATGTATGTGGAAGACGAGACCTGACGGTCCTTATCTGCTGCCCCCTTTAACTTACAGTGAATATGTTTGTCCAAATATTTAAACTGCTCCCAATTCAAAACGGTGATGATAGAGAATACTTATGAGCACATTCATGTGTGAAACAGATCCAAAAACCTGCTTTATACCCCAATCACACAGCATATAGTGCTTCCTCCCACTGTAGCCAGGGATTCTGGGTAATAATATGCAAACGTGCACTCATAGGAGCCTAATTACAAACTGATTTTTTTGGTGCATGACAAACTCACTTAAATTTGCGCTTGTGTACACCTATGTACTAAGCTCATATTTCTCCATCTGCGCCAAAAATGACTTTTTCATTTGTTTTTGCACACAGAACTATATATATATATATATTTTTTTTTAGTACCATTTATATCTGTACACTGGCTATTTCACAAGATCAATTAAAAGTGAGTCAAAATCATCAATCAACCCTAAAAAGACCCTAATCGGTTTAGCGTTCGATTAAGTTGCTATGCATCAATCCAAAAATGTATTTTTCACAACACAGATGTTTCATCATTTTCACAGCATAACTATTACTAATAGTTGCCAGGTGGCCTTTCCAACAAATACTGCACACAATGGTAAAAGATGCGACCCCCGGCCCCCCTCCCCAAATACATTTATTTTTAAATACACCCTGCCCAATATTACACCCACCCCCCCAATACATATAAAAAAATACACCCCCAATACATATAAAAAATACACCCCCTAATGCATAAAAAAAATATAACCCCCAATAGATATAACACATACATCCCCCAATACATATAACAAATACATCAACCCACCCCCCATACATATAACAAATAAATCCACCCACCCCCGATACATATAACAAATACATCCACCCACCCCCCATACATATAACAAATACATCCACCTACCCCCCATACATATAACAAATAAATCCACCCACCCCCCATACATATAACAAATAAATCCACCCACCCCCCATACATATAACAAATACATCAACCCACCCCCCATACATATAACAAATACATCCACCCACCCCCCATACATATAACAAATACATCCACCTACCCCCCATACATATAACAAATACATCCACCTACCCCCCATACATATAACAAATACATCAACCCACCCCCCATACATATAACAAATACATCCACCCACCCAATACATATAAAAAAATACACCCACCCCCAATACATATAAAAAAAATACACCCACCCCCAATACATAAAAAAATACACCCCAATACATATAAAAAATACACCCCCCACACCCAATACATACAAAATTAAGACTTACCTTGGGGATGGTCTCAGGTCGGGCCCGGAGGCAGCGGGGGACTGGTTGCTGCTGGGGGAGAGAGCCTGCAGGGGGCCGGAAGCCGGTCAGTGCAATTTCCCACCATCTTCCCATGTATTTCTCTCCTCTCCGTCTCACTCCCTATTCCTCACTCAACCCCCTCTCACCTCGCATGTATTTCTCTCCCCTGCGCCTCACTCTTACTCCCTCTTACCCTCACTCACTCCCTCCCCCCTCTCTTCTCTCACTCGCCCCCACCTTCCGTCAATTACCCCACTCTCACTCAATCCTCCCCCCTAGAAAATACATACCAAAAAACCCACTCCATAAATACATATAACCCCACCCTCGCACATAATAAAAATACACCCACAACCAATACATGATAAAAATACACCTCCCACCCCAATACATAATAAAAATACACTCCCCATCCCCCAAAATATATTTAAAAAAATGCACCCCCACTCCCCAATGCATATTAAAAAATACACAGAAAGAAAGTAATGATAGACAGCACTCAAAAAAATGACTGATAATAAATGCAAGATGCAGGGTGCAAAATGAGGAACAAAAGAAGGAACCAATTCATCCTAAATAATTACAAAACAGTAATAATAGTTCCAGCACTCACTGACTAATGGAACTAATCTCAGGAGTAGGTAAATGCCAATTAAAAAAAGTGTTTAATATCTGCACAATTTAAATACACAGAGCAATGTGACACAGACACAATAATACAAAATACAAAATGAAAAAATAGGTAGCAAAAGGACACAACCCCAAGGATAAGAAGTGGAGAGCAAGTGGGGGGGGGGGAAGGAGACAAGGGGCAATAAATGGGGAAAAATAGGGGGGCAACGTTTCGGGGACAGACCCCTTCTTCAGGCCCATTACCTTTCGTCCCCAAAGGGACAAAGAGGTACTTCCCTTACCCCAGTACCCCAATAACAATAAACAGCTCCCCTGATGAATAAGCAAATGAGTAACCTTATAAGCTACCAGAATCTGAAACAACAGTAGAGAGAATAGCCTATGTAGAAATCCAAAAAATAGTTTGTACGTCACTTTTTGCTTCTTATTCCTTCAACTCATGCCTGCTGTTTCACACAGCTTTTAAAGCAAAGCCTCACTTTCAAAGGGAGGTAAAGTCATTAATGCATCGTTAAAAATTATTAAGGTCAAGTGAAGTGACTTGAAGATAATGACCATTGTACATTAGCTATTCAATCGCATGCTGAATGGGGGCCTCCTGGGATGATACAGTCCCAAGTAGAACCAAACTGAGTCTGTAATACTGTCCGGTTAAATCTTGGTGATTGGTGCCTTTCTTTAAAAACAAGAAACAGACGGGGGGCGTGTCTATGACGTCATCCAGGACAGTCGGGTAAAAGCTGAGCTCCAGAGACCCTCCTGAATAACCGCAGATTTAAACCCTTTTATCCCGGGCAAAAACCCTGAAAAAAGCCCCTGACGACCCTCTAAAACCAGAGAGATGGCTAATAAGGGGACAAATCCCCCGACTCTGGGAGTGGGGAACTACTTCTCTCCTGCAAAACAGCCTGCTGAGACAGGGAATAGAAAGCAAGATGGCCCCCAGGCTTCGGGCCCACGAGGCAGACAAGGCCTCTCAGACTCAGCAAGCCTTACTGAGACCCCCCCTTCCCCGGACGGGGGGATCACAAAGGCATACCTGGAGGACCTCCATGCCAAGCTCCAAAGTTCACTACAGGCTAATATAAAGGACGCGGTAGCGGAAATTAGGCATGATATCCAGGGGCTGCAGGAACGCACTACCACACTGGAGACCAGGCTGGATGAGGCCTTACACCACCAGTCAGAGGCCCATGATGAGATCATACGCCTGGGCCAAGAAATAAATATACTACGTGACGGACTGGAGGACCAGGAAAACAGGGATCGCCGCCAGAACCTGCGGATCCGCGGCATCCCTGAGGCGGTGCTACCCACGCATCTGCGCGCATACCTGAAGGACTTCTTCCTCTCCATATGCCCAGACCTTGATTCCCGGGACTTGGAAATGGACAGGGCGCACAGAGCCCTGGGCCCGCGCTCCGAGGACCCCAACCGTCGGCGGGACGTGATCGTGCGGCTCCACAGCTACTCCACCAAAGACAAACTAATAGGAGCTAGCAGAGGGAGGGACACGATCGCGTTCCGCAGCGACCGGCTTCAGGTCTATAACGACCTCTCCAAGCTTACGGTGGATCGACGCAAAGCACTACGTCCCCTAACATTACTCCTTCGTGCGAAAGAAATAAACTACAGATGGGGGTTCCCTTTCAAATTGATTATTCCCCACAAGGGTAAATTCCTCACCATCCGGCACCCTGAGGATATGATGCACTTAGCAAAAACCCTGGGCCTTCCCGTGGACTCCCTCCAACCTGCCCACCCAGCTGGTAACCGGGACCAGGAAAAAGATGACCAACCTGTGAGAGCCTCGGAGCGGATTGCCGAGCAAAGACAATCCCGCGACAAATAAAGAAACACTCAGAGACAAACCAACCTCCCGCCCGGATCCACGCCAGCATCAGCCCTGAAACTCACCCAAAATGGCGCCTGATGCGACCTTACCTTCCCATGGAGAAGACCTCCGGATCGCGGCAGCGGGGTGCCCTTCTTCCTCCCCGGTCCCAGAAGCCCCACCAAGAATAATCGGAGGGCGGACACTGCGCGACCAACTGCGGATCTTCGCGGCTACTCGCGGTGCTCGACAAGGACAACGCCATCGCCTGCTCCAAATTTCTCCCCAAAAATGGCGTCCGGAATGAACTTACCGGTCCACGTGGCGCCCCTGGCTGAGTTGCAAGCTCCCTCCACAAAATGGCGCCCGCTGGGGACGTCCCCGCCCGCGGTGCTCCGTGGGACCTGCTGGCGCGCCACGGCTGACATCAGCAGGAGGCGCGCCTCACATCCGGCGCCAACGGAGACCCCGCCTGAACCCGGAAGCCGTCCCCGCCCACGGAGCATCATGGGGCTCACGGACGAGCCGCAAATGACGTCGGCAGGGTGCGCGACCCGCGCCCGGCGCCGACGGAGGCCTCGTCTGCTCCTGGTCCGGGGGGCGGTACCGGGGCCGGGGCGCCGGGCCCCCCGAGCGACTCCCAGCGGCTGAGTGACACACCGCTGATACCACAGGATACTCCCAGCTCGGGGCAGCTTGGCGCTCCCCCCGGTGGGCCCTTCCGGGGCAATCTTATACCCTCACCGGATCCCGGGCTCCCTCTCCCTCCCTGGAGGAGTGCTGCCAGCGCAAGTCTCCACAGCCCCACATGAGCCCTTCCGCGGTCATACTTCCAGGGATGGGGTCTGTAAAACTATGATACCCACATATATTCCCCTCTGAGTCTCTTCCTACCACCCCTAAGAGTCAGCTGGGTACCCCCCTCACTACCCTATAGTTGTGTTATCCCCCACTAGAAGGATTATCAGGATCAGACATTGACTCCTTTCCTCAAGCTCCCATTCCTTTATCGTTAGCGTTATAGAGGTTCCCCCATTTTGATTTTGATTCAGGGCCCCATGAAAGGGTTCTGTTGTTGCTGCTGCGAACGTTACTGTTATTGCTCCGAATGGAGCTCATGTTATTATGCTCGCTTCACTTACAGGCTGAGACTAATTGTTGCTCATGCGGATATATGTATCTCCCCCCCCGTTCCCCTACCCCCCCCCCCGTTCCCTACCCCCCCTTCGCCCCCCCTCTCCCCTTCCCCCCCCCCTCTCCCCTTCCCCCCCCCTCTTCCCTTCCCCCCCTCTCCCCCCCCCTCTCCCCTTTCCCCCCCCCTCTCCCCTTCCCCCCCTCTCCCTCCCCTTCCCCCCTCTCCCCCCCCTCTCCCCTTCCCCCCCCCCTCTCCCCTCGTCCCCCTTCCCCCCCCTCCCCCCCCTCTCCCCTTCCCCCCCCTCTCCCCTTCCCCCCCCCTCTCCCCTTCCCCCCTCCCCACCACCCCCTCCTCCCCCCACCACCCCCGCCCCCCCTCCCCCCCCTTCCCCCCTCTCCCCCTCTCCCCCCTCTTCCCCTCTCCCTCCCCCCACCCTACCCCTACCACCAACCCCCCCCCCCCGCCTTCACCAACTCACTACCCTCTCACTCTGCTAAAACTGTTCCCACCAATACACAGGTGAGAGAGACACTGCTCGGACTAAAAGCAGGAGGCAACGTTGGTATTGAATGCTATGCTTATGATATGTCAGAACTGTTCTCCCCCCCCTTCTGCCCCTTATCTCCCCCCCCAACCCCCTCCCCCCTCCCGTATCACCCCCCTTTTCCTCCCACACCTTCCCCCAACTCCTCCCCTCCACCCCCCCCACCCTCCTTTCTTTCCCCTCTTCTCACACCAAGGACCACTCCACGGAGGGGACGCACCAGAACCTCACCGCCCCGGGAGGGCCCAAGAGACCTCAGGCTCATTCAACACTTATAGACACCTACCCGAGCGGTCAAGGTACACTATATGGCCGCCTGTAAACACAGTACAGAAGCTAGGTACACATTAATCGGACTCTTCCCAGAAGCGGTCCCCTACCCAGCCTAACCCTGAACCCCCCACCCACTCACCTCCCCCCCACCGCCCACCCTCAGAACTGAGCAGCCCTGCGCCTGCCCTCTCCCCTTCCCACTCCCCACAGTGCCCATACAGGAGAGAAACCCAATCTTCTAGGACGCCCACGGTCTGCATGTTTTGGCTGTAACTTCCAATAGCTAAGGGTCTCTACTCGGCCCACCCTTACTGGAGACAGTCGTCGGACCCGCCCCCCTAGGGTCTTAAACCACCCCAGCCGGTCTTTAAACCAGATCGGTTTCAAACTTTACAGACCCCAATAGGGTCTACCTTCCCTCTTTTCTACCTCCGCTGATCCTATCCCAGCGGTTCCCCTCCCACCCTACCCCCCGTCCCACTTGGTTGTCCAGCTACCATCTTAACTTACAAATAGTCAACGCTCATTCCAAGCAGAATGTCACGCCAACAAGCTCTAAAGTTTATTTCCCTAAATGTCAAGGGCCTCCACAACACCAGAAAAAGACGCCTGGCCCTACAGGAACTTAAGAGGTTGGGAGGCGATGTTGTTTTCCTCCAAGAGACACACTTCACATCTCAGGAGCCGCCTAAAACATTCCAGCATGTGTATCCGATGAGCTACTTTGCCTCATATAGTAGTAAACGCAGAGGGGTCGCCATTCTGATTCGTCAGGGCACCCCATTTAATCTTGCTAAAATCCAGGCAGATCCAGAGGGAAGATTTATTGTGGTCTATGGTTCGCTCTCAGGCTCGGCAATCGCCCTTATTAACCTATATGCCCCAAACGAGAACCAGACAGATTTCTTAAAAACAGTTCTGGCAGAAATTGACCCCCAATACCTATCATCGCTACTTATTGCAGGCGATCTAAATATGGCTCTCAACCCTAAAGAAGATAAATCGAGCCTCCCAGGGCGACAACAATCCACCCAGTCACAAAGACTGGGGAAAAAATTCAAGGACATAATGGGGGACTTTTCACTTTTAGACATCTGGAGAACACAACACCAGGGACAAAGGGATTATACCTTTTACTTGGCCCCTCACCAGACATATTCCCGTATAGACTACTTTCTTGCTACCAAGAACATCCTAGAAGCCGCCCTAGATACTGACATCGGCCCAATCACGTGGTCAGATCATGCTCCCATCACCCTGACCCTATCCATCCCATTCGTGAAAACAACCTCGTATTCCTGGAGACTGAACGACTCCCTACTGAATCACGCAGAGACAGTACGGGAGATCAAAAAATCCCTTAAGGAATATTTCCGGACAAATATAGGTACTGTTACCTCTCCAGCGAGCCTGTGGGAAGCCCATAAGGCGACAATTAGAGGACATTTCATCTCGATTGCCTCCCATAGGAAAAAAACTAAACTTAAACAAACCAAAGAGCTAACAGACAAAATAATAAGTTTAGAACAACAGCATAAAAATAACCCTTCCCGGAAAATTTATAAATAGTTGACTTCTACCAGAAGCGACTTAAGAATAATTCAAATGGACAATGTCGAAAAAGCTCTTAAATGGACGGGTCAGAGGTATTACGATAAAGGGAACAAGGCCGACAGACTTCTTGCTAGCAAGTTACGAGGCATACACAAAAGATCGCAAATAACGGCGATTCGGAATAGTGCTGGTGAGCTCCTATACAATGAAAAAAAAATTGCAGAGGAATTCACTAAATTTTACTCTAAATTATATAACCTACGGGCTCACTCTGCTAGCCCAGACCCGAAGGAGCTATCGGCTACCATTGATTATCTAGCTGACTGCAACCTCCCCTCATTAACAGAGGAGGAACTCCTTCTCCTGAACGCCAAAATAACGGCGGAAGAACTAGAATGGGCCGTTAAGGCCTCCAAAATTTCTAAAGCACCGGGCCCTGATGGTTTCACAAATGCCTACTATAAGAAGTTTCTCCCCACTCTGTCCACCCACCTTTTACAATTGTTCAACTCATTCTTAGAAGGATGTCCTATCCCATCTTCAATGTCGTCCGCCAATTTGGCCATAATCCTTAAAGAAGGGAAGGACCCCACACAATGCGGTAGCTATAGACCAATCTCACTGTTGAACAATGATCTAAAACTATACAGTAAAATATTGGCGAACAGACTTAATCCAATTCTCCCGAGACTAGTACACATGGACCAGGTCGGGTTTGTCCTGGGCCGTCAGGCCTCAGACAATACCCGTAAAATCATTAACCTTGTTGACCAGGTCCACCTTACAGACTCACAAGCTATGTTACTAAGCTTAGACGCAGAGAAGGCATTTGACAGAATTGACTGGCTGTTCCTAGACCAAACATTTTAAAAATTCGGATTCAGGGACTCCTTTCTTACAGGTGTCCAGGCGCTCTACCAAACTCCATCCGCCTCAGTTAGACTATCGGGTGGAGGAGCGGAACAAATCCACATTCGAAATAGTACCCGACAGGGTTGCCCCCTCTCCCCTCTCCTTTTCGCTCTCACGATTGAACCAGTGGCGGCCAAAATAAGACAAAACCCAAACATCCAGGGTATACCTATGGCCACGGAACAATACAAAATTTCCCTATTCGCTGACGATATTATCCTGACCTTGACCAGACCCCTAACTTCCCTCCCCAACCTCCAGATGGAACTGACGGAGTTTGGAAAGGTTTCAGGATATAAAATAAATAGCGACAAATCTGAGGCCCTAAATATTAATCTTCCCGACCCCACAATCAAACTCCTCAAGCTGAATTTCAGCTACCGATGGTGCCCCTCATGCATTAAGTATCTGGGAATTAATGTATCTAGGCACTATCGGGACCTATATAGGGATAACTACCCGAAACTATGGGATCAGATCAAAAGGGATCTAGATCGGTGGGAAGGTTATCAGATCTCATGGATTGGGAGGATGATCTCTACCAAAATGAATATACTCCCAAGAATGTTGTACCTATTCCAGACGCTCCCAATCCAGGTCCCGGCCGCCGATCTAAAATATATACAGAATAGACTACTCCACTTCATTTGGCAGGGTAAGAGACCCAGGGTAGCCAGATCAGTCCTGATGACCACGAGATCCAGAGGAGGGATGGGGGTGCCTGACCTATATAAATACTATCTAGCCGCTCAGCTCAGGCAGGTAGTAATGTGGAACTCAGACCCGACCCGATGTTGCTGGGTGGGAATGGAAACTCGGTGTGCCAAACTGCCTTCTCTGCAAGCCTGCCTCTGGAGCCTGAACAGAGGAGATGGCCACTTACACAATCTTAAGCTACAGGCCTCACGATTCACGTGGGACACCTGGTCCAGATGCAAACTTAAATTTAACCTCACATCCATAAACTCACAACTCACCCCCTTCGTTAATAACCCTAAATTCCCTCCAGGATGCGGATCTAAGCTGTTCGCCCACTTTCACACACGGGGTATAGAGGCGATTGCCGACGTACTGAGCCTAGGGAAGCTCCTGAGCTACCAAGAACTGAGGAACAAATTTAAAATTACAAAATTGGACACCTTTAAATATCTACAAATTAGAAACTTTGTTAGAACTACGTGCCCTCATCCAGAATACCCCACTCTCACGACGTTTGAACTCTTGTGTGAGGACAAGTCTTACCAGAAGGGACTTATCTCTGATATATATAATATCCTAATGCGCTCAACGTCCCCTACACAGCACGACTACATGCTGCGATGGAAACGTTGATATAGAAAGAGAGACTTGGGAGGAAATCTGGCAGGCAGCCTCAGAAACTTCCCTTTGCACCACAATTAAGGAAAACATCTATAAGATCATGTTTGGCTGGTATCTTACCCCAGCACGATTAAACCAGATCTATCCTCTGGCATCAGACCAATGTTGGAGAGGCTGTGGTAATAGAGGGGACATGGCCCACATCTGGTGGACCTGTCCAGAAATTGTGAAATACTGGGCCAAGGTCCAAATTCTTATAAAAGAGGTCACAGGCCTAGAAATTCCTATTGAACCACTGACCTTCCTGTTGGCTGCACCCATGCCGAATATAGTTCGGCCCACCAGGAAATTAATATCCTTCATTCTCACTGCGGCGCGATGCTGTATTGCGGCCTCCTGGAGGAAAACAGCTACGCCAGCGCTCAATACAATAAAGAAAAGGATTGGGGAAGTTATGACCATGGAAAGACTCACAGCCAACATCAAACAAAAAACCCCGGCCTTTGAGGATATCTGGGAACCCTGGTTCCACTTTTCCAGAGCGCCCCGATCAACCCAGGGAGGTGGGAGACTAACTCCCCCCCCATAAGACAAAATCAGTACGAACCTCATCAACCACACTCTATCAGCCCTGTAGGACGACAATACCCTCCCCCCCCCATCCCCCTCCCCCCCCTTCTTCCTCCCACCCCCTCAACCACCCCTCCACCCTCCCTCCTTACCTTCTCTCTATGAAGGCTCCCCCCCTTTTTTTTTTTCATGGACAACTTAGGTTGCCCTTCTTTCCCCCCCTTTAAAAAAAATATGTTTTGGAAAATGTTAGGCAACAAAATTTGTCAGAAATGTTGTACCCTCTAAAAATGCCTAATAAAAACATTGAAAAAAAAAAAAACAAGAAACAGACTAGGATAAGTATTTTTCAACCATTCCTGAGTGCTCATTTGCATGTCATTACCCAGAATCCCTGGATGCAGTGGAAACATTGTATGTTAAGAGATAATGGGGAAAGGCAGGGCTGTGGACCTGTCTGGGAAGTGATTGTGCTCACGAGTGGTGGTTTTATTTTCTGTACGGTGGAGGGTTTTTTTTACTCCCCATAACTCACTTCTTCTGGTTGCAATCATTCCTGAAAGTGTCAACCAGGACCAGCTTGGAAAAATCGCAGGGCCCGGTGCAAACCGAGTGTGGGGTCTCTTACGCTTCCTGGAGCCCTACCTGTGGGGCTGTGGTGACAGCGGCAGCACTGGAGAGAGCCCACCCGAGGAGTTCTGACACAGAAGTTGGGTCCCAGAGGAAGTCGGGCCTGGCTTCCATGATCACCGCCTGGGTGGGCTCCCTCCATCGCCACTCCTACCCCACAGGTGGGGTCCGGCGGAGAGCGCAGGGCCTCTGCAAATGTGGGGCCCGGTGCAGTCACAAGGTCATCAAGCTGCCTCTGGATTCAACGTTCGTTTTAATTTTAGCATGCACACTGAAAGCAATGGGCGATGGTCAATCTTGTTTGACCTACCCAATGATAATCTGAAGACCAACTAGAAAACAGACAACATAAGGAAAGGATATGGTAGGTATCCAGAAACCCACCCTTATTTTCATATTACAATGTTACAATTCCCGGAATAAATTTAAAGCAAAGTCATGTAACCCTCCACATCTGCATATTTCTAATCTCTATTTAGCGATCGGTACCCAAAAAAAAAAAGGGCCCAATATCCGCAATATATCACACCCTATTAAGATTTGGGACAGATAGCAAATGTGCCTACATGTTGAATTGGGAAGAGGAGCTGGGAGAGTCGCTGGATGAGGAGGATTGGGTAAATATATGGGAAGTCTCAACAAAGAGCTCGACATGCACGATCGTTAAAGAAAATTCCTACACATTATTAAACTGGTATATGGCCCCAGTCAGACTCCACGCCACATATAATTCCCATTCTCCAGTTGCTTTAGAGTATGTGACCAGAATGGCTTGATGTCCCATATTTGTTGGTCATGCCCAGCAGGGCCACGACAGATACCCCGGGACCCGGGACTAGAGTTACAACCGGGCGCCCACGTGTCGGCGGTCTCGCGAGACCCTCCATTTCACACCTTGCAAGCCCCCTCTATTTCCCCCCTCTTCCCACGTATTTCACTCCCCTCCGACTCACTCCATCTCTTCCTTACTCACCCCCTCTTACCTCTCACTCTCCCCCCTCAATCAATTACCGAACTCTCCCTCAATCCCTCCCCGCCTCACGTGTGTTTCTTTCCCCTGCGTCTTACTCCCTCTTTTCCTCACTCACTCTCCCCCCTTCCGTCAATTATCCCACACTCACTCAATCCCCCCTCTCACTCATTCCCTCCCCCTCACACAATCCCCCCCCCCCAATAAATGTAAACACCCCCTGCAAATACATATAACCCCAAATACATATAAAAACCACACCCCCCAAATACATATTTAAAAAAAAGCACCTGCCAAATACATATAAAGAAGGGGGGAAAAAAATACATATGTAGCACCCTGCTATAATCTTCCCCTTGCCCTGCATGTCAGCCCTGGTGAGTTGCAGGCAGTGCCAGGGTTAATCAGCCACCAGGCTAGGCAAGTGAGATCACATCCCCAGTTATTGTTATATTGTTGCACTTCCAGGCACCTGCTTGTCTAGATGATGCTGGAGTCACATGCCAGGATGGGTGGCCTTTGCTACAGTTAGATCTGCCCAGTTACTGAGGCAGGGGGTTGGCCACTCCCCAGGTATAAATGTGTGACTCCTGCTGGGGGTGAGAGTATCCCTAGGGGGGTCAGACCCCATGGGGGTGGGTGAACAGACCTTTGGAGGGATTTCTTCCCTCAGGGATCTAATCTGGAGGAGGATGTAGATGTGAGATGTGGTGCACCCACTAAAGAAGTCGGTTTGAAAAGTTCCTGGCGCCCTGTTCTACTTATTCACGCCTCACAGCCTTGGCCTGAACCCACAGACGGAGAGAGACCCTGACATCAAATGTAACCCACTGAGCTAACACTCTAACGGAACAGGTCTAAACCCTGTCAGGAAATATCAGAGACTGAGAGTTTATGTACACCCTATCACTGGTTGCCGGGCGGGATAGAGGTGTTACACATATTAAAAAAATACACCAAATAAATACAGACTTACCTTGGGGATGGTATCAGGCCTCTTGCTGGGCCCAGTGGCTGCGGGGGGCCCGGCTGCCAGTCCTCTAGGTGCCACCGGGCCAGGCTCTCCCCCATCTGTGGCTTCCCTCACTGACTGTGCCACGCGACTGTCCCATGCCGAGCTTCTGACGTCAGCATGCGCTGGGCATCCCTCTCATGCCGGTACGCACCAGAATCTGGGCCCAGCTTGCTTCCGACGTCAGAGAGGCCCAGCGCGCCCCAGCATCAGAAGCTCGGCGTGGGACAGTCACTGAGGAGGGAGGCCTGCAGCTAGGCGAGAGCTGGCAGCCGGGCCCCCCAAAGCCACCAGGCCCGGGACACTTGTCCCGGCTCTCCCCTCCTGTCAAAGGCCCTGATGCCCAGTACTGGTTCCCCTCTGGAAACAGTTTTCCAGCTAATAAATACAATACTTAACATTAATCTGAGACCGGATCCCTGGCTGGCCCTCCTGTGCAGACCAGCTCCAGATGTCCAGAGAGCAGCAGCCAACATGATAACTCATATCCTGTCAGCTACCAGATGCTGTATTGCTGCATCTTGAAAAAAGCAAGACACTCCGACCTTAGCCACGGGGAAACACAGGATCTGACACATCTCCTTAATACACAAACTCACGGCTTTCTTGAGTGAGAAATGCCATAAACGCATCAAGATCTAGGAGCCCTGGTTTGCCTTGGAGGGGGTGGCCGAGGAGGAAATGGGGAAACAGCCTTACTCTAGGTTGGAAGAGGCTTCCTCCACCAGAGGGATTGCAGCCGAGGACTCCACGACATGGTCCAACCCTTAGGAAATAATAATAATAAATAAATGATAGAAAATGTAGAGACTAGTTGAAATAATGGTGGTGGAGACCCCCCTCCCTTAATATCATTTAGTTCTGTTTCCTTATTTACATCTGTGTTGTATATTTTCGTATTATGATTTACTCCAACAAGGTATATACTAAAATGCGAACTGTAACCTCTGTATTGTATCCGTCTATGCTGTGTATACCCCATCGAATCTTGTCTTATTCTTCTGCACCCTGATCAAAATTGCAAATAAACAGTTAAAAAAATTAACAATTGCTAGTTTCATTTATTCATATGTAGAATTGCACCTTTAAATCATCTTTCTTTCATAATTTCTGAATGATGATGATGTTTCTCTTCTAATGACCGATACTCACCATGTGATATTTACACATACAGGGAACACCACGCACAAAAAAGTGGCGGACAGTAAAATGAAAACCACCGAGACTCGCTCCACATTCAATATACAGTGTTATAAAGACTGAGGCCCGTAGTCACTAAAATCTGCTATGCTTTAGCATGCTCTAACTCCCATTCAAACAGATGGAAGCTCAAGCTTTGCACCCTTTAGTGAATATGGGCCTAATTGTCTTCAGTGCCACAGGTCACGGTGGTCCCAGCACGAGAAGATTAATGCTGCATGGGGTCCCAGTCAGAAGCATGGACCCAGTGTGTCACAGCAATTAAACTGTTTGCCGGGGAGAGAGTAGGGTCTCTGCAGCACAGCAGCCCTCCGCCATGACGTCGTGCCACCCAACATCACATGGCGACGACCGACATGTGACGCAGCAATGTCACGAAGCCGTGACTTCATGATGTCACCCGAAGGCCCTTTAAGGCAAAGTTCTGCCATTGCATTCCCCCTGTAACCCCCTCCCACCCACCCCCACCCCCGCGCTGCACCTCGATTGTGGCAGACGCTGCCCCGGGAAAGTGAGCCTTGCTACGTCTGTCGTGTACAAGAACATGACATTCATCCTTCACTTTAACCATTAAGACAATGCACCTTCCAAATACTCCCGGAGGCGCTAAAGTCACAGCGAGCAATTCCGCCCCCAGAAATCGTTTAGTAACCCGGAGGAGAGAAAGTCAACTCACCAGACGTGTTCCTAACTGCTGTTTCCATGGAAATCTATCATTCAATTTACCATAACTATAGTGATAAAAAAAAAACCACAAAAAAACCCACTGTGTTTGCCCTTTGCAACAGTAAGAAAGTATTGGGTATAACGTATCGCAGGCAATTATCTGGTAAACCGGCTGTCACTGCCAATAACGTCTACCTAATTGCTGCTCAGTACAACAGACAAGAAAAGGGCTCATTATTGTATGTTTCCCCAGCAGAGTGTTGCATTTGGTTAAAAGTTCCTATTATCTTAGAAAGTAAGGAGGTCATTGTAATGTAGAGTAGGTTTTGTAGCTCTTCTGGCAGCCAAGGGGTTAATATTAATTAGCCGCAAACGAATACCCCAGTTATTGCCATTACCACGCGGTCTATTCCATTGCATTATGAATAACATTGGCAATAAAGAATGATTTTGCATTAAAGACGCAGTGCCACTTAGTGTGCAAAAATACATTTATTTAATGTTTAAACATCTTATCAATAGAATTGTGCTTCCTTAGAATAGAAATGTTGCCGTTATTTACTTCCTGCGTAGGAATGAATGAGTTTCTCATTTCTTCGGGTCGGTGTAATTCTAATCTTAGCTGGTAATTGTTGATCCTCCCCTTTATCTCTTTGGCTAATGATGGCAAACACAACGAAAGGGAATAGCATTGGATAATCAGCGTGTCTTTATATACAACAGTTTACAAACAGTGTTATCACGAAAGAAATTAGGTAGAGATTGTAAAAACACCCCAACGTGTCTGGTTACTATAGAGATGTTAAAAAAACAAAACACTATTCCTACATGTTTTATTTACTTTAAATGGTACTGTCACTCATATTTAAACTTTCCACTGCCATTCGTTAAAAAAACGACTCTAGGAGGGACTGTTCCATTAACCTTTTGCGGTGCCTGGTGGTGACACTGGATCTCCAACACTACCGCATCATGTGACCGTTCTGGAGTGATCACATGACCCACCGACGCCAGAAACAGAAGTGGAGAGGACTGGGCGTTCCTTCCAACGGTCAGCCACATCTGGCCATAAAAAATGAGCAACTGTCCATGACGTAACCGGTACCTCATAATGGCCTCTGGCGTGTCACGTACATCATTAGGGCACTTTTTTTAGGGTTAAAGGTGAAACCCTACCTAGCTGCCTCCAGTGAAGTGAAGATACGATGAAAGCACTTGCCAATCTTGCTTACAATTCCTCTTATACCAACAAGTCTTTTAAAGCCGCATTCCATTCTACAAACCTAGACAATGGTCATTCACCCAACATATTTACTGCAACATCTGCATAGCCCAACAAACTGATCTCTTCCCTTCCAATGTTTAGCAAAGATAAAATACCCATGAGAGCGTTTGAATGTTTTCCACAGGTCTCCAAACTTGTTTCCTTCTCCCCATGGTTACATGTCATACAGTGGTTAAGATGCAAGGATTCTGGGTAGTGACATACCAATGAGCACTCGTTGGGTGTGTCATTTGTAGCTTCTTATCCACTTTCTATGTGGATTAACTTTTAGGGTTAAAAGGTGATACCCTACCTAGCTGCACCCAGGGAAGTGAAGGTACAACGAAACCACTTGCCAATCTTGATTACAATTCCTATCATGCCAACAAATATTTTAAAGCAGTATCCCACAAAGCTGTTCTTTATTTGTATTTTTATATATTTTTATCTTATCAAAACAGAGCTCCTCTATGACCCTCCAACATCCCCTCTCCCACCCCCCACCCCCCAGGTATGCAGAATCCGCTGCAGCAACGGGATCAAAGAAACCACAGCTTTAAAACATATTTGCAAATTATTACTGTCAGCAGATTTTGGTAAATGCATGTTTCTAGGACCAAGAAATCATATAACAGCAACAACAGCGGTCTAATTTAACAATGAATATTGTTCTTGCTTAATCTTTAGCCAAAATGCTTCTATCATGCTGTCTGCTACTGTCTTACATAGGCCATATTATCTGATCCGTGTATTCCATTTCACGAGGTTCTGATACATGTCAGCATAAATTAGAAATTGAAAGTAACTAGTGAGTTAGTTACCCTCAGAAAAATCAAGTGAAAGCTGAGTAATAGAGAGGCGTTTTGCTGCATGTTATAATCAAGTGTACTCTATTTTGATGCATGATGCACTACTTGCTAAAGGTTTGAACAGTATTTGTATAAAGTTATAGCGATTTAATGTCATCATTCAAACATAGACAATGGTCATTCACCCAAGATATTTACTGCAACATTTTTAACACAACTAACTGATCTCTGCTTCCATTATTCAGTAAAGATAAAATAAGCATGAGAGAAGTTGAATGTTTTCCACAGGTCCCCAAACTTGCTTTGTTGTCCCCATTGCTGCATACAGTGGTTAAGATGCAACGATTCTGGGTAGTGGCATGCAGATGAGCACTCATTGGGCATGCCATGTTTAGCTTCTTATCCACTTTGTAATGTGGATTCACGAGAGCCTCTATCTGTTGCATTTAACAGCATATAAAGCCAACCCTGGGACAAGGTAGATACAGAATGAGTTGCGAGTTTGGGCACTGATTCTGCTCTGTGAAGCTAGTAGTGTTTGCCAATCAAACACAATTAGGCTATTTATTTTATTTATTTATGAAATGTTATACCAGGAAGTAATACATTGAGAGTTACCTCTTGTTTTCAAGGAATTGGGTCATGTAATTGTCTTTAAGCACCCCCAAAAACCATGTTATTATCACTGTGACCCAAATGTTCCAGGAATTGAATATTTTCTATTACTTCTACATTGTTTGATATTATCAAATCCAGTATTGCCCCTCTCCTGGTTGGTTCCTCAATAATTTGAGTCATATAATTGTCTTTAAGCCTCCCCCCCAAAAAAAAAACCTGTTTCCTTTTGTTGTAATGCTAATCTCATTGCCCCAGTCTATGTCTTGATAATTAAAATTGCCCATTATGCAAACATGACCTCGTTTTGATGCCTTCTCCATTTGCAAAAGTATTTTAGCTTCCTCAATCTCACAGATATTTGGTGGTTTGTAGCATATCCCTAAAAACATTTTCTTTATACTTTTACCTCCACTGCTAATTTCTATCCACAAGGTCTCTACATTTTGATCATTCCTTCATAAATATCATCCCTTATAATAGGTTTTATATGTGGTTTAACATATAAACATACTCCACCACTTATTTTATTTGCTCGATCCTTCCGAAAAAGGGAATAACCCTCTAAATGAACTGCCCAGTCATGAGTTTCATCCCACCATGTTTCAGTAACGCCTATGATATCATACTGCTCCCTTGTAGCTATTAATTCAAGCTCCCCCATTTTATCTGTCAGGCTTCTTGCATTAGCAAGCATGCGTTTAAGGTGGGTTTTTTCAGTCTGTACTATTATCTTATCTGCTCCTGCCTTTCTACGCCAATTGGATTTAGTCTTTAGACGTTTTCTAGTATTATCTGTATTTAATATGTATTTAGTATGCAGAACTCTTTCAGTGAAGGACGAGTCATGCATTTCAGAGTAATGACCCCGAAGTTGTTCAGTCAGAGGCAGTCATTTTGTTCTATCCCCGGTCATTAGCTACTGTAGGAAATTGAGTTGCAAGTCCATCTGGTAGCTAAAAGATTCACGTTTTACTGGGCAACATACAATGGAGTTGCAATGAGTTAGTCACTCAACCATTTAACATCTTCAATAACATTTATGATAAGATGGAATAGAACAACACTTAAATGTCTCTCTTAAAAGGAAAACACCTTTCAATTAGGCTCATTTTAAAAATTAATTTGGTAAAGACTAAATCATGAAGGTTAAGTATTACTCTAGCTATTGATTTTGCCTGCTACAGAATCCATTCCCTATATAAGATCTGATTCACACTCTCTATAGGGCAACCAACTACACATCTATAAACTCCCGTAGTGGTGTTTGTAAGGTGTCTTTTTTCGGCAGCCAGAGAATCATGTCTCATTACTTGGGAGGCAAACTTGAGAAAGTAACTTAGTCTCCGACAGCCGATCATGCTGCGTGTGTCCTAAAAATACAACTATTTCAATCATTTAATGCTTCTTCGAGTCTAGAAACAAAACCAGTTGGCTTGCAGACATAAAAATAAGGAGGTACTTTGAGGGTAACAAATGTACTCAAGGGTGTCTTGCTTGGGAAGCCTATAGACCAGTGTTTATCAATCTTTTTTTGGTTAAGCAGCCCTACCTAGTGTTAGATTCTGAAATTCTAGGGGAACCCCAACCCTCTCCCCCCAATCTCTTGTCTCCCCCCGTCTCTCCCTCCCTACATCTCTCCTGTCTCTCCTCCCCCTTCCCACCGTCTCTTTTCTCCTCCCAACTTCCCCCTTCTCCCTCTCTCACTCCCCCTTATGCCCTCTCCCCCCCCCCCCCCCTTATGCCCTCTCCCCCTTATGCTCCCTCTCCAGCTCTTACGCTCCCTCTCCCCCTCACCCTGGCCTCTTCTACACACACGTCTGGGAGCTGCCGGCGTGCGCTATACAAATCCCTGCAGTGAGAACCGCAGAGAGAGCGACAGAAAGCGCTCACACGCCTCTCTACACCTTGGGGCCTGTGCCGATCCGCAGCTCTCTGATCCCCTGTCGGCCGGAAGTTGAATGTGTCTTCCGGCGCCGACAGGAGCAGGGAGAGGAAGGGTCGCAGTGACCGGGCGGCTGCTGCTAAGCTGGGGAGCCGACCGGGTCCCTGCTGTGTGGGGTGCCGTCACCACCTGGGACAGCTGGGAGCGTTTTCGCAGCTCTCCCCCCTGACAGCCACGGAACCCCTGAGGGGTGCTCGCGGAACCCCCGAAGGGTGCAGAACCCCGGTTGAAAAGCACTGCCGCAGACATTCACGTGTACTCAGCAATTCACGCCACTCCTCATCAGCACACAGTTTGACCAGCTTAAATCAAAAGTGTTAGGTCAATGCTACATGTCACATCAATAGCTATCAGGAGACATATGAAGATGTTTAACATTGCACTATTGCATTTACTACTGGAAACATGGGAACTACAGGGAAAATGTATTACATTTAATTAAGATCTGTTTTTATAGTAACATACATTAGGGTTTCTATAAGTGTCTTCCAATGTGTTTTCTGGAACCAGAAATGTATCTGCATTCATCCTTCTTTGCCTTCAGAACAAATATAAGCCCAACACTGTTTCACGTGTACATTATCTGACTACAAAGTCTTCCTCCTGGCTCTTCCCAAGATGCAGCCTCAGTATCACTGCCAGTATCTAATGGATTTCCAATAAAGTATAAGCCTGGAACCATGTGACAACTTTAACATTTAAACATATTACTGTATATGTTTAATAGCTGAGCTAATGTATACTTAAAGGAGCAATCCTAGCAGCAGTTCATTTAAAATCATTATGTTGGATTGAAACAGGGGTCCCCGGAGCTGAACTCCGGAGACCCCCCCTGCTTGCAGAGATACTTACCTCTGAAGGGGGTGCTGGTATCTCCTGCAGGTTTAAAGATCCTACATCGTGTGAGCCAACAGGAAGCCGCACCGGGCGACATCCCAGCTTCCTGTTTGCCCGTAGGATGTGAGAGCTTTGAAAAGTGGCCATTACATGAACCCTGCTAGCGAGCAGAAGGGCTACCAGCATCCTGTACAAAGGCAAGTGTCTCCGGAGCTGAACTTAATGGGGTTCAGCTCCGGGGACCCCAAGCTTCAATCCCATGTAAAAAAAAAAAAAGCCTAATTTGCATATCATTATCTCTTACAACCGGTACAGTTAACGCTATGCTCGTAACGGGAGAAAACGTAGGTTATGTTATTGTCCTTTGAAGATACACCGTTAGGTGTTAGCTGGACGTTTTGTTAAGTTAATGTCATTTTAAGTGATTTACAGAGCTTCGTAGCAGTTTTTAATCTCATTTTAACACGCATCGCAACCCAGTGCCAGTAAATGGCACTGCAGTCATAGGTTGTTCGGTTGAATAAACAGATGGATGGAAATAAAGCCTAGTTTACTCATGGCTGTCAAGCAGGTCTGCAGACAAGTAGAAATAGGTCAGACCAAACTGCGCAGCATAAAAGACTTGTCAACGTCCCAGCCCTGATCCCCAGAAGTCTTTTACTAATTTAACGAGGTATTAACCTAATTTAACACCTCGTTAAGTGTTAACATGCACCTTCACAGCTCAACAACGCAGTGCTAAGTGCGGCTATCATCCGGAAACAGAACTGCGCTATCACGGTCGAGAGAGTCTTATTTTACTAGAGTCCCTAGTGCAGGGGTCGGCAACCTGCCGCTCTCCAGCTGCTGCCTCTCTCCCTCACTGTGCAGCCGATGGCTGTGGGGGGGTGGGGGGTTCTAGTAAGTGCGTCTGCAAGGGGGCAAGCTTTATGTATCAGGTGTAAGGTATTAGCCACGGAGCTACTCATATGCTTCGTTAAGCCGGTGTGTTTTAAGGTGGGTCTTAAAGGTGGATAGAGAGGGGGCTAGTCGGGTATTGAGGGGAAGGGCATTCCAGAGGTGTGGGTCAGTCAGTGAGAAGGGTTTAAGGCGAAGAGGGCTTTAGATACAAAAGGGGTAGAGAGAAGACATCCTTGAGCGGAATGCAATTGTCGGGATGGTGCACAACGAGACATTAGGGCTGAGATGTAAGGAGGGGCAGAAGAGTGTAAAGCTTTAAAAGTGATGAGAATTGAGTGCGAAATGTGGGTTTTGATAGGAAGCCAGGAGAGGGATTTCAGTAGGGGAGACGCCGAGACAGATTTAGGAAAGAGTAGAGTGATTCTGGCAGCAGTGTTTAGGATAGATTGTATGGGAGACAGGTGAGAGGCAGGAAGGCCGGACAGCATGAGGTTACCGTAATCGGGAGAGAATGAGGGCCTGTGTCAGAATTTTAGCAGTGGAGCAACAGAGGAAAGGTCGTATCTTTGTAATATTGCAGTGGAAAAAGCGACAGGTTTTAGATACGTTTTGAATGTGAGAGGAGAATGAGAGAGGAGTCGAGTGTGACCCCTGGGCAACATGCTTCCGCTACTGGGTGTATGACAGAACTTCCAACAGTAATGTGGAAGGAGGTAGTGGGGCCAGGTTTGGGAGGAAGTATAAGGAGCTATGTTTTTGATATGTTGAGTTTAAGCCGGCAGAGGGCCAACCAGGATGATATAGCAGGGAGACATTCAGAAACTTTGATCTGCACAGCAGGTATAAAGTCAGGGGTTGAAAAGTAAATTTCTGTGTCGTCAGCATAGAGGTGATATTTGAACCCAAGAGATGTGATTAGGTCACCTAGAGATAGTGTGTACAGAGAAAAGAGGAGAGGTCCCAGGACAGAGCCCTGGGGCACCCCCACAGAGAGATCGATAGAGGAAGAGGTGTTAGCAGAAGAGACACTGAAAGTACGATGGGAGAGGTAAGAGGAGATCCAGGATAGAGCTTTGTTACGAATACCAGAAGTATGGAAAATGTGAAGGAGGAGAAAGTGGTTCACGGTATCAAATGCTGCAGAGAGAACGAGTAATATCAGCAGAGTGTAACGATCTCTGTCTTTGACAGCATGGAGGTCATTAGTGAGGGCTGTTTCAGTGGAGTGAGCTGTGCGGAATCCAGATTGTAGAGGGTCTAGGAGAGAATAGGTGGTGAGAAAATGGAGCATGCGAGAGAATACCAGATGTTCAAGGAATTTAGAGGCAAAAGGCAGGAGGGACACAGGTCGCTAGTTAGAAAGAGAGGTAGGGTTAAGCTTGCTGTTTGAGTAATGGTATGACTGTTGCATGTTTGAAGGAGGAGGTTTGGAAAAAAACCGGCGCCAAAAATTAGAATGTCAATAAATTCCAAACCATAAAAGGTGAAGTCCAAATGGAAGTCCTTAGATGAACAGAGGAATTGTGCTGACGACTCTCCTCCCAGACCGTACAATAGAGAAAAGAAAGAAAACAGATTATGGTACAGTATGCCAAATACTGTTGACTTTAAAACAGAACCAACTGACAACACATAACAAACAAGACAGACAACACAACAACACTAGCAAGGCTAAAATATATTATTAAAAAGATATTTTATTAACACAACTATTGTTACGTTCCGGAGGTGGAATATCCAGAGGGGTAAAACTGAAATCCTACTCACAATGCTGATGCTTTAGGTTGAAACTCAAAGTTTTGCAACATCTGACTGCTATTCTGTACTAAAGTACCACAGCCGGCTCTGAGTGAGCTCCTGTTTCTAGAGTCACTCCAGATATGAGTATTAGAGATTTGCAAAACTGTCCAAAAGGCCTTTGCAACATTTTGTTTTCTTTTTTCCCCAAATTCGATTCCCTCAGAGACTCTTCGCCAAACCTTAAATGGCTAATATTGTCGCCAAATTAGTAAGCATTTAGTGAAAGCCGCCAGATAGTGAGTGAAACATGGTGTTTGTGCTTTATTTATAGTCTCAGCATTAAGTGAATCTGGCGAATTTAGAGAATTTCACAAATGAACATATTAAACGAAATTGCAACGTACATTGCCGCAATTCTTGGCGAATCACTTGCCAACTCTGACACAGCCGTGACTTTTTTTGCAACTCAAAGAAAGGTAAAGTGTGCCAGGTTCTCGACCCTGTGAAAGTATTTTTACACAGCTCTAGTGTTGAGGTCTTTCTCATTGAATTTTCCCCCAAATATACAAAAGACCAATATGGTGCAAATACTGTGACCGTTGTACAACTAAACTTAATTCCATACATGCTAATAGAAAAATGTATTTTATACCGTCTTTATCTCTACATTAGAATATGTAGATAATGAAACTTCTATCGCTTTTCTGGTGTTCCTGACATTTCTGCTGATTCTCTGACAGGATTCTTCAAGATAAGCAGGAGAGGCCCAGCAGATACAATGTTCCTTTAAAAGATACAGCAAGTACGTGTAGATACGTTCATGACAAGAGTGACCCCTACTGATCTGAATTGATCTGTTAATGGAAGAGATGAATAAGGAATATCTATGGAGTGTTACAATTTCATGGTCAACAGCGACATCTACAGGAGTTTGTTTGTCTGCCGACAATGCAAGAAATATTGCTGACATTGCATGGGCTGTTCTCGGGTCGTGGGTGTGTTAGTGAAAGTATAATTACCATCGTTTTCAGTTTGTTGAGTAGGTACACATGAGTTTAAGAGGATGAGTGTGTGCGTCCACACTTCAGCAAATATTCTTTGAGGCCATATTAGCTGAATAAATCATTGCTTATTATTATCTGATCAAGTATTTTGTGTCCAGTTATTTCACAACTCGAACAAAAAGACCCGTACTTTGTAAAGATGTTATCTTAACTTAAATTCTGCATTAAAAACAATTGCTGCATTTCCCAGCTAGTCACAAACACAGCCATAGAGGAAGAAAGTCTTAGTGACGTGGCCCTGTTTTGGAAAATATCTGCCACACTTCTAGCCTGGAATTCCAACTATGAACGTGGGCTCAGGCTAATGAACTGAATAAGCAACAAATCATAATAATAACAGAGTCACCTGTAAGAAAGGCGGATGGGAAGCACAACTCCTTGGAAAATATGGGGTCCAAAATATTGCTTGCTGGTAAAAACAGGATGTATTGGAAAAAGAGGAACAGCATAACATCCAAAAAAATACAGAACCACTCTAACGCGTTTCACGCACAGGGCGCTTTGTCTTTACAGAGTTACGTTGTCTTCTGTGTCCCTGCTCAGTTTGTTTCTGATTTAATAGGACATGATTGAACAACATGATATGAACACACGCATCTGATCAGAAGAACAGTGGTCCACACCGGCATTTGAACTTTACCTGCACATTGTGTACTGAGTCCCATACATCTGTTAACCCTTATGACCAATTCCACAAACATTGTGAATAGTTTGGAAGATGCTTCTCCATGAATCTGGTTCTCAATTGGAAGCACTGGTCATGAACTCCGGGTCCTGCCTTTACCAATCGTAATAACAAACTCTCAGAAAACAGTCCACCTGCTAGAAAGTGAAAACAAAGTGCTGCAGGCCTCACAGAATATGGGGGCGAACTTCCAGGTTAATACAGGCAGAGACATGAACAAGGAACATTATCGTGGATCATATAAGCAAATGTTTCCAATAGAGATTGTACCCAATGTATCATATTGATAGACCCCTATTCAATATGCTGAGAAGTCATATCCTGGAGCTGGAGCAGAGATCAGTTCCATTCAAATAAAGGCCGTCCTCAATCATCTGACGGGGTCCGTTCTGCCAAACCGCGACAGAAAGTGAACAATCCGATTGCGATGGTTAAATCGCGACCGTCAGAAAATCCGCTCCGACGTCAGATAATGCATTCCGCAGAAATGCATTATGACGTGTCGAATAATCTGTTTGTCGGGAAATGAAACGACTGATACCGAGGACCACCTGTACATGCTGTCACTCTCTGTTCCCAGTCTGTCTATCTCTCTCTCCCTCATGCTGTCTATCTCTCTCCCCCATGCTGTCTCTCTGTCTCTCCCCATGCTGTGTCTATCTCTCTGTCTCTCCCCATGCTGTGTGTGTTTGTCTCTCTGTATGCTGTGTGTCTCTCTCTCCATGCTGTGTCACTATCTCTCTCTCCCCATGCTGCGTATGTCTCTCTGTCTCTCCCCATGCTGTGTCACTCTCTGTCTCCCCATGCTGTGTCACACTCCCCATGCTGTCTCTCCCCATGCTGTGCCTCTCTCTGTCTCTCCCCATGCTTTGTGTTTTTGTCTCTCCCCATGCTTTTTCTCTCTCCGTGCTTTCTCTCCATGCTATATCTCACTCTCTCCATGCTGTGTCACTCTCTCCATGCTGTGTCACTCTCTCCATGCTGTCTCTCTCTCTCACTCTCCCCATGCTGTGTCTCTCTCTCCCCATGCTGTGTCACTCTCTCTCTCCCCATGCTGTGTCACTCTCTCCCCATGCTGTGTCACTCTCTCTCTCTCCCCATACTGTGTCACTCTCTCTTCCCATGCTGTCACTCTCTCTTTCTCTCCCCATGCTGTGTCACTCTCTCTCTATCTCCCCATGCTGTGTCATTCTCTCTCTCTCATGCTTTGTCCCTCTCTCTCTCCCCCCCATGCTGTGTCACTCTCTCCCCCCATGCTGTGTCACTCTCTCTCTCCCCCCATGCTGTGTCACTCTCTCTCTCTCCCCATGCTGTGTCACTCTCTCTCCCCCCATGCTGTGTCACTCTCTCTCTCTCCCCATGCTGTGTCACTCTCTCTCTCTCACCATGCTGTGTCACTCTCTCTCTCTCTCTCTCCCCATGCTGTGTCACTCTCTCTCTCCCCATGCTGTGTCACTCTCTCTCTCCCCATGCTGTGTCACTTTCTCTCTCTCCCGATGCTGTGTCACTCTCTCTCCCCATGCTGTGTCACTCTCTCTCTCTCTCACCATGCTGTGTCACTCTCTCTCTCTCTTTCTCCCCATGCTGTGTCACTCTCTCTCTCTCTCTCCCCATGCTGTGTCACTCTCTCTCTCCCCATGCTGTGTCACTTTCTCTCTCTCCCGATGCTGTGTCACTCTCTCTCTCTCCCCATGCTGTGTCACTCTCTCTCTCTCTCTCCCCCATGCTGTGTCACTCTCTCTCTTGTCCCCAAGCTGTGTCAATATCTCTCTCTCCCCATGCTGTGTCACTCTCTCTCTCTCCCCCCATGCTGTGTCTCTCTCGATATATATATATATATATATATATATATATATATATATCTGCTGTGTTTCTCTCTCTCTCTCTCTGCTGTGTTTCTCTCTCTCTCTCTCTCTCTCTCTCTCTCTCTCTCTCTCTCTCTGCTGTGTTTCTCACTCTCTCTGCTGTGTTTCTCTCTCTCTCTCTCTCCCTGCTGTGTTTCTCTCTCTCTCTGTCACGGTTGTGCTCGCCACAAACTCGGGTCGGACAGCGTGGCTGAGGTAGGGTTGTAAAAGCACCGACCTTAAACCTCGCAGGCTGATCCGGATTGCGCAGTTCATAGTCGTACGTAGCAAGATCAGGAGAGGAGAAGACAGCATCGTCGTTGGGCAAGCCAAGGTCAGGACAGGAGACATCAGGGTAAACGTTGTTCAAGCAGGAGTTCGGCAACAGGTAGTCAGGGGGGCCCCGTTTCAGCTTATGAGCGCGGGGTATGACTCTGCGCGTGCGGCGACCATGACCCATGGTACTGGTCTCAGGAGGTGGTAGGCAGACCAGAGTAGCACACCGCCTAGCTGCACGGTTAAACCAGTGCAACGGCGCAAGAGTCCTGAGCGGGCTAGGGAATCCTCTGTCGCAGCGCAGGAACCAGGACACGGCCTCTCTAGATTAGGGAAAGTGTAGGCCCCAGGAACCAGGAAGCTGTAGATACACAGGGAAACCTCCGCTTCAGTGCAGGAATCCAGGAGACTGAAGGACGCAGGGGTGAAACCTCCGCTTCAGTGCAGGAATCCAGGAGGCTGAAGGACGCAGGGACGAAACCTCTGCTTCAGCACAGGAGAACAGGAAGCTGAAGGACGCAAGGGAAACCTCCGCTTCAGCACAAGAGAACAAGCAAGAGCTTGTGGCAGAACAGTTGGTGACATCCGGTAAGGGCTATGCTCGGCAAGGAGCATTATGGGGAAGCAGTACTTAAAGGCCAGCGGGCCAATCCCCAGCGGGGGTGTGAAGGTACTGCTCCAATGAGTGAATGCAAGTCTAGGTTGCAATGATAGGCTGCACAGCTGTAGTAGATACCCGAGGGAGTGTGTATAGCTTTGGTGAGTGAATCCAGGCTACAGCAAACATCAGGAGAGCTGTTCCAGAACTGCACCGGTCTGCAAGGTAAGGCAACCAGTAAACCGCGGAGCGGATTCCTGACAGTATCCCCCCCTTCACGTGAGACCTCCGGGCGAACATGAGCACTCATAGAGTTGGAGGGCCGGGAATTGTTGCTGAACCGTCTAGGATTGAGGTTAGAGTCGTGGTCCAGAGACTCGTGGTTAGTCCTTAGTGTACCCCCACCCCCCGGTGAGAACTGCGGCCAGACAGGGCCATCCATGGGTCTTGGGGACATTGAGTTGTTCCTAAAATTCCTTAGGTGGAAAGGACATCCGTAAACGAGCAGTTCTTTGGTGAGTACAGTTCTAGGATATGAGATAGATGGAAGAAACATCCTTGGTACATGGCTCGCCTCGCAAAATGTTTTGGAAATCCAGGGCTGTGAAGAACCAGAGAGTTCCAGAGCAGAAACGGCAGAAGAACCCCCACTGAAAGCCCAGTCTTTAATAAAGGAATCGGACTCTAGGATCAGTGGCCCTGATAGTTGATCGAATACACCAGGAGGAACTTTGTAACCGAAAAAGTCTTGGCTGACCACTGCATGTTGGAATTTGCGAGGAGTTTTTCCTCTAGAAGGCTCCCAGGTAATGGTTAGTAAGGGTATAGGCTGGTTGGAAGCTTCTCCTGGTAATGGTATGGAAGGTGACAAGGCAAGCAGTAAACCAGGCATAGGGACCGAAATCTTGGGATACGTACAGAGTATTTCCAACTGAGAGGAAATAACAGGGGCAACCGAAAATTCTGAGGGACAAAACCATGGTTTAGCAGGAGCAGAGAAGCAAACAACAGTAGAGCTCTCCAATACTGGGAAATCTTCATTGGAAGATAGTATTGTCAGTGAATCAGGAATAGACCTTGGAATTTTCATATCAGGAGCTTGAGAAAAAGGCAGAGCCAGGGTAGTGGCGGGAGGGAAGCTAACATCAGAAGCTGAAGTCTGTACCTCAGTGACAGAGACCTGAGAATCAACAAGCAGCAAGTATGAACTATGAAAACTCTTAATGACAGGCACCTTAGGAGTACAGGGAGTCTTTTCCGAAACTGCAATGGCCCTAACCCCAGGGGTACCTAACCTGACAAAAACAGGAATAGGTGTGTTTTCTAGTGCAAAATCTCTGATCCCAGGACTCCTAACGGATAGTGAGGGTGTCTGGGTTTGATTAGAGAAAAAATCAGATGTATAGATAAGTGACTTAGAAACAATTACTGAGGTTCTAGATTTGCTGGACATGTGAGAAAAAATACCCTTTAAGACAGGAGCTTTAATTTCTTCCCAGAGTAACCCCATGTTTGCTGGGGCATATTTAGACACAGTAGTGAGGGACTGGGTTTCAGCAAAGGCAGGACAGCTAAATAGCTCAGATTTAAACCCCAAGACTTGTAATATATGCATGATAACCTCAGACAGTACTAAGGGAGTGACTACAGATATGCTGAACCCTGAAGGATTAGCCTGGAAAGAGAAATCAGGGGGAACCCCAGCCAGGATAACCATTGTAGGAAGAGATTCAGGATCTGAAGGAGAATCATTACCTCTCAGAGTCTCAGAGCCAGTAAGACACAATTCAGCGAGAGGGGAAACAGTGTGCAGGCTTCTTACTAGTATATATGAAAAAGCGTCACTTTTGAGAGAAAGCCGTGTGTCAGCAAACATTCCTGGGAACACAACATGAACCCCAGGAGAGACATACAGACTACTGTATGCTTTTAATCCTAAACTTAGAGAGGAGGAGAACACAGACAGTACACGGGGGTTAAACCTAACTGTACTGGTCTCCGAAGTAGGTATTTGGTAAGGATTGTCTGGGAAACCAGAAATGACTGCAGATTCCACAATGTGGGGACTATGCGCTGAAGCAGGGACCACCGCTCTCTGGGCGACAGGCTGGTTCAGTGAAATACCCGGGAGGAGGAACTCTGCGACCAAGCTTAGGGAAAAACCTGACTCCTGAATACATTTTACAGGAACCAGAACTTTAGCTGAAGTCTCCGGAGGCGAGACTGCGGAAACTTGAGCTGAAGCAGGGGATTTATAGCAAAGAATTTCTAAGGAATCCGTAAGGTTAGGGGAGTCCTTCAATGCAACCTCTGCTGTCTGACTTGTGGACTCACTCTCTGAGGCTAAAACGAAGGCATTAACTTGGAGGCAGCAAGAATTTACAGGGGTTAATTCAGACCATACCTGAGAGTAGAACATAGGGAGACTTCTCTCTGAATTGTGGAAGACAAGGGATTTCTCCTCTGGAGCTAGAGCCGTGACCATGGCTGACAGAGAACAGGGATTTACCAAAGGAAACTCAGAGAGCTGCCCCACAGGGGTTAATACAGAATTGACCCTGGGAACAGAACTTAGGGATTCTTTCTCTGACGGGGAAGCCTCACAGGCCTGATTGGCTGGGGTTACAGTAGACATATCATTGGAATCAGGGAACCCGGGCAAACCATCAGGGCTAGGGACCGTGGTAGTTACTACGTTGGGGAGCAATGCTAGTGGGACAGTTTTGTCATTTCCTGGAGAGGGAGGTATGTCCCCAGGTTTAGCGACAGAACTGGCAGCAGAGCGGGACCGCCAAGCATCAGCGCAGCTGGCGAGGAGGGAATCCTGTTCTCTTATGCAAATGTCCAATGTTATGGAAAGTATACAGAGTATTTTTTGTGAGTGAGTCAACATGAGGAGAGGGTCCTCTGGTACTACGTGAATGTCCAATGATAAGGCCAGGGCATGGAGTGTATTACAGGCGTTGCCCAGTTTCACAGGGTGCACATTATCCCAGGATAAAGGGGAATCAGGGAAGTAAACACTAGCGGCCAGAAGCTGTTTTAAGTCCTTGAGGCAGTAAGCCTTCCTAATGAGATCCTTACGGCATTTTTTTTGCAAAGGGGTTAAACCTTCAAACATAAACGGATCTTCCATCCGAGGTAGTATTTCGCATAGGTACTGGGACTGGTCTGCAGGCCGGGACAGGAGTTCAGACAGAAACTTACCAACCCTCACCACAGGACGGTCCGAGTTTGTGGGGCCGAGCATACTGTCGCGGTTGTGCTCGCCACAAACTCGGGTCGGACCGCGTGGCTGAGGTAGGGTTGTAAAAGCACCGACCTTAAACCTCGCAGGCTGATCCGGATTGCGCAGTTCATAGTCGTACGTAGCAAGATCAGGAGAGGAGAAGACAGCATCGTCGTTGGGCAAGCCAAGGTCAGGACAGGAGACATCAGGGTAAACGTTGTTCAAGCAGGAGTTCGGCAACAGGTAGTCAGGGGGGCCCCGTTTCAGCTTATGAGCGCGGGGTATGACTCTGCGTGTGCGGCGACCATGACCCATGGTACTGGTCTCAGGAGGTGGTAGGCAGACCAGAGTAGCACACCGCCTAGCTGCACGGTTAAACCAGTGCAACGGCGCAAGAGTCCTGAGCGGGCTAGGGAATCCTCTGTCGCAGCGCAGGAACCAGGACACGGCCTCTCTAGATTAGGGAAAGAGTAGGCCCCAGGAACCAGGAAGCTGTAGATACACAGGGAAACCTCCACTTCAGTGCAGGAATCCAGGAGACTGAAGGACGCCGGGACGAAAACCTCCGCTTCAGTGCAGGAATCCAGGAGGCTGAAGGACGCAGGGACGAAACCTCTGCTTCAGCACAGGAGAACAGGAAGCTGAAGGACGCAAGGGAAACCTCCGCTTCAGCACAAGAGAACAAGCAAGAGCTTGTGGCAGAACAGTTGGTGACATCCGGTAAGGGCTATGCTTGGCAAGGAGCATTATGGGGAAGCAGTACTTAAAGGCCAGCGGGCCAATCCCCAGCGGGGGTGTGAAGGTACTGCTCCAATGAGTGAATGCAAGTCTAGGTTGCAATGATAGGCTGCACAGCTGTAGTAGATACCAGAGGGAGTGTGTATAGCTTTGGTGAGTGAATCCAGGCAACAGCAAACATCAGGAGAGCTGTTCCAGAACTGCACCGGTCTGCAAGGTAAGGCAACCAGTAAACTGCGGAGCGGATTCCTGACACTCTCTCTCTCTCTGCTGTGTTTCTCTCTCTCTCTGTTGTGTTTCTCTCTCTCTCTCTGCTGTGTTTCTCTCTCTCTCTCTGCTGTGTTTCTCTCTCTCTCTCTCTCTCTCTGCTGTGTTTCTCTCTCTCTCTCTCTCTTTGCTGTGTTTCTCTATCTCTCTCTCCATGCTGTCTCCCTGTCTCTCTCTGTGTCTCTGTGTCTCTCTCTCTGTGTCTGTGTCTCTCTCTCTCCTGGCTGTCTCTCTCTCTCCATGCTGTGTCTCTCTCTCCATGCTGTCTCTCTCTCTCTCTCTCTCTCCCCCTCCCCATTATGTGTGTGTCTCCATTCTGGACCTTACCTGTCCCTGTGGAACGTGGGGGGGAGGAAGCCATCTTGAGCCCTGGCAGCAGACACCGGAACTTCTCACGGCTGAGGCTCCTCTGCAGCTAACCCCGCCCCCACCCTCTGCAGCTAACCCCGCCCCCACCCTCTGCAGCTAACCCTGCCCCCACCCACTGCAGCTAACCCCGCCCCCACCCTCTGCAGCTAACCCCGCCCTCTGCAGCTAACTCCGCCCTCTGCAGCTAACCCTGCCCCCGCCCACTGCAACTAACCCCGCCCCCTGAAGCTAACCCTGCCCCCACACTTTGCAGCTGCAGTCCTCCCTGCATTCTTGCTCTCTGCCGGAACTTCTCACGGCTGAGGCTCCTCTGCAGCAAACCCCGCCCCCACCCTCTGCAGCTAACCCCGCCCCCACCCTCTGCAGCTAACCCCGCCCCCACTCTCTGCAGCTAACCCCGCCCTCTGCAGCTAACCCCGCCCTCTGCAGCTAACCCTGCCCCCACCCACTGCAGCTAGCCCCGCCCCCACCCTCTGCAGCTAACCCTGCCCCCACCCACTGCAGCTAACCCCGCCCCCACCCTCTGCAGCTAACAATGCCCCCACCCACTGCAGCTAACCCCGCCCCCACTCTCTGCAGCTAACCCCGCCCTCTGCAGCTAACCCCGCCCTCTGCAGCTAACCCTGCCCCCGCCCACTGCAGCTAACCCCGCCCCCTGAAGCTAACCCTGCCCCCACACTTTGCAGCTGCAGTCCTCCCTGCATTCTTGCTCTCTGCTGCCCCCCCCCCCCCCCCCTGCTCTAATGGTCACAAGAAGCAGGGGGTTCCCGGATCTGAAATTAACAGGGTGCAGCTCAGGAGACCCACTGCTTCAATTCTATATTTTAAAAAATTGCCGGCTTGGATTGCTCTTCTAATAAATGTAGGTGGGAGTGAGAGAAGCGGGCACTCCATGGCCCAAGATGGGAGCCGACAACTCAGACTCACCAGTTCCTCCGCGGTTGTCCAAGCTATTATAATATAGCCACACGTTCCAGGGGCTTTGTTCCTAAGTAGACTAGTTAATTTCTTAAGTTCTTTTTTTTAATGAGCTTAATTACCTCGATGCCCAGTGTTGCCTGCAAGGCATTAAAGCAGCAACACTACATTCCCCTTTTTTTCTTTTGCTTATTTTTATAAGCGCGTGGCAATGTATAATTCTACATTCTTACCTAAGCTGGCAATCGTTTGGTGCTCCTGTAAGAAATCTGTAAAAGTCCCGATTGTGTGCCTAACATAATGGCGGCTTCATTCAGTGTAAAGTAGCTACAATGTATCCTTATATTTCTAAGGTAACGTTATCTATTGTTACAGTTTGCAGCTCAAACTGCTGGGAACATTGGCAACACATTATCACAATCAGGAAAGTGTTGCAAACATCTTGCTATAGAAATCAAAGGATGATTTAATACTCATTAAAAGTGGCATTAAGAGTTGAATAATAAAAATTCAAAAAATACAGTAAGTATTATCTAATACTACAGAACTGATTTATTTAAAAAAAATATATAAGATTTCACATGGAAACCACCGCATTAGTAAAATGTTTACCATTTTGTTTTACTGATTTGGGATGGCCCTTTTAACCAGCGAAACCCCCCTCCCCCTTTTTTGTGCTATGAAGTTCTGCATTGGAAACCACTTTATTAGCAGCAGGATATAAGTGAAGTCTCATTTCTCCTGCGTCTCCTCATTTTCTTGCTGTCTCCCTCCCGATGTGTCCCAAGCCGAAGACGCCGTTATATAACCCAGCCAGCCTCGGGCACTCATGCACAAGCACGCGTGCCAGCCAAGCTGCTCAGTGAGTCACAGAGATGGATAGATCTTAACCTTGTCAATGCTACAAGACGCCTCCTGCAAAGTGTTGCCTTTGTACAGTAGCCACCCAGTAATGAAGGAAGTAACCCTTCCCCTTGGCATCTATTATCTCATGCTAAAAAAAATACAAATGCGTTAGTTATATCTTAATGAGAACAAAATTATGCATTTCAATATTTGTGTCTCAAAAACAAAAACTTAAAGGAAAGAGATTTTATGACACGATCACATGTTGAGATGTTGACTATTTCTTATTGGTTGATTTGGATCACTGACGGCAGGGGTGCGGAAACTGGGGGGCACGCAAAATATTCTTTGGGGGGCTCCATACCGAACCCCGCACGTACAGAGGCCCCGCGTTCTTCATTTTTAATTTGATTGCCGGTGGAAAGCGCAGGGTGTCTGTAACGGCCGCTTAGGCTGCGATTATACCCAAAAACGCTTGTGGTGTCACCCATAGCGACACCGCGCGGCACAAAAAAACCAAGCTTCAAACACAAGTGATAAGAAGCTATACCAAATTCAACTGTCTCCCCGCTTGCTACTGCAAATCGGGAGACAGTTGGTGCGTTTTGGCGACACCACGGGCGTTTTTGGGGTATAATTGCATCCTCCTGCATCTTCTGATAGCGACGATGCGTCGCCATGACAACGCATGTAAAGGAGGAGAGGGAGCAGCTAACAGGTCAGGGGGGGGCACGACATAAAAGGTTAGCACACCCCTGACTTAAGGGACTAAAGGTCGCTATGAGACTTCATACACGTTGCATAATTCGTTGTTTGAAGTGAATTTTTACGCATTGCGTCATGTTGAATACCTGGTTAATACAATTTAAATTAAATGTAGAATATTATGGGGTATTTTTGTTTATTTATAACTAATATTAAAACATATTACATTAGTAAAATATTATTTATATTAGCCATACAGTAATAATATTACTTATTACCCTATATAATGAAACATCTGTACTGTGTCAAAAACATTTTAGGTTGATACATAGCATTGTAACTTTATACCACAGACTTTTTAGGGTCTACCCTATGTTGAACTTGGCAGATAATTTTGAGTCACTTTATACTTTTTTTTGCCACAGGGAAGCTTTCTTTTTTTAATACATATCATTTGCATCTGTACAATTTATATGCGCTAAATAATTGAAATAACATGCTGATGGTGCAAATGTAGAAGTATCAGATTAGTACAGAGACGCACATAAGAAAAATCTAAAGTGAGATTTCTATACATCAATATTACACCCAAAAAGCTATTTGCAGCGCTCAATACATAAGTATTAACAGGTTCAATTGTCACATTGCAGAAATAAAGCATTAAATTAAGCTTTCCAATAGCCTGCACTCATGGCTCCTGTCCCACACTCGGTCACTCCTACCAACCATTGTGACCAAGCACTGCCATCTACAGCACTTATTCCCTCACCTGCTGTCTCTGTAACTCGCCCAACATACCACTTAGATTGTAAGCTCTCCAGGGCAGGGATTTCCTTTCCCATTGTCTGATCTTGTTTGTTGCACTTATTGTATTATTATAATTCTCTGTACTGTATTGTCTCTTTTGTAAATCTGTGAGCACTATATAAATAAAAATATACATACATACATACCCTTTGGGTTCATTGCATACTGATTGTATTCTAACAATGCCCATAAAAAGATTTATACATTGAAGCAATAAAGCTTGAGAGACTTAATCAGTAAGTAAAACTTAAGCATAGGAGAAAAACGTTCAAGAATAAATATTGGACTTTACAGTACAGTATAAGGTTTTTTTTTTATTTACAATGTAATGTTAACAGATTTCCACCAGGGGGCGATATTGTGCAGTAACTGAAAACAATACACTTGCTTATCTGTGATTTATAGGGTGCATAGTGCCAGGGCCTTGTGATTTATAGGGTGCATAGTGCCAGGGCCTTGTGATTTACAGGGTGCATAGTGCCAGGGCCTTGTGATTTATAGGGTGCATAGTGCCAGGGCCTTGTGATTTACAGGGTGCATAGTGCCATGGCCTTGCAGATTCTGCCATATTGTGTGTGGTCCTTGTTTATAATATTCAAAACTCTTTTAATGCCAGAAGCCCGCTCTGGCACCGAGTGTGTTAAATGGGTATTTGTATACAATATTGTGTTCATGCCATCGCTCAGCTGTATATGTAGAGCTGCAGCTTTGTAAGGTGCCAGACCCTCGAACATTTGGCAAATTAATACTTTACTGCTGTGAAGCGCTATGTACATTTTATGGCGCTATACAAATAAAGACATACATACATACATACATACTTTATTTGCTATTAGCGCGGGATGGAGGAGCATCCAAGCAAGTGACACCTCCCACTCAGGCTGCGTAACACATGTGCAGTTTGCTATATGCTAAGATCATTTGATGAATAAATATGTGTATTTTGGGATTTCGATGTATATACAGTACTTTTATACACACACAATAAATCTCCCCTAACCCGTTGATCATTATCAGATCAGTCATTAATCTCCCAGCTGCTTTAATTAGCTGAAGGTCCCTGGGAATTTTAGGCTTCCCCCATTGGCAGAATTAGGAATAAATAGATATAGAACATTAAACACCAGGTATAGTACCGGCCTTCTAAATAAGTGCAGTTGAAGGGTATGGGGTGTTCTTATTTCTGCTGTTCTCTTGCACTCTCTGAAGACTGGCAGAATATAACATAACACACATATTCCCAGATAACTCAAACTCCTACATCCACCACATCATGAATATATATTTATGCCAAAATGAGTGCTACTGAGCGTGGCAAATGTATACAACAGAAGACAGGGGTGCCCAATGCTACATCAAAATTACCAAAACATATATGGTAATGAGTATAAAGTATAAATACTTGAATAATAATAGTAATTACTTGTTTTTTTTAGTTAAACCCTTTGGCCAAAGCGTCGTAAGCCTGCATACCAAACGTCAAGGTAAACCAAAAATAGAATAGAACATATCCAGAATAAAACACCCTCTCAGGGCTTCAGGGGCCTGAATTATTTGACAGCTTTGGTGTTAGCTGGGCTGTTAACAATGCGCACTTCCTAACCAGCCTTTATTTTCTTAGGAAGTACATAGATCGGTGTCAAAATCAAATGTGTGGCAAACATATTGTAAGGCAGACAGGATACAGTGTCAGCATACAGCGTGAGTGGCTGCCGTTTGTGGAGTGAAAGATGGCACAAGGAATACAGCACAGGGGTTTTTTCTGGCTTGATGTCGGCATTTTGAATAAAAAGGGCAAAAGGTTTAAGAAGGGAAAAGAAAGATAATCTTGTGTTGCCTATTTAATGACAAACTGTACATAACACCGCACTCTTCCCTATAAAAGTTTGCTGCTGGTAAAAAGATAGGCCTTACATACAGAAAAACAAGAAGAACGATTCCTGCGTTCCTACCAATTAGGAAAAATAAGGGATGTCCCCATGGGACTGATGCTACAACTTTGTAGGTATAGTGTGGACAAGTGGAGAGATTCAGTTAGAAACCACCGCAGCAACAAGATAATCAATAAGTCCATTAACATATGATTGTAGACCTCTATCATTGATGGGGGGCGTTTAAAGCAAGGCTGGTAGAGATACCCCGGAGCCCTATCTAGACAGAACTCAGGAGTAAATCACAATTCCAGCTACTGCTAGCCTCACCTGCATCTTGTGATCGAGAGGTAAATCCTGCCGGTATACATCATTCCTTGAACTGAAGGACTGCCGGGTGCTGCTGTGAAGAAGCGTTGCTTGTTGCTGTGTGATGCGGTGGTGTGCTCCTGCTCGCAAATGGTGTAAAGAGGTAGGCAAATGGTGAACAGACGGCGGTCACTGCTCCACTGAAAAAACTCTCCAACCAGGCGTGTAAAACAAAAAAACTTTAATGAATCAAAACGAACAACCTCATGTCAGTGACACTCTGACGCGTTTCGTTCTGGGAACAGAACTTTATCAAAGAGTCTTTGATAAAGTTCTGTTCCCAGAACGAAACGCGTCAGAGTGTCACTGACATGAGGTTGTTCGTTTTGATTCATTAAAGTTTTTTTGTTTTACACGCCTGGTTGGAGAGTTTTTTCAGTGGAGCAGTGACCGCCGTCTGTTCACCATTTGCCTACCTCGTTCCTACCAATTAGGCTAAAATAAAATAGGGATCTCAAAAAGGGTTATTTTGTTAAACGCTTTGGCTAAAGCATTTATAAGCCTGCATGCCACGTCAAGGCATAACCGTATGCAGGTACCTACACTGAATATATGTCATAATTGTCCCATGGACTGGTGATTTTAGCCTAATTGGTAGGAGTGCAGGAATTGTTCTTTTTTTTTTCTATTTAAGGACAGGCCTTGTTCTGCAAATCCATTTTTCCTCAATGATTCATCAATAACCGAATCAATATGACCATTAATACAAATAAAGGCGGAGTATCTCAGTCCTCTATATTTAACATAGGTTGAACTCGATGGACCTGTGACTTTTTCAAGCTCATCTATTAACATTTAAGCAGAAATATTTGCCTGGAATCCAGTGATATGTTTATTTGTACAGCGCCGTGCATACACATAGCGCTTCACCGCAGCAATAGACACAATAATATGAGACGGGACCTAATAGTATGCATTAGGAAAATGAGTCTCTGTCCCAAAATGCTTGCAATCTAAGGCTTAAAACTAAAAAAAAAAAGTATTTTAATATATGCAGCCTTTGATTACCTTTATTGAAAATGAATCACCTACGCGGCAAATTAATTAATTCTCCCATGATCGATCAGCAAAATGTTTCTTCCCAGGGTTCACTAAATGGCTGCCTTTCCGTCTCAAATCAATGTTTCAGTCAGTGTAACTCAGCAGCTACAATGTATTCTTATATTACTAAGGTAACATTATCTATTGTTACAGTTTGCAGCTCAAACTGCTGGGAACCTTGGCAACAAATTATCCCAAAAAGGAAAGTGTTACAAAGATCTTGCACTGCTGGGGAGGTGTGATAAAGTCTGCTATAGAAACCAAAGGATGCTCAGTATATTAAAGCTCATTAAAAATGGCATTGAGTTGATTTTTTTTTTTTTAAGTGGTTAGTATTACCTAATAAAAAAAACACGTAGAATATTGCTTGGATTGCTCCTTTAATAGACTAACTCAACTTTACATTGTCACTTTTCTACTAAATGGGTAAGAATATTTATAGCCTCTTGATGCACTGTTGATGCACTGTTGATGCACTATGGATGCACTGTTGATGCACTATTGATGCACTGTTGATGCACTGTTGATGCACCATATTGGCGGTCAGTAGAACACTGAAGGAAAGAAGACCAAGCCTGAGAAGGTGCCGGAAACAACAAGATAGGAGCCGCACAATTCCATTGTTAACCCTTCAGAGCCAGGGGTGTTACAGTCCACTGAATCGGTTAGGATGGCCATTAACAAGTGCAGTATGTACTGCACTTCGACTGAGCCACCTGTGCTGAAGCAGGGTTATTCTGAACACCTGATCTGTTGGTGGCCTTTGAGGACTGGAGTTGGCCACCCCTAGTGTAGAGCAGTGTTTCCCAACTCCAGTCCTCAGGGAACCCCAACAGGTCAGGTCTTAAGGATATCCCTGCTCCAACACAGGTGGGTCAGTCAAAATGACTAAGCCGCTGATTGACCCACCTGTGCTGCAGCAGGGATATCCTTAAGACCTGACCTGTTGGGGTACCCTGAGGACTGGAGTTGGGAAACACTGGTGTAGAGGAATATTGAGTATCTCTATACACTGATCGTACTTTGTCCTCACCCCAAACTCTGCCCACTTTGATTTTCTCCGCCAACACGACCTGCTTGTTCAGTGCCAAAGGGGCTGAAACGCATTGCCCTTAAGCCTTTCCCCCTAGCCGTACTTCCCTATCAGGGGCTGCAGCAAGTTGTTAAAAGCAATGGACTAATCCCCCCGTTTCTATATTTATTTACCAAGGTATGTGAATGAGACACAAGGCCAGCAAGGCTTCCCTTGGCAAATACCATGTCACAAAGCACTGCTGAACAGTACGAGCTAGATTACTTCTGAATTACTACCCACAGCTGCAAAAGTCAGCTCGCCGTGTATATCCACGTACTGTAGCTGCCGTAGTAACCTGCATAGTAGAATGATGCAAATACACACTATGCACGCCCTTGTTCCAACAGCAAATAGGCTGCAATCTCTCAGCTACATGTAACACTGTCTCTGCTATTTAGAATGGCTATTGCATATCTTGAGATATTTTAATCACTTTTCAAACTGAGGATCAAAAGCCTAATTAAAAAAAGCACAGCAATAGATATAATAATAATAATAATAAACTGTATTTTATATAGCGCTTTTCTCCCAATGGGACTCAAAGTGGGTCACAATGACAGTATAGAGCGCGGTACGCAGCACATAGGAATGTTACCGACACAGTTCCTGCCCAGATGAGTTTACAATCTGTGCTTTTGTTGCCTGAGGCACAGTGAGATAAAGTGATTTACCCAAGGTCACACGGTGCTGACACCGGGAATTGAACGAGGTTCCCCTGGTGAGTATAATTGTACAGCCCCTGTCCGTGTTGAGTGCCTTATATTTTGCATATTTTTTTAATTTGACTTTAAAATATCTCCACTCCCCCATTTAGGGAATGTGTTTATCCTTACAATCCAATGTTTTGTTCAGGAGATAAGAGGAGTTGAAAGATTAAATGTCCGGGAGGTTAAAATGGAGCTACATCGACAACCCAGCGCAGTGCAAAGGTTACCGTGGGAACCTCCGATGCCAGAAAATTAGAAAACAATGATTCTGAACACTAACAAAATAAAAAAATTAATTAACAAAAAAAGGTGAAGAATGCTCAGGGTGGCAAGATGCTAAAATTATATGAGTTAAACTCACATAGGCTTCCAGGGAGATTGCTGCCTTAAACAATGCATGTATGTAATTAGCTTCCCTAGAAAGATCCAGTCATAATGAAAGTAAAATGTGTATTTATTTATTTATGTCCTCATTAAAACATACTTTTTTTCCCCCGCTGGGTCGTCAAAACGTCATTATTTAAAAAATACTTTTTGTTTGGCCAATATTGACGTAAAAATGAAAGTCCAAAAATGATTGACGATGTATCTGTACATATTAAAATCCAGATACAAAGTCTTATTTATCAATAGGTGAAAGAATATAGAAAGCTTGAGGACGAGTTGAGCAAACACGGCTTAGGGGATTCGACAGGAATTGCTTGGAAGTACATCAATCCAGCATGAGAGGGACTTATTTTAATGTGTAAAATGTTGGAGGGTCTGGTTACCTGCTGGACTGCAACCCAATGTGACAAAGTGTCATCCACGGATTCCACCATCCATGGCCGCATTGTTAAAAATCCACGCACAGAAGAATCCACAGAGAGAGAGAGAGAGATACCCCCCTCGCGGATTAAGCCGCGCCTGGATTGTTCCCTAAAATAAAGATGCAAGACTGCGGATTGCCTTCTTACGACTGATCCGTGAAAATCCGGGGACCAAAGGAACCGGCCGATCCAAGGCGAATCCAAATCCCCCCCCAAAAGATTGTCCATCTCTAATCCTCAGCAGCAAATAGGCAGAACCCTCAGGAGTCCATAATATAAAACAGTATTAGATAAGATCACCTTTTATCCCATACGGTCTGCAAATGATTTCCATCTTGGGTCACATTATTTAATGTGTTAGTACGCAAATTAACTTCACAGGTCAAACCTCTGTTATTGAAGACGTCTAAATACATCAAACCCGATTAAATATGAATTAAGAAAGCTCGGGGTTTTATGCAGGTTGTTCTTGGTGAATATCCGGTGAACTAGAAATGTAAAGTATTGTATTGATACAAATGTGCATGGAACAAGCGTGGCTGTAATAATGCAGTTTCGCCCAAATCTGAGAGCAGGGACCATTACATTATTTTAGAATAAGGAAAAGGCGGTGCTTTCTTTAGAGAAAAAAATGAGATGTAAGCACGTAAAGCATGTTCTTTAGTAAGAGCATTTAATCAGGGCAAGACTCATTGGGAACAGGTTACCCTGAGAGGTGGGAAAGCTTGTAACATATCAACTACTTGTTGGTCCAATAAAAGGTATCGTACCCCGTACTCTCCCTCCTGTGTTACTCATTGGGCAAGAATCTCTCTCAGTGGAAGACCATTTTATTCTTTTTCTGTGATCCAAATCTTAATCATGTTGTTAAAGCAACAATATGCTAGAATTACAATCAAGGGAAAGCGCTTAGTTGTTTAAAATCTTCTCTACCATTTTAACAGTTGTTTCATCACTTAAGTTGTACAAGAAAAGGAACGGGACTTTGTAAAGAGAATTAGGGGGTTACAATATCAGTGTTTATTTGAGCACCTCTGAATGTTACTAATTGGGATCTTGGAGTTGTCTACGTTAAAGCAATGTGCAGTTGTTAAGGTGTTGGCTAAAATACAGATGGTCCAGGGCGTTGGAACTATAATGTGGATGGGATACTGAACTTTGGGACCACACTTAGTTCTAGTGGTATCATGGGATGCGTGGATGTCTTTGGAGCCAGGCTAGGAATCTGGTGGCTGTCTCAAGACTGGACCATATACTGTATGGTAAATCAGGGAAACCTCTACTCTGCTGTTTGCTGATATCATTGACCTTCAGTGGAAAACTGATCACTTTGCCAGTATGGAAAGCAGGGAGTAGGATGAGGGCCTAGCACCATGTTCAAATTCATGGTGCCAGAACCATCATCAATACCTCCAACCTCGCATAACATATGTTCAAGTCCAGCGTTGGTCCTATGATCTTTGTGCCTCAGGTAGCAACAACTAGATTGTAAGTTCTTTGCACTAGTGTATTATTTCATGTTCAGCCTTGCATAGAATAGTGATGCCATATAAAAGTAAAGTATTATTACTGATTTTTTAAATTTTGTTTTAATAAATGCAGTATTTCTTTGCCTTTAGGGCGATGCAGTTATCTAAGCTGCCGATCGATCCGTCCTCCTGTGACCAATCGGCAAAGATCCTGCTTCTCAGGGCACACAATATGGCTGCCTATTTCAAAAGAGGAAGTGGTCCGACTTCCTAAATGATTGCTATAGCAACTCAAGGAAGCGTAATACACTGCAAATCGTTAAAATAGGGCATAAGGAGTGGATATTTTATTTAATGCAGTATTATCTAATACTACAGTACACCACTGATTACATTAAAAAAAACAGAGTCCTCTGATTGAGCCACCTGTGCTGAAGCAGGGATATCCTTAAAACCTAACCTGTTGGTGGCCCTTGAGGACAGGAGGTGGACACTCCTGTCTTAGTAGATGGTGCCTTCAACTAAAGCCATTACCCAACTTCATAATAATTGCTGCAACTACCCTGCCCTTTTCTAGCTGCAGTGCCACTTTGGACAACAACAGAACAATCCCAATGAGTGGTGAGCTATGTTTAACTGCATCAATAATGATCCATTCCTGGTATGAGCCAGACACACACAAGGCAATACATGCTCCACATGCTTATGAGACCAGAGGGTGTAGACGTCATGAAAGAAGGCGTGGCTTTAATGTTAGTGGGCGGGGCTTCGGGCAGCCCTGGTACTGCAGCAAACTGTAGAGGTGTCAGCATTTGCTGAGACTCTTCTCCCCAGCTCCCAATTTGTGGGCTCACTCAGAAACAGGGGTAAAGGAGTCAGCCCCTTTGGGTCATTGCAAATTGGGGATTAAGTCTGCTGCATTCAGCCACAGGATTGTATTCTGCTCTGTGAGATCTCTGGGGTCCCAGCTGATGCAGAGATGTGACTTCCCTGGGAGCCTAAGACCAAGACCCCCCCTTGCACAGCCTGTGATCCCACATCTGACTGTGAGTTGCGTTTTCATGCTGATGTCCTATGTGTGTGTGTGATTGCAATGGCAAAGAGCCGGGGGGAGGGGAGGGGAGTTGTGGGGTGTATAGAGGGGCATGCAGAAGAAAATGCATCTGCCTTGCAAGATGCTGCAGACATATTACTTAAACCATGCAATCATACTGTATACATTAGTTTAGGGGGGCTCAACTCCAGTCCTCAAGCCCCCCTCGACCCCCAAACAGGTCAGGTGTTCAGGAGATCCCTGCTTCAGCACAGGTGGCTCAAAGACTGCACCTCCAATTCAATCATGTGCTGAAGCAGGGACTGATTGAGACTCCTGTTGAAGCAGGGATATCCTGAAAACCTGACCTGTTGGGGGGGTTGCTTGAGGACTGTAGTTGAGCCCCCCTGCATTAGTACATACACACACACACACACACAGATTAGGTGTATTAAATATCAGAATTGAGGGAGTAAATAATACAGAACGTTCATAAAACACAGAGCCTTATAGAAGGATATATATTTATATTGTTATTTTAAATAACTGCTGGAGCAGATCATCTGTTTCTGATTGCGCATTCCAGATCATTATACTATTGATTAGTAGTTTGCAAGTTTGGAAGATAAAGATTTCCAAGCTGGAGGTGGCGGGGGCATTATTTCTCAGCAGTAAAAAAAAACAAAAATGAATGAAAACATATGGGGGAGAGGGGAGGTGTTTAACCCTTTAACTGCCTGAGGAGCATGTAGCAAATTGCCCTCTCTAAAAGTGAAAGGGTTAAAGTGACCTGCATGCCAAACCTGTACAAAGTACACTGTATATTGTGGATATTTTGCATTTAGTAAGGAGGATGCAGTGGATGGAAATGGTTGATTTTTGTTTTGTTTTTTCAATGTGGGTTATTCGTTTAATATACACCAGCCACAGTGATTGTGGATGAGCGTAGAAAATAGAGAATACATCCGTGCTACTGTGGGCACAACATAAGCATGCGGAATAGTAAAGTAAATAGGACTCTAGTAGTGTTTGCTTTGCTCAAGCATAGAACCATCTGAGAATGGAACACGCAGGGGGTGCAGGGGGGTGCACGGTATGCTAGCAAACCTTCCCAGCAAAGGACAGGGGTAACATGATGACAGACCAGCGTATATAACTTGTACTAGACTGCAATGCATATTCACACACAGCTACAAACTCATGGTGGGGGCTTCCAATGAAAATAAACAGGATGCTGTGTGTAGTCATACTGTGTATATCACAAGCAGATTAGGAAAACATGTAACCTAACCTTTTCCCTGCTAGGAGAGCCAGCAAAGCAATGTGGTGCTGGCTCTGGTAGTAAATGGGTTAAATTACCTGCAGTATATACACAGTCACCCTTGCCAGGTGTAATAATAATAATGATATATATGATTATTATTGTCTTAAATAGCACAGCAGTATGTGCAAAGTTGTACATAGAATCTGTCATAAGTACCTGCCCCATTGAGCTTACAATCTAATGTGTAGTGCCCAAGGTCACATGCTGCTGACATTGGGTTCGCCCACTTCAAAGGCAGGCAACGCTTGTCCGGTTTGTGTGATAGCCATCACGGCTTTCATGGGATGGGAATGGGCAGGTTCGTCTCCACTTCTAAGTAAAAGCAGCTTGTGATAGTTTGGTGTATAGTTATACTCAGTTCTGCTTTACATATGACAGCATACGCCATTTGAAAGGGGGCCTCCAGACACTGGCTTTCCAGCTTTTAGAGGACTTGATGTACACTGTAGTCATACTCGTAATCGTTATATGTTACAGCATATACAATTTGATAGGTTCCAAAAATGTTGCATTGAGTTCCTCCAAGGTAGGACCATTGGTGAATATAGAGTGGCGGTAAAGATACAGCCACCAACCCTCTCTCTTTATTTCCTTCAATCTGTGGGGATCTCCTTCTATTGTGTGCTCAGGCCAAAGACCCTCTCATTATACATGCAGAAGGGATGTTTCTCAGAGACCAAAATGCAACTTTCTGCACTGCCTAGAGTGGCCCAACTGGTTCCTTCTGGTCAGTCTGCTCTTGCTGGGAAAGTATGGGTAAACAGGGCTGATTTTAGGGTACACAAATGGTAACTGCCTCATATTACACAATATTAGGGAGACTCTGCTTGGTTTAATTCAGTGACAGTTTATCATGTGTATCCAACATACAGTTACGCCTTCTGTGTTGGCCCATGCAATGTTGAATGGGTTAAGCAGTTGCAGGCTATTCTCACAGCAAAGGGTTAAAGGGATCCAGTTACTCTGGGCCAAAAGCAACCCTAATGAGCTAATCATGTAAGACAATGGGTGGGGTGTTGCCATAAACCAGAGTACCCAATGTCTGTAACATTTTCCAGTGATCAGGGTTAGCTGTGCACACCATAGAGAAACTTTTTGTAGTAACTGGCTGGATGAATTCCCCATTGTGTGAGAGAGAGATTGTACAGAGACAATGTGGCACAATCAGAAACCTTCACACCAGCTCATTACCAGTCAGGAAAAAATCCACATGGTCTTTCCAGGTGAACAAAAACAAACTTTGTGGACAACAAGCCAGCTTCTTCTGAAAACCAGTGTTGGTATTTTGTATTTTCAAAACCGTACCAGTCATTGTTTATGCATAATTTTTTTTTATTTGTATAGCACTAACAGCGTACACAACACTTTACCGAAGAGACAATGCAATACAGGGAATTATAATGCGATTAAATGTAACGCACATCAAATCCAGGAAAGGACATCTCTGCCTGAGAGAGCATGGTTAATTCATTATCGCAAGTTAACTTGGATAAAGAATGCCTATCAGGCAGGTTTTTAGGATATCTCTGCTTCAGCACAGGTTGTCCACCCCTGGGTTAGCCCTTTCATTGCCGGATGTGAGCAAAAAGGTTTAACAGTGCTCAATTTATAAGCAAGAGAACGGCACTCGCGTGGTCTTATGCATAAGGGGAGGATTTATTTGAAGATCAACGTTTCAGCACCACCAGGGCCCTTAAAGACAAAAGGTCCAAGCTGGGACCAAAACTCTGATTTTTGCATGAAATGCTGTTACATGTTTAATGTAAAAACCCTTAGATCAGGACTGGCCATCTCCAGTCCTCAAGGGCCACCAGCAGGTCAAGTTCTAAGTATATCCCTGCTTCAGCACAGGTGGCTCAGTCAGTGGAGCATTCAAAGACTGAGCCACTGATTGAGCCACTGTGCTGAAGCAGGTATATCCGTAAAACATGATCGGGGAGGGGGAGTTTGAGGACTGGAGTTTTAAACCCCTGAGCTACAGGATGATGTATTTTGTAGAAGGGATGTTTAACATCTTTAATTATATGAGGTATTTTCCAGCTGGGTAAGCAATTGGTACGTGAGTCAGATGCTAAAAGAACCCTTTGGGGTGGGGGGCAGGGCAGACTGACTAGTAAATGTACCAATGTCCACTTCCCAACAGGGGTCTTTGGGATTAGAAAAGGGAGACACTGTTGAGGAATATAGGGGGCTAATTATCCAAATCTCCAGTCTGCAAAACAAGGTCAATAAAAGCACCAAATGTAATCAAGTAGATAATTCCCATTGAAACTAATGGGATATTCTTGACTAGTTTTGCCCTGGTTTACCAGGTTTAACAGTCGTAAGACTTTGATAAATGATCCCCCATACATTAGGACCATAACACCACCCACTACCCCCCTCCGAAACTCTCAGGTTCTAATGTTTGCAATCCATCCCAAATTGGCAATGAGAATGTTCTGCTAATGGTGCCAGCATTGGGTTACCAGAACTTTAAACATATGTATTAGACGTGATTACATTTGCTTAAGGTAATTACAAAGCATATTTTTTTTCCTACGCTAAATTGGATTGCCAATTTAGTGTGTGAGACACAACATTGCTAAACAATCTGGACAGTTTGAGTGCCAGAAAGGCGCTGATCTGCAGTGCATTGCAATATCAAACCCTTGTGTTATTAATGCAGCAGTGATTAGTGTTCTTAACCACCCCCCACCCCACTGTGAACCGGGTCAGAATTTCTATAGAATCTAAGACCTCGAGCCAAGAAAAGAGTCAAAGTGTGCGGGGCAGAGAAAAGAAATCGGTGCTTCTCCTGCATACTAAGCAGGTATTCTTTGTTATTCATCATTGTGGGAGCAGATGTCTCCAGCGAATCTGAGATGCGGATAAAAAGCCCACCTCTGGGATGGGATATAGCACATACATTCTAGACGCATATGTAATGCTATTGGCAGACGCTGCTAATTTATGCCTCCTGAATATCCACATATCGTCAGCTTCCTCACAATTCTGGTGGGGAATCCACTGCGTGGTAGGGTTAGTCACCTACCAGTCGTGTAAGAGGAACCTATTTCAATGGGCATTAAACACAAATGCAAAGTAGATCGTACTTCGAAGACTGCCAGCCAGCAGATTGTGCTTACTTATTAAGCAAAGAAGGGTGGGGAGCCGGGTTGGTCCTTTCTTCCATGTAGTAACAAAGGAGGGAGAGGAGGGGGTATGATACCTTTTATTGGACTGATAAGTAGTTGATATGTTACAAGCTTTCCCACCTCTCAGGGTCAGGGAGACCTGATGAAGGATTCTGAGAGGTTCCAAAGCTTGTAACATATCAACTACTTGTTGGTCCAATAAAAGGTATCGTACCCCCTCCTCCCTCTCCCTCCTGTGTTACTGCTTGGTTATCAGAAATACGTTGAAAAGATGCGAGGGATAGTTCATTATTTATTAGTGATAAGGTGATCAAATCTATACGTGTCCTCAGCACGCTGAAATCATTAATTAGGTAAGTGTGGCTGGGTAAGGCAGAGAGATGTAGACCTTAACGTGAGGTTACACTGTGTATGCTTGTTTCAACATTGTACTTTTTCACCCCAAAAAATAAATAATGATCATTGTAAGATTTGGTATTTCAACGTAATCCCTTTTTTAAAATTCAAATGCAAAACAGCAGAACCAAAATGTTTCATAAAAAGAGGTTTCTGTGACACCCCCTTTAAGCAGTGATGTGGTGAAACTACAGAGCCATTGTTATTGCATTGAGCCCATTCATCTGCATCAAGTTAAATGTGCCTGTGTGCAGAGCTATTGAAGAGACAATGAGACATTGAAATGCAGAAAGGGGGGGTGGGGGGGGCGGGAGCTTAATAGACAAACTTCTAATGTTGTGTACCCTGAGAGACAGTTGTTAATGTGTGATGGTTTGTCTGGGAAGGGAGGGAGTGTTGCAGTACATACAAACTCTAGTATATTTAATGTAGATTAAAGGTTTTTTGGGTCTGCATATTGTATGGTTTTGTCAAAGTGGATCAAAACAATGCAGCCCTTGTATTTTGTAGCCATTGCTCAATCGTTGCATAGACAGAGATTACATAGTTACAGAGTAGTTACATAGTTACATTGTTAAATAGTAGATGAGGTTGAAAAAAGACATGCGTCCATCAAGTTCAACCTATGCTAAATTTAGATGGCCGATTCTCTATCCTATATTTGTACTTACAGTATATTGATCCAGATATCTCATGAGGGGATAAATAAATTCCTTCCTGACTCCAAATATTGGCAATCCAATAATTAGATTGTAAACTCTTCGGGCAGGGATTACTCTTCCTAAATGTTACTTTTATGCCTGAAGCGCTTCTTCCCATTATGTGTTATTTGTATTATTGGTTATTTATGATTGTCACATGTATTACTGCTGTGAAGCGCTGTGTACATTAATTGCGCTATATAAATAAAGATAGCTTGAGTGTCCTGATCTGTGTGGCTTGTTGATTTCAAGTGCTGGTTGTATTAAGTGTGCAGTTAGAACTAGAAGCAGTTTGAACAAGGAAGGGGTTAAACAAGGTATAGTATATTGAAGTACAGTTTATTGTTAGTACTTATAAACTTCATAGTTGCTACAATGAGCAGGATTGAAAATGCCACTCAATGCACATCTTGCTACATGTATGTGCACTTGGAGCAGCTGTTCCAAGGAGCATACCGCTGTGAGAGGTGTGAGCGGGTGGTCTCTTTGGAGTCATAGATTGCTGATCTGAAGAGGCAACTTGCAATATTGAGGGACATTTACAATCTTGAAAGGGGTTTAGTGCCCACTGCGCAGGCCCTTGCTTCGACTAGTGGTGAAGATGGTGGCGCTGTTAGTGAGGAGCAGGTAGGTAGCTGGGTAAAAGTTAGAAGGGGAATCAGGGGCAAAAGGGAGAGGCAGGCCAGTTCTTAGCTGACCCATCCCAATATATTTGCCATGTTGAGTGAAGATATTGGGAGTGTCAGGGCAGAAATGGCAAGGGTGGGGGAGACTGATTCCTCTAGCAGCCAGGGGAATAGTTCCTCCAGCACAGAGAGGACTCAGGATGCTCAGATACCAAGACAGATTGTGGTGGTAGGGGACTCAATTATTAGGAAGGTAGATAGGACAATCAGTTGCCATGACCGCATGAACCAAACAGTTTGTTGCTTCCCGGGTGCTCCACTTCGGCACATTGTGGACCGGGTAGACAGATTGTTGGGAGGGGCTGGGATTGATCCGGCGGTCTTGGTACATGTTGGCACCAATGACAAAGTTAGAGAAAGACGGAGGGTCCTAAAAAATGATTTCAGGGATTTAGGCCAAAGCTTAAGGCAAGGACCTCCAAGGTAGTATTTTCTGAAATACTACCAGTGCCATGCGCTACCGCAGGGAGACAGTCAGAGATTAGGGAGGTTAATGCATGGCTAAGAAAGTGGTGTAGGAAGGAGGGTTTTTAGAGCACTGGGACTCCTTTTTGGAGAGGTGCCATTTATTCTAGGGACGGATTGCACCTCAATGGAGAGGGACCTTCTGTGCTAGGGGGGAGAATGTTAAAAAGGTTGAAGGAGATTTTAAACTAGGATGGAGGGGGGAGGGGAATGAAACAGATAACAAACTAAATAGCATAGAGGAGGAAACAAGGGGTTATGGAGGTAGAATGGCTGCGTTTGACAAGCAGTGAGACACTCGTAATACTAGAAAACTTCTAAAGACTAAACCAAGTTGGCGCATAAAGGAAGAAGCAGATAAGATTATAGTACAGGCTGAAAAAAAACTTAAATGCATGCTTGCTAATGCAAGAAGCCTGACAGATAAAATGGGGGAGCTTGAATTAATAGCTGCAAGGGAGCAGTATGATATCATAGGCGTTACTGAAACATGGTGGGATGAAACTCATGACTGGGCAGTTAATTTAGAGGGTTATTCCCTTTTTCGGAAGGATCAAGCACATAGAAGAGGAGGTGGAGTATGTTTATATGTTAAACCGGATCTAAAACCTATAATAAGGGAAGATGTTTACGAAGGAATGATGAAAATGTCGAGACCTTGTGGATAGAAATTAGCAGTGGAGGTAAAAGTATAAAGAAAATGTTTGTGGGAATATGCTATAAACCACCAAATATCTGTGAGATTGAGGAAGCTAAAATACTTTTGCAAATGGAGAAGACATCGAAACTAGGTCATGTTTGCATAATGGGTGATTTTAATTATCCAGACATAGACTGGGGCAATGAGTTTAGCATTACAACAAAAGGAAACAGGTTTTTTGGGGTGCTAAAGACAATTATATGACCCAAATTATTGAGGAACCAACCAGGAGAGGGGCAGTACTGTATTTGGTCATATCAAACAATGTAGAAGTAATAGCAAATATTCAAGTCCTGGAACATTTGGGTAACAGTGATCATAATATGGTCTGCTTTTGAAATAAATGATCAAAAAACAACAGATTACTTGGGTTCAACAAAGACATTAAACTTTAGAAAGGCAGATTTTAATAAACTGAGGACTAATCTACAAGTAATACATTGGGGATGATGTTTTTGTAGGGAAAAATGTAGAAGATAAATGGGCAGTCTTTAAAACATTGTTAGAAAAGCACAATCATCAGTGCATACCCTTGGGTAATAAGTATAAAAGAAATAAGTCAAAACCAATGTGGTTAAATAAACAGGTAGAGGAGGAAATTGAAAAGAAGAGGCAGACGTTTAGATTCTTTAAGTTAGAAGGGACGAAGGCAGCATATCAGAATTATAAAGAATGTAGCAAAATAGCAAAAGGGCAATCAAATTAGCAAAAACGGATAATGAAAAAAGGATTGCAATAGAAAGTAAGATTAACCCTAAAAAGTTCTTTAAGTACCTTTTAATAACAAAAAAATGAGAAAAGAAAATATACTGTAGGACCCTATCAGTGTGAGATGGGTAGGCAGATTATTGGAGATAAGGAAAAAGCAGAGGTATTAAACAAATACTTTGCCTCTGTGTTTACCAGGGAAGAATCAATTTCAATAGTAGTGCCGCAGGAGGAAGGTACAACCTCCATATTAATGAACAACTGGTTAACTGAGGAAGAAGTTCATAGGCAGCTTGAAAAAATTAAAGTAAATAAGGCACCTGGCCCCGATGGCATACAGCCAAGAGTTCTCAAGGAGTTAAGCTCAGTAATAGCAAAACCATTACATTTAATATTCAAGGACTCCATTTCCACAGGCTCAGTACAGCAAGGCCCTGCTTCTCGGCGCCTCGCTTTTCGGCGATCCGCCGATATGGCGGTACTGAGAAGGGGGCCGCGATATCAGCGCATGCACAGAATGGGTCGGTTCGAGGTCGCGCATTCGCAGAATGAGGGGATTTCGTGGGTTGCGCATGCGTAGAAGGGCGAATTGCCGGTCTACACATGCGCACACACCGACATTCGCCGGTTCCGCTTTCCGGCAATTTTTGCTTTGCGGCGGGCCCTTAGAACGGAACACGTCACATGCCCGGGGCCCTAATGTACCACAAGATTTGGTCTAAAGCAGATGTGGTGCCTATATTTAAAAAGGGAGCTAGATCACAACCGGGAATTACAGACCTGTAAGCCTGACTTCAATAGTGGGGAAACTACTTGAAGGTTTAATACGGGATAATATTCAGGAATACCTAATGGAAAACAACATTATTATTAATAGTCCGCATGGATTTATGAACGATGGATCTTGCCAAACTAACCTTATTTGTTTCTTTGAGGAGCTAAGTAGGAATTTAGACCAGGGTAATGCAGTTGATGTGGTCTACTTAGATTTTGCAAAGGCTTTTGATACGGTTCCACATGAGGTTGGTGCACAAAATAAAGCAAATTGTAATCAGTAAAAATATATGCACCTGGATTGAAAACTGGTTGAAAGACAACAGAGGGTTGTGATAGATTGAACTTTTTCTGGTTGGGCTAAGGTTGTGAGTGGAGTATCTCAGCGATTGGTACTGGGACCCCGCTTTTTAACTTATTTATTAATGACTTTGAGGTTTGCATTGAGGGCAAAGTCTCCATCTTTGCTGCTGATACTAAAATTGTGTAAGGTAGTAGAATCAGATCTCTATCCCATTACCACCAGGAAAGACCCAGACTCTAAATACCATCAGGGAGGTCTCCAGGCTCTTCTAGCCTGTAAAGCAGCAGGCAACATCTTTTATTTGTTTCCAGTGTAGGAACAGTATTCCATTATTAAGGGCCCTGTAAGAGGTGCAGAGAAGAATCTACATTGCTGTAGGAAGCAGTTCATTTCGAGGGTTAGGTAGGGACCTGGGGTGGATCTATGCAGGGTTCCATTCTCAAGATTTAAGTAGGGATCAAGGATGAACTAACTCGCAATGCAAGAGATTGTGGATGCTGTAAGTTGTATACTGAAACCCAGTCCTGTTGTCTAGACAATGCTGCTGGTTCTAAATAAAGACAAGTTACAAAGTTCCTGGTGCCCTTTTCTGTTCACCAACTTCCTTACACAAGCTGGCACAAACTCGCCATTTACCTTGAGATGCACAGGTAACCGCTGAGCTACACACCTTTGAACAGGTATAAACCCTGTCAAAAGACAGAGACTGTCACTAACCCCTTCATTTTTCCATGTACAACCTATCCTTCATGTCGGGGGCGGGGGAAGTGGGGGGGGCAATAGGGGTGTTACATATGTATTAAGTGAAATATCATTGAATAAATGTAGTCTTCATACATGTTAAATAAATAGGATTTGGTTACATGGTAACTTCTCATTTCATAAATATCATATGTATATATGTGTATATGTGTGTGTATATGTATATATGTGTGTGTATATGTATATATATATTTAAATATACTTAAAAAGGACGGTGGGCCTGTCATCATATGATTTAATCCCTGTAAATAAACCACATATATATATATGTGATGTCCACACCACGTTGCAGTCTCTAAGTCCCAATTTAAGGCAGGAACACTGTATTTCTTTATATGGGGTTTATTTACAGGGATTAAATCATATGATGACAGGCCCACCGTCCTTTTTAAGTCAAACAAATCATAAAATACTATTCCCGTTGAGTAAAATAACTAAACTTGGCTTCAGCACTTTCTAATCACAGCTGGCCAACTAAACTGGTTCCCTGCTTAAAACATGCCCTGGCATATGCAACAATGTATATAGTCTCTGCACACAATAATAAAGGGTTTTCCTTATCTGTTAGTCCATTGGAGCAGACGTCCCCGCTTCAGCATGGTCTCTCCTCCTTTCCTTCCTTAGGGGAACTCGGCCCCACGTGATCTCAGAGAAACTCTCCACTGTCAAGGGCTGTGCTAGTCTTCCTTCTTTCCCGAGGAGCACTTCTCTGTCCCCCTTTCTGGGACAGCAATCTCTCACTCTATCTCTCAGCATGTGTCTCTCACACATGGCATCTCTCTGGCATCATGGCAGCTCTGTGTAGTCACTTCCTGACTATTAAAAACTCCATGAGCAATCAGGACTTCAGCCTTCCAAATTAGGCAACAGCTGAACTAGCTGCTTCTAAGGAGGATTAACTCTGAGAGGTGAAAATTTCCCTAACTGCACTGTTCCAGCACCTAGAGGACAGTGATGGTATTACAATATGTGTGTGTATGTGTGTGTTTTTAATCTGTGATGGTAAACGACTATTATACATTACATAGATATATAATTTGACAAGTTTAGCACAAAAATTGGTTACATATATACATGTATATATGGTACAATATATATTGCTCAGTCAGCCCCTCTCCCTACTCGTCTATATAGCTCAACTCCTCCCCTTCCCCCCCATCTCGTCTGTGTAGCTCGGCTCCTCCCCTTCCCCACCCTACTCGTCTGTGTACCTTGGCTCCTCCCCTTCCCCCGTGACCCTTTTCTGTACACTTATTTCCTGCCCGAGTCCGACGCGGAAACAAAATGTTGCCTTATTGTTGCATCGGAGCAATGTGTGATTCGGGGGAAGTTTGTAGCAGATCTTACTTTGCCCACCAATCTCTTAAAGGAGCGGACCAAGCGGGCACCTTTTTCCTTTGTGTTTTTTAACATAGGATTGAAGCAGGGGGTCTCCGGAGCTGAATGTCGTTAATTTGAGCTCTGGGGACCCCCTGCTTCCCGAGATACTGACCTCCGTAGGGGATGCTGGTATCTCTCTGCTTTCTAAAGCTCTCTGCTTTCTAAAGCTCCCACATCACATGGGCCAATAGGAAGCCACACTGGATGATGTCACAGCTTCCTATTGGCTCACAGGGTGTGGGAGCTTTAAACAGTGGCCATTTCCTGAACGCTCTTACCCAGCCGGAGCGCCTATCGGCACCTACTACGAAGGTAAGTATCTCCGAAAGCAGGGGGTCCCCGGAGCTGAAATTAATGAGGTTCCGCTGATTCCCTGCTTCAATCCTATGTAAAAGAAATTAAAAAAAAAAACGCAAGAATTACCTCTTCAAAGCACAAAGCATGTTAAAAAAATAAGCATCCTACGTCTTTACTTCAGATGTGTAACCTCAATGTCAAAATGGATTGCTTTTGCCCAAAATAGTTCGGAAAATCGTAGGGAAAGTTGTTGATTTTGGTTTGATCAGTAACCTGGTTTTGTGACCGGGTTTCTAACAACAAAAATGGCTAGTTCCTCCATTCAAAACAAAGAATACTTCTGTTATATAAATATTCACACAATAATAGGGAAGTGGATGTTGAGATAAGCAATGTGACAGCGCATCATTGTTTGCCGTCAATCTCCATGGAAACCGTGTCCTGAAATAGTTTTGGTTACAAGAGGATTCGTCATCTTGAATAAAGTGATGATAAAACTGAAACAAAGTTTACAGAGTTCCACTAAGGCTGAGCTTATGCTGTGTGCGTTGGTGCTTGCATGCGCCAAGCACAAAGGGGAGGATCCCTTGAGGCCGCTCCTAGTGCACGCGCGACGGAGCGACCGCGTTTTGAAAAAGACAAGTTGCCTTTTTTTCAAGCGGTGTCACGTGAGCGGTTCAGCCAATCGCGGTGAACCGGCGCTGTGATGTCATGGCCACGCCCCCCACCCCCGCACATCACCTCCTACACTATCAGCACAGATCGCTTGTGCTACAGCAGGAGAGCTCGCACTCTCGCAAGCTGTGTTAGCCAGACGTTTCTATACTAGGGACGCACGCACGGCCGTGAGCGATGGCGCGGCAGACACAGGGAAAGTACAAGAGGATTGTATTTTCGCGCTGTCGCTGTGCCACGTGATGCTGTGAACCACTCGCAGCGCGGCCTAGCGCTGTGATGCCCCATAGCCGCACGCGTTACCGCTCACCCTCTACACTGAAACGCCCACGCCACGTGCAATACCATGCGCGCAGCAGCGCGTACTATATTACAAGCCTTTTAAAGACGTGGTATCTTCCGCTGTTACAAATATATAACCGCTTTGGTGCCTATGTATGTATGTCTTTATTTAGATAGCACCATTAATGTACATAGCGCTTCACAGCAGTAATACACGTGATAATCATATAAATAACAAATAATACAAATAGCACATGATGGGAAGAAGCGCTTTAGACATAAAAGTAACATTTAGGAAAAGGCGTCCCTGAGGGACCTTGCGATATGCTGCTGGCCCATGTAGAAGGAAAAAATATTACATATGGTTATGCTTGATATTTTGAATGAAATAGTGGATTAATAATGACTTGGTAGCAGAGTTTGTGACAAACTCATGAAGCTTTGAGGGTTTTTTTGCTATCTGAACATCTTTTGGTGATGATACTGTTTGCCATACACCCATATTGTTAGCTTTGCTTTGTTCCTTTGTATGCAATGTAATTATGGTGCCATTATTTGTCAAACACACAAACATAAGCAGGTGAGATGCTTAAATCCAGTGTTCCCGAAGAGAAACATATTATTTGTTATATTGATCATTTGTTGCCCCTCTAATGCAATCCCTGCCAGACGACATCGGTGCCATGCTGGTTAAAACTGTTTGGACCAGTTAGGTCACTTTTAAATTAGACCGAGAAGTCATTGAATAGACTTGTTGCAAACTGGGGGGCGCAAAATGTTCTGGGGGGCTCAGCGCTTGCAGAGGTCCCATGCGCTTCCCCATAGCATGTAAATGAAATGCCAGGGGAACGCACGAGGCCTCTGTATACTCGCTTACCTGCTCTCCGGCGACTTCTGGTGATGCGTCGCCATGGCAGCACGGCGTCGAATCACATGATGTGGCGTTGTGACGTCAGAAGCACTGGATAAAAGGTATGGGGAGGGGGGGCACGAGCAGTGGGAAGAGCAGGCAGGGGAGCGCAGATGACAACGTTTGCACACCACTGGTCTAATCTACCTAAATGTAGTTGCAATGTTTGGTCTGTGGATTGTATGAAGTTCTTAATATTGGAATCCGTGGAGTTATTGATGGCCGTCTAAAAAAAAAACACACCATAAAAAAATTATCACAACACATTTAAATATACATTATTCATTAGAAAGAAAATGTGTTAAGGGAATGTGGTTCAAATGTAATACAGCTCAGACCCGTTATAGCGTGAACCGCTACAACGCAGGTCTGGTTATAACGCGGTCTCAGCGTGGCTTCTGATTTTAAAAAACATCTCCAAGGGTTTTTGTATAACATTCAATGCTTTATTGCGAACGGACACACACATAAACACACCCCTCCCCCTACACCATGTGGAATTTAACCCATGAATACATTTTATATAATGCACATGCAGGAATCAAACCCATGACCCTTCATATGCTGGTAGCAATTCTCTAGCTGCTACACCACAGGAGTGGTGTGATGAATCTGATTCTATAAAGAACATCTCCCTGGACTATACTGTGCAGTAGAAGTTAAGTTTCTTTATAGAGTCAAGGGTTCAATTCCTGCATGTGTATTATATAAAATATATTCACTGTTTGGCTGTCATTGGTCAGAGAAGGGTCACGTGACCCTCCTCTGCGCTCGAAAGGTAAGTGCGAGTATGGACGCAGCCTGATGATGCAGGGAGAGGAGAGAACTGCAGATGCCGGGTAAGTCCTCGCACCGCTGATTACGGTTATAACGCGATCCAGGTTATAACGCGCTCTCATAATGTGGACCCGTGCACCGCATTATAACAGGGTTCAGCTTTACAGATTTGCAAATGCTCTGTAATAATTTTGCCTCCCTTGTGCTTTATTAGTTAGTGTAACCCCCATTCCCCAGCTATGAATGGTGTTGCATCAGATTAGTCAATAAAGTAAATGATCAGTCCCTCAGCCATATAGATGTTGTGCGGGCTGGGGCGTGGGTAGGTGCGGGGTGTGGGTAGGTGTTGGCTGGACGTGGATGAAAGTGTGGTATAGAAATGGCGCAAGGAATTTTTATAAAATAAAGTGTGTTTTATTGAACTCACGTCCAGAAGCAGTTTACATAGATATTCATCATAATATACACATTGCAAAGTATTAAAGCTTTAAGGATATCATCCTCCAGTCCGGTAGATTCTGGTCCTATCTAGAGGACGTACAGTGACTTAGTTAGATGCTGTATAAGGATTTAGTGTAATAGGTTGCAGGGAGATAGTGATGCGAGAAACAAACTAGCAATTTGAGCCAATCCAATAGGAGTACTGGGGTACAGTGGGGCAACCCTATGAGGACAGTGCTGCATCCTTCTCCTGCAAACTTAAGCTACGCTTATAGTGCCGGCGATGGAGACGTCAGGCTACGGTTGCTGGAAAAATCAAATTGAGATGACTTCCAGCGATCGCAACCAAGCCGGCCATCCGTCGCGCCGCGCTTACTATAAGCGCACGCGATGGCGGCATTGCATTTGTTTTGGCTTGACGACGCTGTCGCCGGCACTATAAGCGCAGCCTAAGGCTTCCTGGTCCTTTAACAGGCACTGGCTAATGATCGGAAGACATTACTAAACTGGAAAACAATAAACAGTAGCATAGACACAACTAGCTGCAGACTGGATACATAAACTCTATAGACAGGACTCACAGTGAGGACCCCAGTCAGGACTCTGAAGAACCTGCTTCTAGAACATAGGGTGAAGCTGTTTATACCCTTACACTGACATCATATATCACATGGCAGTTAAAGCGGAACCTGAGTGAGCCTGCCCAGTTAACCCCTTAAGGCAATTAACCTCTTATTGGAACTTGTAGCCATCCAAGAGGGGGCTACATAAGTCAAATGATATATCAAAGGACAAGGGTAGGTCAAATCCCCTTGTAAGCTAGCACAACCTGCCAAACCAAAACTGGTGGGGCTTAGAAATACCATATTAAAAGCATTGTAGCACATATAAAACTCAGTTTTAACTACCTTTTTCACTAATTTTATGTAATCTGTGTGTTACTCACTGAACAATTAATTAAAAAAAAAAAAAAACTAAGTCTCCAGTGAATTCCACATTCTGGCAAATATGAGAATAGAAAGTATTACTTGAGTTGGTATTGTGAAAAGGTAAATTGACCTAACTTGTAATTAAAAAGTGTGTTTCTAATTAATCAGACAGACTAGTGCTATTTGCAGTGATGCTCTTAAAGAGGCGATCCAAACGGCATTTATATATTTTTTGTTTTGTTAATATATGCAGTGATTGATTACCTTTTATTGAAAACTAATTACCTAAGCCGCCGATCGATTTAGTTCTCCCATGAGCCATCAGTAAAGATCCTGCTTCCCAGGGTTCACTAAATGGCTGCCTATCAGTTTCAATCACTCCTTCAGTCGGTGTAACTCAGCAGCTACAATGTATCCTGATATTACTAAAATAACATTATCTATTCTTACAGTTTGCAGCTCAAACTGTTAGGAATATTGGCAACAAATGATCACAACCAGGAAAGTGCTAGAAAGATCTTGAAGTGGGCTAAAACTTGCTATGGAAATCAAAGGATGCTCAGTATATTAAAACTCATTAAAAATGGCATTAAGAGTTTAATAAAAAATAAATAAATAAATGTAGTAATTATTCTCTTATTCTACAGAACTGATTTATTTAAAAAAAAACTATTTCATGGATTGCTTCTTTAAATATGATGGGCCTTTGATCATCAGTTGAGTGTCAGTTATACTCAGTGGTGGGATTCTGCCGGTCCGTGCGAGCCTGTTACTAAAATTTCACAAGTTGGCCGAACCGGTGCTTAATTCTCTTACCTTCATTCACCTGTCGGGCAGCGGGGGCGTCTGACAGCATCTCCCTGCGTCTATTTCCCTGCGAGTCCTCTCAGTATGACCGCGCGGCATCAAATGGCGCTGCGTTGCCATGCCAACGGGAACGCCATGTGACGTAACCGCATCGTCTGACATCAGTTGCTATGGCAACGAGACGCTATGTGACATTGCGCGGCGGCGTGTTGTCATGGCAACGTAGAGCTGTGTGGCCATTTTGAGAAGGGAAATAGATGCCGAGAGATGCTGTTAGACGCCGCCCAGGTTAGAAGCGGTTGTTAAAATGTGTTAATCCCTCCACTGGTTATACGTCTAATGAAACCAGTTTTAACTGCAGAACTGGCTGTGTAACTCCAATCATAATAGAGTCCTGACTTTGAATAGCAATTTTAAATCTCCGTATGTGTTGAGATGAAAGATAAAAAGCCAAGACGGGGAAATAATCTCCATCTTGAAGCAAGGTAAGTTAGTCCATATAATAGATACATGATAGCCCCGCTCAAAGTTGTTCTATAAGGACTATGTGCTGGCTAGGAGAAATACGTACAGGCGTCCTCAGTTATCCAATGGAACCGGTTCTGGGAGTAGCGTTGGATAGTGAAACCATTGTTAAGTGAGTCCCATGTTAATCAGTGGCGGTGAGCGTTGGATAACGCATTCAGGCGTCGGAAAACGGTCCTTAGGGTTGCATTGTAAAGCGTTGGATATGCCATTCGTTGTAAAGTGAAACGTTGGATAATGAGGACTACCTGTATAAGAAACAATTAGTGCATAAAAGCACTATAAACAGGGCTTCCTATTCGGCGCACCACAGTACAAATGATTTATGACATGTAATTTAAAACATAACATTTTAATGTTCATTAACTAAAAAGAATTGATCACTTAGGTAAGCAAATAAAACACCAGCTCTAGGTATTTCATTTATAAACCTGTCTGGTCGTATCATCAAAAGAAAGGCAACCTCTTGTTACAGATAGATGAATTAATCCATGGATATACACTTACCCCAGATTGTTAAAGGCAAACCAAGTGTTGTCCTCAATTCATATTTCCTTAAATATATACACAATTGATGATATCAGATTTAAACAAATCGGTTGCTGTTTTAAAGATCTGATAAACCCCAAATTCACTTATAGTGGAAAAACAACAAGTAAATTCTCATTGCAGCCCATATAGACAAAAGCAGAAACAGCATCTGATCTGTAAATCATTCGTCTGGCTCCTATTACCTTAACCTTGTTTGCAGCCGGTTTAGCCCATGTTGAGCTCACTGCTTCTGCACCGCCTCACGGAACGCTGTACCCGACGTACGTTTCGGCATAAGACACCTTCTTCCTGGGGTCTGCCTTAACCGTGGCATTTTGCAGGGCTAAGTGCACGGGACATATATAACATAGTGCCGCATGCCAAAGCTGTATATAATTAGGAGGGTTTAGCTGCGGACACTAGACCTACCAGACTTTATTTTCAATGTGATAACATTTTTCCTGCGGCTCACTCAAGTGAATTTGTGTAGAAAGTAATTAGGATACCCATTGATATTTCTATGTCGAAAGGCTTGACGCTTTTCTGCTATGACATCTTGTTAAAAACATCAAAGTGAAACAGATAGTGTATGCAGTAAGACGCTACCAAGACCAACATTTGTTGCAAATGAGTTACTAAAGCGAGTCAAACGATGATTTACAGATCAGATGCTGTTTCTGCTTTTGTCTGTATGGGCTGCAAGAAGAAGGTGTGTCTTACACCGAAACGTACTTCGGGTACAGCGTTCCGTGAGGCGGTGTAGAAGCAGTGAGCTCAACGTGGTCTAAACCGGCTGCAAACAAGGTTAAGGTAATAGGAGCCAGACGAATGATTTACAGATCAGATGCTGTTTCTGCTTTTGTCTATATGGGCTGCAATGAGAATTTACTTGTTGTTTTTCCACTATAAGTGAATTTGGGGTTTAACAAGATCTTTAAATCAGCAACAGATTTGTTTAAATCTGATATCATCAATTGTGTATATATTTAAGGAAATATGAATTGAGGACAGCACTTGGTTTGCCTTTAACAATCTGGAGTAAGTGTATATCCATGGATTAATTCATCTATCTGTAACAAGAGGTTGCCTTTCTTTTGATGATACGAGCAGACAGGTTTATCAATTAAATACCTAGAGCTGGTGTTTTATTTGCTTACCTAAGTGATCAATCCTTTTTAGTTAATGAACATTAAATGTTATGTTTTAAATTACATGTCATAAATCATTTGTACTGTGGCGCGCCGAATAGGGAGCCCTGTTTATAGTGCTTCTAAGCACTAATTGTTTCTTATAAGATAGTCCATATACTGCTGATAAAACAACTAATTGTTTTTCCTGCTTCTGTTCTCTACAGAAAAATGAAAACCCATCCAGCTGCTGTCTTACTTCTTCTCTTTGTAATTGGCTATGGGTCCTCTGAAAACTCAACTACTTCTAGAGGCTGCGGGCTGGATATCTTCCCAAGCTATGTGTACCTCTGTGATCTGGATGCCATTTGGGGAATAGTGGTGGAGGCTGTTGCTGGAGCAGGAGTGTTGACAACCTTGCTGCTGATGTTGATTTTGCTAGTGAGGCTTCCTTTCATCACCGAAAAAGAGAAGAAAAGTCCACTTGGAATACATTTCCTCTTTCTCCTTGGAACTTTGGGACTGTTTGGATTAGCCTTTGCCTTCATCATACAGGAAGATGAAGCCATCTGTTCTACCAGGAGGTTCTTATGGGGCGTCCTCTTTTCTTTATGTTTCTCATGCTTACTAGCTCAAGCCTGGAGGATCCGTAGACTTGTCCGGCATGGCAAAAGTCCATCTGGGTGGCATCTGGTCGCGATCGTGATATGTCTTATGCTGGTTCAAGTCATCATTGCGATAGAGTGGATTGTTCTGACAGTTGTCAGAGAGAAGAAGTTGGCCTGCAGTTACGAACCGATGGATTTTGTCATGGCTTTGATTTATGTCATGGTTCTGATGGTGATTGCCTTGGGCCTTTCACTTTTTACACTGTGCGGGAAGTTTCAGAAATGGAAAAAAAATGGAATATGCCTTATTATTACAACTTTTCTATCGGTTTTAATTTGGGTAGCTTGGATGACTATGTACTTGCATGGTAACGACAAACTGAATAAAATAGACCAGTGGAGTGATCCCACATTGGCAATCGCATTGATCACCAGTGGATGGGTTTTTCTTATTTTCCATGCAATCATAGAGGTCCATTGCACCATTCTGCCATCACCGCAAGAAAACACAACAAATTACTTTGACACATCTCAGCCTCGGATGCGTGAAACTCCTTTTGAGGAAGACATCCAGCTTCCCCGTAGCTACATGGAGAATAAAGCATTTTCTATGGATGAACAAAATGCGGGTAAGTGGAGCCGCTGCTCAGCATCGACAAGGTCCGGGAGGAAAGCACGTTCCAGAGTAAAAGAAATGTTAGAACAGGAGGTCATGGTCTGAAGCTGGAGGGTGGGAGACTCGGGGAAATGCAAGGAACCATTTCCTAATGGAAAGGGTTGTGGATTCATGGAACAAGTAGGTGGAGGCTAGTGCAGTGAAGGAATACAAAACTGCTGGGGATAGAGACAAAGGTATGCCAATATATAATAATGATAATAATAATAATATATTTTCTTATATAGTGCTGACTGTGTATGCTGCACTGCACATAGAATTTTGGAGGCACAATGAGTCCTTGCCCAAGGTCACACGTAGAGTTGAAGTTCAAACTGGGTTCACTCCTCCCAAAGGCCGAGACATTACCACTGAGCTACGCCTGTGGTTGTATGAACGAATTGCAGTGATCTAATTGTGAGGTTTCACAGCATTTACTGTAGGTGCACACTATGTACTGTGGCCAAATAGTTCTTATGTCATCAACTACCTTTCTGTAGTGAATTTATCATCCACTCTCCAAATGACTCCTAATACTGCACCTATTATCTTTACAACTGGCCTTAGTTTACACTCCCCTATGGGAAGGCCACGTTCGTTAGAGAGTAGGGACTGTATTTATTCCTTAGTAGGCCTTACTGCCAGCTGGCACTGGGTTTGCCATACCTACCTGGGCACGTGGGCTGCAAAGGGCATAATATGTTGAAATATGATTTAAACATAATGTTCCTAGTGTGTAGTTATGTTTGTTTTTGAAGGTGTTGTGTGTTGTTCTATCTAACCTTTTGGTGTCGCAGGGGTCTGTAGGGAATTAATTTGCACTGGTAGCGCCTGTAGTATCAAATAAGTTCTGTGATGCTTTTTATTATATTACCCTGTGGTGGCAAAGTTTGTTATTTACATGTCCATTGCCGGAAATGGTGATGGCCGTCACCGGAGATCCCGTCCATTATTGCCCGCCTGCAAATTAGCGCAGCAATGCACAGCATCAATAATTCTCCGTGAATAAATTAGCACAGCAATGCACAGCATCAATAATTCTCCGTGAATAAATTAGCGCAGCAATGCACAGCATCAATAATTCTCAGTGAATTGTTAGGTAAATTGGGGGGGGGGGGGGATATTGGGCAGTTAAATCTCTTCCTAATGCCAAATACCTGCCACGATGTTCTCATTAATGCCAAATAGCGCGGATTTAACCGCCTCGAGGAAATCCTGGCCGTAGGCGCCAACTCAACAACATGCTGTGAAGCCACTTTCCCATGCTGGAGAAGAGATTAGCTCCGTTGAAATGAATGGGATCGGCATTTCCTACAGCATGTTAAATAGGAGCATTAAATAGCAGTGTTAGTAGCAAAGTGCTCTTTAAAAATAATCCTTGTTTTCCTTTGTTTGAGAAATTGCCTTATGACTCATAAAATGAATATCCATTAGAAAAGGCTCCAGACACCACGTTAGAAACGGGGGGCTCTTAGAAATGAGGACGGCCTGATGGGCTAATTACATCGGACTGTTGTGATGTTTCATGTCTGCCATGGCGGTGTAGTATGAAGAGCGAAACGTCTGCCATGGCGGTGTAGTATGAAGAGAGAGACGTCTGCCATGGCGGTGTAGTATGAAGAGCGAAACGTCTGCCATGGCGGTGTAGTATGAAGAGCGAAACGTCTGCCATGGCGGTGTAGTATGAAGAGCGAAACGTCTGCCATGGCGGTGTAGTATGAAGAGAGCATGGATTAAGATAGTGGATTGATGGACTAGTAATGTGCCTTGGCAGATTGCAATTGACGGGCAGCTGGCTATTTTGGAAATACAGTATCAATGGTTTATTTAGCAGTCTAGCAGTTATAAAAGGGGCTCAGTGTAAGACAGACCTAGCCCTTCACTGCCAGAGTGGCCTTCACAAGATAAGCGTGCAGTGCATGGAATACCCTTCCTATATGAAAGGGTAACTGCATTTTGCCCGAGTGTTTTCATTGTGTTCGTCGGTCCAGATTTTATTACAAAATAAAAAGGAAATCTGCATTCTGCTAACACTATAGGTCCATATTTACTAAACAGTGCTAAGCCTTAAGATGCCGTACAGCGCATTCACTTGAATGGGGCATAAGGCGTCTCGTCGTTAATATGGCGCATACTCCCATCTACGCAGGATTTATTGTAACGTACTGTTCAGATCTCATGAGGGGCAGGGCAGTATTCTTTATCAAATAATAAAGTTTACTGTATGAAATATAAGCTTGTTCTATTTTACTGATGTACGTATACCTTTTATATAGCGCCTTTTACGAACCTCGCGCGTCACAGCAGTAATACACGTGACATAATAATATAACAGTGGGAATAAGCGCTTCAGACATGGCAGTCACAATAGGAAAGGGAGTCCCTGCCCCGAAGAGCTTGCAATCCAAGTGGTAATTATGGAGAACTTAGTAGGAGGGTTAAACATTTAAACTTGAGAATCGGGAGTATTTCTGACGGACTCCGAAGGCCTTGAGAACCGCTTCTCCACCGTGGCCCACCGTAGCCTCCCATTCTCTGCTGCCGCTGGTTTCTGTCTACGAGAGAGAGAGAGATTGAACCTTGAAAATAAGCTTAATTTGCCATACAGAAAACCCTGGGGTTCAGCGCAGTCTCTAGTAAGGGGGGGCTGCACTTTGGGGAATAATCAGAACTCTGCTATTAATTTGACGTTCTTCTGGGAAATGATTGAATGTGCATTGAAACACACACACAGACCATTACTGTCAGCGTATCCGAAATCCTAAAACCTACAATCAGATACATTATTTCAGCAGGAAAGCAAAGGTGGAACCCATTGTAATGGACGTAGAGACTTGTTAAAAGCTTACTAGACAGATGTGACACTTTTCAATCAAATGGTGCTTTGTTGTTTTTAAGCCATCACTGAAAAGGACCTTGTTATCTATTACATTGCCAGAAGTCCTCTTGTGGTTAGAATACAAGAGCATCAATGCGAAGTGAATATGCCTGAGAGGCTGTGAGCGTTATTCGTTAATCTTTGATAGTGCCGATCGGGGCGCCGTGACACAGAGACTTCAATGGGAGTTTCCGGGGCGACAGGGCCCCTATCGACACTATCATAGTTTTAATGAATGACCCCCTTTATGTTTCTCATTCAGTTGCTTTACAATCGCATGCCGTAAACAATAATCCCATTTCCGTGCCCTTTGTGTTCCGTTATGCAGCCCTGAGATCGGCGGGATTTCGCAATGGAAGCTTGGGAAGCCGGCCCAGCGCTCCCTTCCGGAGCAATGTGTATCAGCCCACTGAGATGGCCGTTGTGTTGAATGGCGGGACAGTAAGTATTGAGATATGATGAACAAGCACAATGCCACTTTCTGGGCGTAGGACCCATAGTGTAATCCGGGGGGGGGCGCAAATTTTTCCAGGGGTGGCGCAGCCGTTATAGAGGCCCCGCACTCTTCCCCAAAGCATGTCAATTAAATGCCGGGTGAGCGCGCGCCGCCTCTGCAACTTCCCTTACCTTGTTTCCGGTGGTGCGTTGCCATGGCAACGCAGCATCAAATGACCCAGCGGCGTCGTTTGACGCTGGAGACAAGGTAAGGATGGGGGGGGGGAGAACAGATAGGGGGGCGCAGACTGAAAAGATTGCGCACTAGTGGTCTAATCGGTTATTTATTAATGATACCTGCAGCTGTAGATGCAAATAGATGTACAAACTGAGGACAAGCAACGCGTTGCTGATATTCCTGCTCCTAATGGGTTCATGTAATGGCAGGTTGAATGACTCAAACTGTGTTAAAGAGCTACACAGGTCCTGTCCCAGCGGTCACTGTGCATCTTACTATTCCTAGACTGAAGCAGGGGGGCTCAGCTCCAGTCCTCAAGCCCCCCCCAACAGGTCTGGTTATCCCAACTTCAGTGCAGGTGGCTCAATCAGTCCCTGCTTCAGCACAGGTAGCTTGGTCTTTGACCGAGCCTCCGATTGAGCCACCTGTGCTGAAGCAGGGACCGATTGAGCTATCTGTGCTGAAGCAGAGATATCATGAGAACCTGACCTGTTGGGATGGGGGGGGGCTTTAGGACTGGAGTTAAGCTCTTCTGTCTTACAGATCTAGTAACCACCAAATATGTCATATATGAACCTTCAACAGCACATAGGTACAATCTTCTTCTAGAAGGTACCTATTTGACGTCCCCAGCATATATACACACTATGTATAGTTTTCACCTGGGTGTCCAACACAGGACAACATAAAACATACACAGGTGTGTACACAGTTACACATCGATACATACTATTATATTATGTGTGAACCTATCACAGTAACACACACACACACACACTACCTGGATGTAACGTCTCCCAGCTGCAAAACTATTGAAAAAGCAATGCCGAAAATAGCGCCGTATTTATAAAGGGAAAGGAATCTCATTGAACACAATAGGCTTTTTTCCCTTTGATAAGTCTCGGGCAATACTTTTGCACTAGCACTGGTTTTGCTCCTAATTTGGGAGACTTTAGCTCCCATTGATTTCCTTATTTTTATTATGAAGCCAAAGCCCCAATCTAGAACACTGATAGTTAGCCATCGATACCTCCCTGTTCTGTGAAAAAAGCTGATATATTGTCACGCAGCAAATAAAAATATCACATGTGAGCACATTTACACGTCTCAGACAAGTCTGCAGCCCTGCCTTTCCCCATTATCTCCCAGCATACAGTGCTTCCACTGCAGCCAGGGATTCTCGGTAATGACATGCAAATGAGCGCACAGTGTCAACACGGGTGAAATAGCTGTGTGTGTGTGTAGGTTTACTGGCTCTGCACTTCTTTAACCCAGGCTGTGCTGAAAAGCTGTGTAATACGGCAGGGATAAGCTTATAGGGGTCCCTTGTTAAAATAGATTTGAAGCAAATGGTGACACTCACTGCTCATTTGCATGTTTACACATCGCTCAGACGAGAGGTGCCCGTGATGTGATGCGCGCACGCCAGCGCGGACTATAATCGTGGGCTTAGGAGATAACGGTGAAAGGGTTACAGACCTGTCTGAGACACGTGACTGTGTTCAAAAGTGATATTTTGATTTGCTGTATGCGATACGATGGAGGGTTTTTGTCACTTTTTTTACCCACCATAAATTATTTAATATATTATAATCAAATACTCATCCCACAGCGAGAGAAAAAAAGGTGACAAGTAAAGAGAATACTGACTTTACCTGGATCCTTTTATCCAAACCAGGGCTAACGGACAGCAATGTATGATGCTAAATTCAGTGCATTATTTCACTATTTATTCTTTGAAATGGTAACTTGGAAAGGATTCAAAGTGGAATGCAAGAAAACTCTCAGCTCTTCAAATATCTTCTTTCCATTTACACATTTTCACCCATCACTAAAACTGATCAATCATCTTTCACTTAGCAGCACGTTGCTTCCTCTGGGCACAGATACATCAGACGGCTCTTGTGGAAAGATTTGTAGAAGATTTATTAGTCATTAGTCTCTCTCGTGAGACGTTGGTCCGACATCCCAGTAATAAGATATTCTTCTCTGCGGTCATTTCTAACATCCAACTGATACCATTCATTATTACACTTGACAAGACTAAGAAACTGATCTTGTGCACGTTTAATTACCAATCTTCATCGATCAACCCATACACGTATGACCGTAGCCATGGATCCGTTGAGTTTGCTTTTGATCTCCTTTAATAACAGAAGTCACATTATCAATATTGTACAGAATTCAGATGTCACGTTAAGCCATATTCATTAAGGTAAATTGATGCCTTGGCACTGTGGAAATGTTTAACTAGTCTTTTAAGGCGTTATGTTAAGCTCATGGTGTTTATGATTGGTATTCCGTCTAAGGACACATGAAAGAATATAGCAACTCCAGCAGAGAGGCACTGTACATCCATTGTGTGACATACTGCCCCTTCACTCTAGAACAAGGGCGGCCAACTCCAGTCCTCAAGGGCCACCACCAGGCCAGGTTTTATGGATATCCCTGCTTCAGCACAGGTGGCTCAGTCAAAGATGTTGCAGATAGGGAGATTTCACCAGCAACAAAGGAAAGGGTTCTTTACAGTTTACAGTAAGGCCAGTTACACTGTGGAATTCATGACCCATGGAGGCTGTGATGGCAGATACAATAGATTTGTTCAAAAAAAGGTTGGACATCTTTTTAGAAAAGAACAGTATACAGGGATATACCAAATAAGTAGACATGGGAAGGATGGGTTTTCTGATTGCCTTCCCCTGGATCAATATATTGTAAGTACAAATGTAGGGTAAAGTATCTGTCGTCTAAATTTTGCATAGGTTGAATTTGATGGACGTACTGTACGTCTTTTTTTTTTTTTTAAACCTCGGGACTGCTACGTGGTGACACACCGCTCTTACTATAATACAATAGTATACAATTTAGTTTTTTACCTGTATATGGTATGCACTGTTGTCTGCCCTATATAGTATATATGGACTATACACCATCCTCAGCCCATTTTGGGGATATTAGGATCCCATTATTTCCATTATCTTTCTATTTTTGACTTGAGTGCATTAAACAGGGACTGCTGTGACCTCTGGTTACCTTCTATGTGTGTATATGCTTTTTTTAAACCTCACCTACTATGTAACTATGATTGAGCCACCTATGCTGAAGTTGGTATATCCTTACCATCTGACCTGTGTTGGTGGTTCTTCAGGACTGGAGATGGCCACGCCTGCTTTATAACCTTTAAGACAAAAAAAGTAATCCTTCTCTGAATGAGGGACTCATGACGAATTGCATTTCCTTTCCGATCAAAGTGGTAAATAAATAAATAATTAAAATAAAATAAAAACTCATCAGCCAATATTATAGGCTTTTATTCAAGATGCTGTGAAGTCGCTTGCCTCTACTGGAGAAGAATTTAGCCCTATTTATTTGAAGCTGATATCTTCTCCAGCACAGGTAGGGGCCCATACATAGTTTGTGGTAAGTTAGGGGCTAGCAATAATTTGGAAGATAATATGACTTGTTGATTGTCAAGTTCTGCCATTTTGGAAATGTCAACATGTGATGCTGTGAAAAAAAAGGGGCCTTATAGCCCCTTATCCTGCAGTTCTATTTTGTTTTAAAACATAAATAATTTATTGGGGTTTTTTAATTACATTTTTAGAGTAGAATCTAAACTGTAGCTCTTCACTTCAGTGCCTTCCAGCAGTAGAAGATCTAAAAGTTCTTCATTAAAAAAAGCAACCCATAAATTATATATGCAACATATCCCATTTGGGTTGTAGAGGCCTTCAAGACTAGAAAACATGGGCAGAATGCAATCTTGCTACATAGTCATTTATTATAATAAGACAGGTCACCCGTAATATCCCACTGCCCAGGCCAAGTCTGTAACTAGTTTTTGCTCGCTTGCAGAGACAACCCAGTTTCCATAAACAGAAAAGCCAGAACACTTGTAACATCCATGTTATTGACTCTTTGCCTTGGATTCCAAGACCGGGAACAGAAAAATAGTTAAAGCAACTCTGTTTTGTAGAACTTTTTAAGCCCTATTTTGTAGACCTGAGAAACTTTACATGTAGTTCATAGTGGTTATTAAAGCATTTTCTTCGTCTGCAATCCTCTTTTCTTTAAATAAGGTTTTCTTTTCATTGCGATTTAGTATAGTTTGTGAAAATATATATCGAGACAAAATAAACTCATTAAAAATACCACTATTGTGAATTGAGCATTCCAACATGCTTGGGATCATTGCAGTAATCTTGACTCCGTTTAATAGACATGTTTGAAAAATTCAATGTAAATTCCATGTCCAATGGTGTATGCCTTGGGGCCGTTCGTAAGATGAATCTCCGGCCTGAAAAGTAAAAATGAAAACTGATGGCAGACGGGAACCATCTCCCCCCCCATTTCTGCCATTCTTTAAAACCTCATACCCTGGTGTCATTAACCATGAAAGGAAAATTGGATACAGTGTGAATTTTGTCTTGAATACAAATAATTATATGATTGTTATTAATATATTATATTAGTTTCTAAATGGGGCTCGTGCTTTAAAGAAGCTGACACTTCAATTTCAATTCTCCCGAAACAGTGGTACCTGGAATATTATCCCAAGCATACCTATTTAATGTAGACTATTCTGGTCAGAAGTCCATACAAAACAATGTGTTCATTAAACCTCTATATGCTACTGCTTATATATCTGTAAGATTGACGCAGGGTCTGGAATTCTTAGTTATCCATCTGTTGTCCTTATTTCCAGATCCCAACCGCTCCACCAAGTTACACTGGAAGACATCTTTGGTGAAAGGCATATAGGTTCCAGAGAGTCTTTGTCACAAGGTTTTACTCACTGGCCCAGTCTTTGTGAGGGAGGAATCAGTAACGATAGCTGAACACAACCGTACAACATTCAAGAGCTCTGGCAATCCTACCTAATAGTGTTTATCTAAATTTGGACAGCTGTGAACTCTTGAGATAACAACCAAAGATGGATATGGTCACAATAAACCTGGAGTTTGGTTCACAAGCGCAACAAGTGTCAATTGACTCGAGCATCTTCTGCTGGAAGATGCATTTTAACAGTTAACATTGTTGGAGAACCCAGTGGTTGGCTGGTTGTTTGTCAGCAAATCTCCCTTTTCAGACGTAATTGCCTCTCCAACTAGTCCTCACTTAAGAAAGCAGATAGGGTCAAGCACTGATGTGCTGTTTGGTTCATTAAATCAGGGGTGCTCCACTCCAGTCCTGAAGAGCCCTCTAACAGATCAGGTGTTAAGGTTTTCCCAGCCTCAGCACAGATGGCTCCGTCAAAGACTGTGCCACTGATTGAGCCACCTGTGCTGCAGCAGGGACAGATTGAGCCATCTGTGCTGAAGCAGGGATATCCCTAAAACCTGACCTGTTGGGGGGTCTTCAGGACCGGAGTTGAGCCCCACTGCATTTGATGAAACTGGCCCATTAAAAGCTGTTGCAAATGAGCTTACTATTATCCATGAGAAACACTGAAAGCTGCAGCAAAATGTTAAATATCTAGAACATTAATAATGCATCAGTAAAAATGAGTTCTCTGTTTAAAGAAGTTGAAGGAATGTCTTAAAGTTCTAGTTATCACCCTTAATGTATTCAATCAAAGCTGTGCTTCTGTCCTCTGTGTAACATCTGGAACATGTTGCTTGCTGAGCTCTTTCAGCTGCTAAGGCTTTCCCAGGTGCACAAAGGACCAAATTCAATGACTCAAAGTGCTGTGCTTAAGCTGTAAAAAGTAGGTGATTGTGCCTAGAAATGGAAAAGCTACATTCTGGTAATATACGTGAGCATTGGACCCTGATGCTTAGGGTGGATCATACCCTCCATACCTATCTTCCCTCCATCCTGTTCTCTTGTAATTGTGCTGGCAGGGAATCTGATTCTTATTGGGATGGAGCGAAAACACCGTGGCAATGGAAAATGTTCAGACTTGATTTACAAATACTTTTTATTTTATATTAAGGCATCAATCACCCATGATTTAACCATTAAATCTCTCAACAGCCATTGATTCACTTTGGTCCTAAGTGGAACTAGAAAACGAATCCTATCGCAGAACAGACTTTGACTTCCGTTTGTGTGTCTGAATTTGTTCTCCTTCAGCTCTCAGATGTTGTGTACCACCTAAGTCTTTGTTCCTATGGACATTGACACATAGTTAGCAGAGTCTCCCTGGAGGAGGCTTTTGTGTTGGGTGGAAGACAGGATGCAGAATTCTTTCACAAGTATATCTCATCTTCATTCCCTTGTAGTGCTGTGATAAGCGATGTGCAGCGCATCCTTTTTTTACCATGGTTTTCATTACATTTTGAGCAGGACATTGCTTTATGATTCATCATATCCACATGCATGGTCACCCATTTTCCTACAAGCGTCATGACATTATATAAGGGGACCGTGTATATCGCTGGGTTGTATTTTGTGTTCTGAGTTCAGTTTCATTATTAATAGATTGTACAAGGAAAAGAACACACTTACATTATCAGCAAGTTAATACCCAAAGAGATGTTTCTTGCACCTCCAGTGTTTCAACTCCCTCTGGCAACAAAACAGGATAACAAAACCTAGTGTAATATAAATTGCAATTACATATATACATACATACGTATGCATATAGTTAACAGAACATTTATAGTAGCTGATGGGTACTATTGCCTGTAGAGGGGATCATGTTATAAATATTATTGTGGCAATATATGCAGCATCAAAACCAAGTGCTTTGCTGCATTGTAAGATCAAGTTTAGAAATGCTGGTCTTCTATAATAAGTAGCGATGGTTGAAGCCTTTGCCCAAATGTGCAAATGTGGCAAATCTTTAATATTCTCGTATCAGGGAAAAGTGGCAGATATTGCCAAGTTCACCAAAAGCAAATATCCCAATCTGAGCCTACATACAGTATTTTGCCAAATTCGCTGCATTTCGCTGGCACCCATGGCTTCTCTTATGCACACTCGCAAAAGGAAAAACGCGTTGGCTAAACATTTTGCCTTTGGGCAAACTGGTACAGCTTTGCACATCTCTATTTGAGACATTTAACAGTTGAAATATGTTTTTGCTCTTCAGTTACATTTGAAGGACCTTTGCCTTTAAGAATAAATACAAATGATTCACCCATCTGCCCCCTACCCCCCCTAGGCTTAAATCAGGGTTTCTGGAGCTGAACCGTGTTCATTTCAGCTCTGGGGACCCCCTGCTTCCGGAGGTACTTACCCGAGAAGGTGATGCCGGTATCTCGCTGCTGTTTTAAGGTTCCACGGCGCGCGGGCAAATAAGAAGTCGCCACGGCTTCCTGCTGGGAATGTCTTTCAAAATACATTTTTTGGGCCCAGGCAGAGCTGCTACCGAACCGGCAGCCCCTTCAGATATGGGGAAGCAGGGGGTCACCGGAGCGAGAAAAAAAATCAAAACGGTTCAGCTGCGTAAAATAAATATACCAAAAGGTATAGCCACTTGAACATGTGATGGTTTTCTTAATAGGTTTATTAAACTCGCCCTTGGATAACCATTCCTTTTTTACCAATGTGTTCATTTTTTTGACGGAAGGGTTTTTAGAACAGATAGCAATAAAGGTTATTTTTTATTTTAAAAAGCAGTGGAGTTTATTGCACATACTGTACACGGGGGCAGGCTCATTAAGTGCGCGGGTACAGGTTGGCGAACGTGATCTGGTTGTGTTTGATGAATCTTGTCCCGTAGGAGGAGATTGTGTGAAATAGCATCTGCCGTTGACGGGAGATCCGAATAGCAATAGTTTTTCAGTCGTTGTAGCTTTTCTATTTAAATGAATTTGCAAGTGCGGTTTTAATCTGTCACCTTATTTTTTTTTTTAGCAAGTTTTGTTGCAAATGTATACATTCTTTAGTACAATATTTTCCCCGACTTGTACAGTCTATCAGTGGCAGAAAATCAAAAAGTACTTAACTATGTAAAATCTTTTGTTTATTCAAATACATCATGTTCCTGCTGCTGCACTGTAGACTAATTAAGAGCATCTCTGCACTTCCAGCCAGCGCTGCATCATGACCTAGAACAGGAGCGGATTATCCTCAAGAGCCACCAACAGATCAGGGTTTAAGGATATCCCTGCTTCAGCACAAGTGGCTCAATCGGTACTGATCCACTGATTGAGCCACCTGTGCTGAAGCAGTGATATCCTTTAAACCTGACCTGTTAGTGGCCCTTAAGGACTGGAGTTGGCCATCCCTGACCTAGAACGTTGACTAGCAAGCTTTAGTTCTAGGCACCTGGTTGCTGGCATTGAGAATCAGATAATACATTAGGGTAGTGCAGATGCACTGTGCTTACCTGATTCAGCTTCCAAAACTCCTCGGAGGAAACATGCATAAAAGTAGTGGTAATACACATCCTAAGTGGGTTTGCCATGGTGATCTTGTCTGGGTTGTGAACTCCAGTGCCCTCTAGATCAGTGGTTCCCCACTTTATTTTTTATTTTATTTTTTAACGTTTCGCACCCCCTGCTAGAAAATACATCTTTTGCGAGTGGTATTGCCATCAATCACTGCGGGAGCTCCCAAAGTCACGCCCCACAATGCCTTGCCTCTGTGGATACAAAGCTTTGTGGGGAGTGACTTTGGAAGCTCCTGCTGTAAGTGACGGCTATACCTCCTATGCTAAGGTGCAGATTGGGACCTTACTTGGTGCGCTGTCCCCGCACACGCTCAGAAACCCACAATATCCGCCATTACAGATTTTTGGGGGCGAAACCCTTAGAGACGCCCAACAAACCCCCTGTTGGGAATCACTGTACACTAGATAAAACCACAAAAAGAATCTTGCCATAGGGGATTCCTCTATAGACCTTTTCAGACGTTGGTGGCTATTGAAAGCAGCAGTGTGAATCTGCTGTTGAAATTATTTTAGGGGGGCATATGTTCATGTTTTTTTAGTTCTTTCCATGTATAGTGGCACATTAATATTCAGCGCCACTAAAACTGACCCAAAGATTTTGAATACATTTGCACTACAGCTTACAGTTATCAGGTAAACAGGCCTTTATCTCCTAACTAATGATCAGGAATGTTGAGTTACTTTACAAGTATGTTGCATACAGAATGTTTACTGACATTATTGCTATACAGACATGGAGAGGTACGCACTGCAGGACTTGTGTTTCTGAAATATTAGCATTATTTATTGGAAAAAAAATGTAAGTAAACCATGGCAAAAAATAAATATGGCTGCTTAATTGCAGTGCTACATAAGGAAGCAGAAACTGCATCGTGTTGGGACTTCAAATCAAATTTGAAACACCCCAAATGCATCTTTGTTATACTGCCTTTTTAACATGTCTTGATGCTAATGGGAGTAAGCTATGCATTTTCTGACTGGTGGTGGCATCTGTGGAAAACAATGCTTTTATTCTGTTGTGAAACCCGCTAAACATCAGTCCTGAATGCACCTGCAATGTAGGGCACCAGTCTACAATGGCCGAATTGGCTGTTTCGACCATTTTCATCCAAAAAGTCCTGTTGATTTGCACTGGAGATTTTGGCCATGAAAATGGCTTGAACGGTTGCTTCGGACAATATAGAATAGGGCCCTTACACCCTCTTGTTAGCATGGAAGCATACAATGCATTGCAGTGCCACGCATGGCAGCCAAACGGTTTCTCAACTCAACTGAAGAGGCTTAAAGAAAGATAAAGAACTTTAACAAACTTGTATTAATAAAAAAAATGACGGTACACTGTATATATTGTACAAGATGTGTTTTACATTTTCATTTCAGCATAGAAGAAATGTAACCTAGGAGTAGACATACGTGAATTATAGCATCAATGTATTAACACTAATGATTCTGAATTGTTTTATATGCTGTGAAAATTGCAGTGTCCTTTGGTAAGAGGAATAAGGTGATGTTATCCCTTAGATCTTTAGCCCTGCGCGTTTGTTTATTTTTGCAGGTTGTATACGGAAAAATGTTGTCATGGTCCATTACACTGGCTTTGAATGCAAACCCTAAACCCTGTGCCTTTTTAATATGTATGATTCCCAACAAGGTGTCTCTGTAGATCCACGGCTCAGCCTTGTACTGTTACCAATAATTAATAATACACAATAAAACTGTGTAGCATTGCTATAAAGCTGCATTTATAGTCCCTAACGGGGACTTAATCCGCTCCCCCTGAAAATGAACATGACACTTTGGGGATAAAATGCTGTATAGTCTGAAGCTGCCGTTCTTGGATGAAAATCTCCATTGTAGTTCATTTGGTATTTTAGGTAGAAAACGGCTCAAAACAGCCACTTGGCACAATATAAAATATACGTACCCCTTTATATTAGGATGCTTAGAATCTCTCTACACTTTTTTTTATCTTGCCACGTTTTGTATGTATCTACAATGTGATGCCACGCCTGAAATGTTGATTTAGAGCAGACGTGGCCAACTCCAGCCCTCAAGGGCCACCAACGGGTCAGTTTTTCAGGATATCCCTGCTTCAGCAGGTGGCTCAGTCTTTGAGCCACCTGTGCAAAAACAAGGACTGATTAAACCACCCGTCCTGAAGCAGGAACTTATTGAGCCACCTGTGCTGAAGCAGAGAGATCCTGAAAACCTGACATGTTGGTGGCCCTTGAAGACAGGAGTTTGCCACCCCTGATTTAGTCTATGGCTCCTATTCAATATGCTGGGAAGTGGCTTTCCTGTGTAGGAGAAGCTCCACTCAAATGAACGAGACCCAAATGTTGGTTGACACCGAGATGCAGCTTCACGGCATATTGCATGAGGGCCTGTGGGAGGGGATACACAAAGCTCGGATATGAGATGTCGGAGGTGGATCGGCTGTAACAGCCATTCATGTCAATGGCAGGTAACATCAATTGCGCTCCAATTTGCTTTATCAGAGGTTTGTGAATCACCTCCCTATTTCTGAGGACAACTTTAGAAAGTGATGCAAGAAGGGGCACTCTTATTTTGTGACTCCTAGCACTACAATACCAAGGCAGTTGGCATATATTTTGCATCGTGTTCACCAGCTTCCAACTGAGGGTCTTACTCTATACACAATGAAGAGGTCATACAGGATGTGGGGATTTCCGTCCTAAAACGAGCAGAATGGCCGCTTTAGAGTATGTAGAATTATCCCCGAAGAGACCTATTCTGTAAGGTCTGACTTGAGTGGCAGCTTTCGCCTGACTGGTGCGATCAGCCACATCGGACCTTGTTGAGTACGGTCCTTGGAGAGTGTGAACAGCAAGAGATAGAGAGGAGTGCAGCTAGCATTATGATTTTCTTTGTGTGGTCCAAGGTGACCTTAACCATCCAGTCCGAAGAACTTTCACATGACAGATAAAGAATTTGTCATATTTACTATATCTCATCATGTCCTTTTCGTGGGATGTTTTTTGTTTTTGTTAATCCTTAGTTCAGCGGATATGAGCAGTTGGAATATTACGTATCCGGGAGGTCAAAATGGATGTTTCCCCAGAGCAAAGTGCAGTCTGAGATTACTATGCTAATCTCAGATGCTAGAGATTAAGATAAATTATTTTCAACACAAAACAGAAGATCAGGGGGCACGATACTAGCATTTAATTAGTTTTATAGGCTTCTGGGGGGATTGGTGCTTTAATTCAATCATGGTAAAAACTAAAATGATGCAGTTCATGAAAAATAAATGCTGCATTGACTCCCATGTAGTCTTTTTTCCCCCCTTCAACAACCCTAGTGACCTCAAACCCACAGTAACTAGCAGGGAAGTCTGTCCTTTCTTTAAAGTACAGTTTGTTTTGGTCAGCGCCTTGATTGGGGGTATTGGAGGACTGCAGCTGTATCTACTGGTAAGAAACCAATACTGTTTTGTGGGTTTCTGTTCTCCAAATAAAATGTTAGTGCGAAATTGTGCTAAGCCTTAACGCACAAGTAAATCTGGGCTTTAGATGGTTGCAAGTACATAAGTACTTAATATAAAGCTTTATATAGCAAAACGCTAATTTTCAGGGAGCGGATCCTCAATATTAACTGCAGCTTTAAAGTAGGAAATCATGTGAAATATCTAGCTTAAATTCATTAAGTTTATTTGTGATCAAGCAATAATTAGTGGTGTATTTGATATACACACACACACACACACACACACACACACACGTTATGAATTGATGTGCTGGCAAAAAGATTTCTATTGTTCAGGATCTGTTATTGTGTGCATATATATTTAGTTTCGTACTCGCACATTTTAGTTATCTATGTTTTATAATGATGCTGTGTGTAGACCGCTTTGTGTAAAGGGAGAACTAACCATACAAATATCTATTTTGACCAGTTTTTGATAAGAGACAGAGTATTGCAATTTACAGGACATTCTCCAACCATGGAATGTAGACTCCTGCTATTTGTTGGCAGTCTAACTTAAAAAATGCTCAAATATCTTTTTGTGGACACACTGAGCAGACCTCCTGGTCCAGGAAGACTACTGGTTATAGTGTGACTTTACCGTGGAGAACAGCAGTTGACTGTCTTGTACATCCAAATCATTTACATCAGGGGTGGCAAACTCCAGTCGACAAGGGCCACCAACAGGTCAGGTTTTAAGGGTATCCCTGCTTCCACACAGTTGACTCAGTCAGAATGACAGCCCTTCTGTGCTGAAGCAGGGATATCCCTAATAACTGGCCTGTTGGTGGCCCTTGAGACCTGGAGTTGGCCACGTCTGCATTTATATCCTTGTAAGTGAAGTTTATTCAGTAACTTATCAAAAAGTGTTTAAATAAGAGGCACTGTTCCGTTATACCATTTTTATTTTGCCTGTTAATGAAAATGGTTTGTTTTTATTAGATCTATATTTATTACATGTATAATTGGGTGTTTTATATTGTATTTTTCGCTGCTGACTGGTATTCTTTGAAATCGGATGGAATTTCAAGACAATCAAAACATTTCTGTACCATAAAGGCTGTATATAGCAACTGGAAACGGGGACAAAAGGCTGTATAGCATGGGAAATGTTTTATTTTCAAAATGCTGTTCTTAACACAAAATAAAGGCTTTACTATTTAGTCTCTTTGTGGTAAATGACACGGTAAAACTACATGGTTCACAGAATGCAAACACTTCGATCTGCTGAATGTTTCCCAACGACTACATCAATTGTTCAACCCCTTTCAGCAAAGTTACATTTGCAAACCTATTAGGTTGGCAAACTACTTGGTTAAATAGTAAGTTATCATTCGTATACATGGGTGTGTATGTATCAAGCTCCTGGGAAAGGGCACTTTATTTCTTGTGTCAAATGCGTGGAACTTTTTAATGACGTTACGTAGGTTTGACGCAGATCTATTAGCCAAAAATTATTGAATCCTTCTCAGATCTGGATGATTTTAAAATATCAAAAAGGGAAGAAAAATGTCAGCTTGAAATGCACAATAGAAAAGAAGATCCTGGCACTCAGTATTTGCAAAATGAAGATTTAATCACAGCCAAAAAGTCCAACGTTTCAAATGCACATGCAGTCTTTCTGAAGGGGAGGCCTGCATGTGCAGTTGAAACGTTGGACTTTTTGGCTCGGATTAAATCTTCATTTTGCAAAGACCGAGTGCCAGGATCTTTATTTCTATTGTGCTTATACGTGGGACCTGCAGGACATCTCCTGATCCAGCGAGCACTGGCTATTTACCTTATTTATTCAAGTAAGATGTGTGCTAGATATACTTGCTAGATATACTTCTACTGATTGAGCTTGAAATGTATCCCACTAAAATGTGTACCAAATAAGTCTTCATACTGCTACTGTAGACATTCCCCATTTCGTTGAGTGACAGAAGCAACTCAAAGGACCCACTACCTTTGAAAATAAGAAACATGTATAGTAACAAGTGACTCTCACAACACCAATTTAATGGAATATCTAGTCTGAGCTTCATACAACGGCCCAGTGAAATGCTGCAAAAAAATATTTATAACGCAACAATGGGTTAGAACATTCTGTTAATGTGATCTTCAGCTAGTATAATAAATGAACACATTCGTTCTTGGCATCTCCGGGTTCAGCACATATCTGGTTCAGATTACTGTGTTCTGTGAAGTGGGTGATGGCACGTTAATAGAAACTGTTCGGCTGTGTGGCGCAGTGCCTCTGTCTTCTAGATCCTTTAATTCTCTTTCCACTGCAAAACATGGAGAATGTAAGAAAATTATCTGCAGAAAGTGATTATTTTGAGAACGCAAACAGAGGCGAGATTTATTTGGGGATGCTGGGAAATATCCTCTTGCTTTCTGATGCTCTGGCTGATGGAAGAGCCTGCAACACTTTATTTCAGCAGATAAGGTGGAGAAATTGTATTATTGTAGCCACGGGGTTCAAGTTCAAAATAAAGACCCATCAAAAGGCCATGTGCCAGATGCATAGTAAATCAATTAACAAAGCCTTCTTATAAAGCGAACGTCACAGGATAGTGCCCAACTGACCTGATATGCCTGATATAAAGAAAAGAGAACAGAAACAGCAAGTCATGGCTGAGAGCTGGGAATGAAATCAATAGCAAACAAAACCAGCTTTAAACAGAACCGTTTAGTAAATTGTGTCTAAGAGGAAGACAATACAAAGACACTATAAATATACTTCGGATGTGATGTACAGTACTGTACTCAGCTATTTACACGTAGTAGTAGTAGTAGTAGTAGTATAATACCAGGATAAATATATTTAATTTTAAGAACGAATAATGCTATAAAAGTCTGATACCAAGGGCCATGCAAGTGTGATTTGGGGGATTTCAAGTGAATAGGCAAAAAGGTGTCTTCCATCATTGGAAAGGGTCTTACTAAAAAAAACCGTGCTTGGAAAATATGGCCGTATTTCTTAATATAACATCCCTGCAAATGATGTAAATGTGTTTATTTTGAAATGCAGTTGTCTTGTATGGTACTTTAAAGTCCATTGCTTCATTGTAGTGATTCAAAACCATTCAACAAAAAAAAAAAGGTTCCCAATGATCTATTGTTTGTTACACTTATTGGCTCAGGCACCTCTGCCCCAAGAGTGGTTCACACTAAGGGGCCTATTCTAGTAGCTCCGAATTGTGACAACCGGCTTCTAAAATGCACGTTAGAAGCGGCTATGCATGGTTTGCTATTCTGTAAGCCCTTCTCGCATGTCCAAACCATGTGAAAAAGGCTTTTCTTAGAAGGTTTCATTACGGCTGCGCTACTCCGAGCGGAATGGCTAAACTCGTATCTTTTGCAAACTAGCTGCATTCTAGTAGCTCCAAAAAGTGCAAAAGGCTAAATCGCTTCTAACAACAACTCATCATGCTCCTCCTCCTCCTCCTCCTCTTCCACCTACTCGGTATCCCCTACTCTGGATTATTTTGTATTGACCCTTCATTTTTAGTGCACTTTATTTTAATTACAGTGCACTTGTTGGTTTAATTTTTATATTTGTTTGGCTGGTTTTTCTTTGTTCTACTTGGCAACAAGTAGAATTGCTTCGCCGGCCAATCAGTAAAACCAGATCAAAATAGACCTCCACCAAACCAACAAAACAAGAGGATACAAAACAACATGGACTTCCTATGTTTACATAGGCTGAGACTATCGCGTTTCTGAAAGATCATATGCAAAGATTGAAGAACATTTATGCTGACCCAATTAAATGAGTCACTATCTGCAAAAAACGACATTTTAATGCCTTGAACATCCTAGAAAACATCTTGCTTTGATATTGGCTAATACTAAGTGGAGAGGAGAAGCACCATGTGCTGTTCTTTTCACAAACACAAAGGAATGCGTGTAAACCATCTCATTGGTTTATAATTACTGAGGTGGCAATCTTAATTACTTTGTGACTGAATACAAACATATCCAAACTGGTATCAGTAAAATAGAAGCATGCAGATAAAGTATGGCTGATCAATAATCCTATAAACATTTCCATGAAACGCTATGTAAAACGGCCGGCATAAGCTTATATGGGTCCATATTAAAAATGGAAGCAAAAGGTGACACTGTGCTCATTTGCATGCCATTTCCCAGAATTCCTGGCTGCAGTGAAAGCACTGTATGCTAAGAGATAATGGGGAAAGGCAGGGTTACACACCTGTCTGAGATGGGAATGTGCTCACAAGTGGGATGTTAATTTAATGTAATCATATACCAAAGTTATTTCACAGTATAAAGAGTAAAAAAAAAAAAAAAAAAAGAGGTCTCTAGGCAATGTCTATATTAACACTAATAATTTTCTCACATTGCTCCAAAGCTCGATTCACAATGGTCATTCCACAACCTAAAAGTGTCAACAGTAACCCCAACAAGCAATCCTTTGGTTCAGCAATGGACTGGAAAGCGCTGGGGTTACAGTTAACACCTTTTGGGTTGTGATCTTGCCAGTTTTAAATCCAAAATAAGAATTCACATTTCGTGTCATCTCCCTCCATCACTTTTTCCATAGTTTCAAAATCAACATATGTTCAACTGAGGAATTCCTTCTTTTTTTGCCACTGATAACGGTGGTGCCCGCAAGGCATTGAGTTGAGACCTGCCCTGGGGTGAATGTTAAGAGCTTTGGAATATTTTTTTGATTCATGGGCACTGAAATCCAGCAGTGTTTACGTCTCAAGTATCTTGTGACTTTATCACAACATTCACAGCTGTTGCTGTCACTTTTTAAACTCAAAACATCTCAAAAATATTTATGGGGAAACTTTCGTGTGAGTTTTAAGGGTATTGACTGAAGCATCTCACGCACAAATCGCAGCTCGGAAGAGGGTAAGGATTTTACCCAGCCCAAGATAACCTGATGAGATCCAATCATTCCAGCTTTCTGGCTTGGATTCAAGGAACTGGAAGTTAGGAGACGGAAAGGTGCAGTCCCTCCTAGATTCAAAATCAACCAATAGCAATGACTTTATTTAAGGCGCGTCAACTTGGAGATTGATGCTATTTAAAAAAAAATAAAAAAAATCAGACACCTATAACACATTTTTCAGACCATGTTACATTTTATATGGCTTAATTTCTTGAACATGACATTGCACAATCAAATATACTGCACATCTCCCGTTTGGACCTCTAACATGGAGGGCTTTAAAGTTTAAAGTAGGGTGGTTCTGGACTGCTATGCAGAACCCATTCAAACGCCAAAGTTTCCATTAAAAAAGGGGGAGGGGAACCAACCAAATACATTTAGCTTGACCGTAGCCATCTGGAGCAAGGTGGCAACTAAGTGACCTGTGAGGTTTCAAAACTCTTAAGGCACTATTCTAACTATAAATAAATGTTCTCTTGGTCCACTACAAGGAATCACAAGCTATTTTTAAATAATAATAATAATAATAATAATTAAAACGAGTCAAGCCAGATATGCAGTAAATCTAATAGATATAGTTTTGATTTATTTTAATTATAGGTTACATTAAAGATTACATTTCAATTGTAATTTTACTATTGCTTTTTGGAAATATTTCATTTTTATTATAGGATAAGTATTTATTGGCTGAATTTAGCATGGGTTGAACTTGATGGACATATGTCTTTTTTCAACCTCATCTGCTGAGTAACTATGTGACATACTGTTTTTTCATCACGTTAAACCCTGCGTTAAAAGCTGCTGAGGTCCGAAAAATAATAAATCACTAGACTCTCCGAGGTGTTAAAAGTAGTGATGTGCTTTTAAAACTGTTTCATAGGAATGAAACTGATCTTCACACTATCTCATGATGTATTCTTCTCACGATTGACACTTGCAAGCAGTCCATAATAATGCCTCATTATGATGAAGGATAAAACATTTTAGGCACGAACGCTAGTTTGACTGCATGAATCTTACAGCTCTAGGAGCCAAAAGTGATGTCCTCATTGACCTCTACTAAATATGCTGAACCCATTGTCAAAATCTGTTGCCCAGACCCCTTAAAAAGGCAGCTGTCCCTAGTATACAAGTTCATGTCAAACATTACAGGCATCATGAGCGACATGAATACTTCAAAGGTAAAGCCCCTGTAAACTGATACTGCTAAATCTGGATAGACAATTACACTCAGAGGCAGTCTCATCGAGGAGCAAAGTGAACCAATGGCAGTAACCTATTTAACAGGATACGTGTAGCTGATAAAGCACCTTAAAAAAACACCTTTTTTTAAAAAAAAAAAAAGTACAATCCTACATTTTTCAAAGAGTATACAATATATTTTGTCAAACAGATTAAAAAAAAACAAATTAGAATACAATGGATTTGTGCACAACCCCTTTGCTCATAGGTAACTATTCTATAACCACATCATTTATTTTACATGAAAGTCCTCATATTGCCTCACATTGCTTCTAAATATAACTTGTAGTTATGCAGCCAGCTGTCTCATAATTAAATCTCCTTAACCCTCTCACTGCCAAACGAGACCTCTCTACATGCCCCTGTAGCAGCGAAGTTGTTACTAGCCATCACCATGAAACCCCCCCAGAAACCACCCATGAGTATGTAACTTTGCATTGCATTTTATAAGTGCTATTCCTGTATTATTATGTTCCCTTTCAGGTAGGAAAATGTGAACCTAGAAGCTGACAGTGCGTGCATGTTGGAAACTAATGTACATCAGGTTAGTGAGCGGAATGTGGAAGTGGCTCTTGTTGATGTCGGATTTCAGGATGCAATGTTACCAGATAGATGTGATGACTGATAAGAAGCTGCTTGTTTGAGTAGCCGTGACTTTGAACTGTGATGATTGATAAAGAGTTGTGAGAGAGGGAGATGTGAAAAGGTGTGAGGTAACTTCATTGTTATCTGGAAACAGTAAATCAATGCACCGCTGCCCCTGTGAATAATCTGTATTACAATGCATGACAGAGCAATGTGCAGAATTTGTTGGAGTTATGGAATTTTGGCCATTAAAAAAACAGCATTTTTGAGCATCCTATTCACAGCATCAAGCCCATTCAGATATATTTCAATTTTAAAACAATATTAATTAAACACTCTTACAAGGTAATTAAATAGTTTTACCAATACATCATAAATATTATGTATACTGATTGTATTCCGTGGGATACGAAGACCCAGATATACATCAGTGCACATCTGTTCACTCCCCTTACCAAACCACCATCTTCACCAGTATTACCCGTAGTACTCACTACTGGAAGGATCCATACTATGCTGACTATCAAACCACCACAACAGCTTCCACACCACCATTACATATCCACCCCCATACCACTGGCAACAGCCACGCTAACACAGGAAGCATTAATACCAGCATCACCTACATCATCAACACAGCGCTGGCAAAAGTACCTCACTAGGACTACTGATAAATCTACACAAGACAAATAATATATATATATATTTGCATGTCATTTCCCAGAATCCCTTGCTGCAGTGGAAGTGCTGTATGCTAGGTGATAATGGGGAAAGGCGGGGTTGCAGACCTGCCTAAGACATGCAGATGAGCATACAGCTATATTTGCATATATATATATATATAAATATATAAATAATAGCAAATGTAGCAAGACGTCTTGTAACTCCTCTACATTTTCCTCTTGATTTCCAATAATAATTACAGAAAGCACCCACAACACTAACACACCAACCACTCTGTACTATTATCTACTACTACTAACCTTACTACCAATAGTACACATATTACCAACAGCACCCAGAGTGCACACTGTGCAGTACACAACATTCTCTTGCTCTGGTTAAAGAGCAAGTAAAGTAATTGCAGCAGGAAAACATAAATAGTAACATATTTTGTGTTAGATTTTTTTCTTACAAGAGTTTTTGACTTGAATATAGCGCAGAGTCAGATATAAATAGATAAACAAGATAAAAGGAAAGGCATAAATATGCAAAGTTATTCAGTCAGTCCCAATGTGTAATAATATACAAGGATGCGGGTGGGGTCAAAATGATAGGAAAATATAAATAATGCTACTCACACGGCCAAGTGTGAGCATGGAGGCCCTAAATGGTATCTTTCAATGTTGTCTCTCAGGGTTTCTCTGTTTCCCCTGGGTTCGCAGCTTGGATCGCCAATAGGTGATGGATGTGAGTTCTCCCAGTCTCAAAAGTGGTTCCTCAGTGTGGAGCAATGTACACAGAGACGTTATGTTTTAAAAGGGGGTAAATAAATTTATTGACACATAATAACAATGAACTCACATATAAAAATCTTGCTCCAGCGGTGACGGTATTGTCCCAGACTGTGCGGTGCAGATAAATTCCTGCTGCCGCGTCCGGTATACATGGCTGTAGCGCAGCTCTTGCTGGAAACTACGGTGGCCGTCGGATGCCAAAAGTCCACGCCAACAATACAGCAACGCGTTTAGCAGATGTCTCTGCTTCCTCAGGCTCAATGTTTGGACGTGGTGTATCCTATGCGGTTTAAATACTTCCTGGATAATTGTGATGTATTATTATTTTTACATTTTTCAAGCATCAGCTGATAATTATCAGCGCATTTCCTGCAGCAGGATCAGATTTCACAATTATCCAGGAGGTATTTAAACCTCATAGGATACACCACGTCTAAACATTCAGCCTGAGCACATCTGCGAAACGCGTTGCTCTATTATTGGCGTGGACTTTTGGCATCCGACGGCCACCGTAGTTTCCAGGAACAGCTGCGCTAGAGCTATGCATACCAGACGCAGCAGTAAGGATTTATCTGCCCCGCAGCACTCTGGGACAATACCGTCGCCGCCGGAGCAAGCTTTTTATATGCGAGTTCATTGTTATTATGTGTCAATAAATGTATTTACCCCTATAACAGGGGATTTTATCCCTGTTCAAAAATTTGCCTCTAATCCAGCAGTGTGGTGGTTAACTGCTGGTAGACAATTAACTAACACCACCTGAAAAAGCCTGCCTCTGAGACAGGAAGTAGAGACTCTTGAGCTCACACGTGGGCTGACCCAAGAAGGGACAGAGAAGTCTTGAGCGGCTGTAGGCTGACAGCCAGACAACAAGGGGGAGAAGACTTCTGAAAGCTGAAAGTGCCTTAGGACAAAAAGGCTACACCAGGAGAGCAGAGAAGGATTCCCCCCTACAGCTACCAGAGAGACAGATAAGCTTTACTTTCTACGACTGTTGTATATCTGCACATATCAAAATATATGTTTGGGGCTGGGAAACATGCTATCTAAATGGAGTTCTGGACTCCATATGTTTACCTAGAAATACTCCCAAGTGGAGCAGAAGCTTTGTTTAACCCCTTATTTTGCATACATTTGATTTTCATGTGTTAAAGAAGCAGGCACAATAAAAGCCTTATTTTAGTTCACCTTAAAACCAGTCTCCATTGCGTAGCTCTGCACACGTCTCTTACAACTCCCTTTTAAAACATAACGTCTCTGTGTACATTGCTCCATACTGGGGAACCACTTTTGAGACTGGGAGAACTCACATCCATCACCTATTGGCGAACCAAGCTGCGAACCCAGGGGAAACAGAGAAACCATGAGAGACAACATTGAAAGATACCATTTGGGCCTCCATGCTCACACTTGGCCGTGTGAGTAGCATTATTTATATTTTCCTATAATTTTGGCCCCACCCACATCCCTGTATATTATTACACATTGGGACTGACTGAATAACTTTGCATATTTATGCCTTTCCTTTGATCTTGTTTATAGATCTATTTATATCTGACTCTGCGCTCCCCACACTTTTTCCACAATAATTGGCTCTATACTATTTTAGCTCTGAAAGTTGATTCACGTTTCATCTGTGCTTGTACATTTAAGTGATGCAACCAAGACCAGGAAGACTGCTGCTTTACAATTGTTTTTATGCTGAGCTTACTGGGATTTCACACTTCAAAGTGAATGTTCTCTGCTACAGTAACATACAATGCGCTAGAGGTGACTGGCTGCCCAGATTAAACATGACTCTGATGTTCTTCACTGGGTGCACAGTTCAAATATGTATATGCTTTTTGACCAAATTAGATACATTTCTCACCAAACAAGCTGCCCTGTTTAATTCAACCTGACAAAATACCAGATCTCATATAGAGTTAAAATTACTGTAACTTATCCCAAGTGGCTTTTACAGCAGTGTGTGTTCGTCGTTCTGATTTTAAGAGGTGTTGATTGAGCTGAGTTGTTAATTAACCAAGTTTCACAAAAAAAGTCTGCACAATTTGTTATTGGAGGCATCAAAAAATAAATATGTTGCAAAGTAATATATTGCAGGTCTGTCCGACAAGGAAGCGTTTTCATATATTAAGGTCTTTATTCAACTGTAAACTATAATTGTGTGAGCGGCCTCTGGACATCATGGTATAATGTTTATGGAGAAGGGCTTTGGCCTGCGAGATGAAAAGAAAAGGGGGCCTACCATTTTGGGGATTTACATTACGAGGAGGGGGAGGTTACTCATGGCTAAAATGTGGGGGGGGGGAGGGGGGGTGACTGCCCCACAATCTAGGGGTTTACTGAGGAGAGCTTTGAAAGAGGGACAAAATGAAGGAACAATTCTCCAGAAAAAAACCTCCTGTGGTGGAAACCTCTGGGGATCCACGGCTGAAAAGAGCCCTCCCTCTGGGCAATTTAGAGGAAAGGCATGACACATTCTGCATACAGGGTTAGAGATCTATAATTTGAAGCAGAAGGACTTCCATCTGCCGGGGATGTTAATGACGTGGGCTGGAATGTTGTTTCTGGAGGCTGAAGAAGCTGCACCACTTATGAATGATTGACAAGAAAAAGAAAATGGATTTAGGCCAAGACAAAGGATACATTTTTGTACGAAGGATATGAATACTTGGGCATAAAAAGGTTGACAATTGATTGGGAGAAAAGGACTCCAGGTTTTGCAAGGTGAGAAGGTTTTTACATGAGGTGGTAAGCCTTGACTGAACACTATTCATTGTACGTCAGGTAATGGGATGAGTACGCCTTTGGACAGACAGTCTGTTTTGGAGCTGGTTAGGCAAAGTTGGTAGAAATATTGATTCTTGTCAAGAACGGAACTAGCAGGATAGGAAACTGAGGTACAGTGGTAGAGACACTGAATTCTCCTGGTCAGAGGAATTTATAGAAGACCAGATGTATTGATACTGTAATAACTAAGTTGGCAAGTGGCTAGATGGTTGAGGCATTTGCAAAATAATGGGCCTTTGATTGGAAGGCGAGGAATTGGATCTGGACATGCTGATTTTATAGATTCTGGGATGATACTGTCTCCTAGTTTAAGAGACACAGAGAAGTAGGTAGCCAAGCCTAAAATAACTACAACTGAATGTGGCTGGGGTACTGGTTGGATGAGGGGTAGAAAGTTCCTAAATTTAGACCATGCTGTAGAGTATATCTTCCTGGTGTTATGGACAAGAGCATACCAAATGAGTTGATGAGCTTAAGTGGTGAAGAATGTTAAAGTATTATTAGGTTGGTAAAAGGTGGAGGCAGTGTTGGATCAAGGTTGGCTGTGGGGTGGAGGCGGAAGAACTCCTTTAATTGAAAATGTAAAAGAACATAAGCTGCAGAATTAGAATCACTAGGGCAAATGGATTTTTGAGAAAGCCAGGGATCTTTAGCTCTTGAATAATAAAAATATCACAACATGATACTGCCCTGTTCTCAATTTGGTTCTCAAGAAGAGAACCACTGTAAATTGAGGTCTTTGCCTTTTACTGATGTCTTTGAACTAAATGACTAGGAACTACTGTAGATGGGGAGGGGTGAGGACAGGAACGGGACAGAAGCTGTTGTACCTATTTGACGAGAAGGAATAAGTGAATGGTTGTGACAGATGTTGCCACTAGTCTTGTCGGAAGGCACAGGCTTCCAGTGAAGAGAGGTCCTTGGATATTCATCATGGATGAAGCTAGAATATGAATCTGTGTGAGTTTATTTGGAGGAGCTGCAGGATAAAATACGCTGGAGACGTGCATATTTTGTAGGGAGAAAGTAAATCGAACAGGCCTGCTTTCTTAGCAATAGAGGCGTAATAAATAAAGATGGGTGGATATTTTTTGCAGAGTTGGGTCTGCCTTGAATTGGCCAGTTCCTTTGGTCCGCGGATCAGTCTCAAAAATGGCGAGTCGCCTTTTCCGGATTTGTTTTCTTTTTTACACCAACAATGTATCCGTGGATTCCGCAATCCACTGACAGATTTTAAGAATCGAAACTACGGATTCAACAATCCGCGAATTTGATTCTTACAACCCATCAGCGGATTGCAAAAAAAAATCTCAAATTAAGCGCCTCAACTTTGAATCGCCGAAATGATATTGTGGATAAGTATTGCACTAATATAACACTGGATGTGCTAAACAAACCTACATGTACACATGCATAATGAGTCCAATCACATCCGCATTATTTTACAGAGCTATGCGCTGTTGTCTCAGAAAGAAAGAAGTGAAACATTGTAAGTTGGAAACAAAAACAGAAAGGCCAGCGCAACATACAAAATGACACAACATATAGTACAATACTTCAGTGCGTATCTGCTCATGAGTAAGGGTAATTTAGTTAAACCCTTTGGCCAAAAGGTTATAAGCCTGCAGCCACTTCACAGCATGACCAATCTGCAGGTCACAACACTACCTGGCACAATTCTCATGTAAGATGTAACCTGTGAAACATTTAACTAGTATTGGTTCATTTTAGTCCTAAGAGGGACTTTTGCACATATTTACTAATCAGTGCTTATTCATCTGACACCTTCCAGCACCAGAAAACATATTAAGGCTCATTCAAGTAAATGGGCGCTAAGTCATCTTCTGGCACTGGACACATGTTATAAAGCATAGCACTGGGTAAGTATGGGCCTGTGTCTCTAATACACGCATATTTAAATCACTTCCAGAGTATGTGTTGCCGGAAGTCTGAAGACAGGGAATTGATCACCATTTCAGTGCATCTTCACCACAATACTAGCTCTAACTGGACACCTGAAATCTTTTGATCGAACAGAGCAAAACAATGATACGTGCCACCCAATCCAAAAATGAAGATCTCAATCCTTTTTGCCATAAAATGAGTGAACAGCATTTGCTAATAAAAAATAGATATTGTCCGGTTCTGTACTTTCCTTGATTTGAACATTTGGATTTAACTCCGTGTAATGTGGAACTTCAAACCTCTACAAATGCAACAACTGACACACAGTCTCAGCTAGCAACTCCAGGCTGAAAGCATGTCTTGTGGTTGTTGTATGAAACATGTTATGATCAAGATCCTTCCTCGCTTTGAAATAGTGAGTTATGCCATCACAAGGGTCACTAAAAATAGATGTATGACCAGGTTGCATGTGGCACCTTCAGATAAGAGACTTTTTAGGGTGTGCTATTTCAGGTCTAATTACATCAATAGTGTGTGTTCAAGACAACATTTTCTGCTGGTTTAAGAATATCATCCAATTAACAAAGCCACTTTAACAGCAGATTATTCCACCAATATTCATTGGTTTAAAATGAGATTTCTGTAGTCTACCAGAATTGGGTTCACAGATACATAATTTGCAAATCCATACGGGTTACAGTGTTGAAGCATTTCTCTACACTAGGATAGATAATTTCTTAAATGAAACCGTGTTACTCTTGTACATAAAAGCAGATATTACAATTGCTTTGTTATAGCTTAAGTAAAGAATTAAGTTACATCAGGGTTTGTTAGCTCCTCTACTGGAGATCCACTAAGCTCTGTTAGGCTATTTAACGTGTTGTCAACCTAGCTAATGTCTGATTAAACATAACGCGGTATTCAGGAAAGTTAGTAACAGAACATTAACCCAATTTTACTTCTGTAAAAAGCATAGCATTAGAAATAATGGTCACATGCAAATGAGCTGTAATAGTAAGCCTACCATAGTCCCTAAATTCCACTTTGGTCAACATTGGTAAATAATATTGGATTATTTAAGTCTAAACCTGGTGTTACTGCCCTTGAAATCCTGAAATAGGGCATGGAGAGGAGTAAGAATAACAGGAATAGATGATGCAAGTTAAATAATAAAATAAACGTAGCGACGTTTTAAAATATTACCCCCTTTGTAGCCTGTAGTGGCTATTTCAGGGTCTGGGTGGCAGTAATGCCAAGACTTTATTAATATCAAGTTATTTAAAGGTAACGTAGTGGGGGTCTCCTGAAATAACACAACGTTTAAGCCGGAGCTCCAGTTTGGGCGTTGTTTGTGTGTACGTATCTTAGTGAATAATAGAAGGAATCCACAGCACACTATAATTCAATAAACATGTAGAAACACTCAATACATATAAAACAGGCGACGTATACTGTGTGCTGTGGATTCCTTCTATTATTCACTAAGATACATATACACAAACAACGCCCAAACTGGAGCTCCGGCTTAATGTCCTGGACAAAGGACCATTTGGGTCAGAAACGTCGCCCGTTTTAGATCTTTTTTTCCCGATGGAATAAAGTGTTTCTTCATTTTAATTTAAAGTACAGTGTGTGCTGTGGATTCCTTCTCCTATATACCTCCTCTGAGCTGGATTAATCATCTTGGCTCCTTTGTGTGCACCACTTTAAGTCAAGTACTCTCCCCGGACTATTTACTTTGTTATATTTAGCTTATTTTGTGTGCCCCAGACCTCTTGTTTTCTTGGCGAGTAAGGTGTTAATTCAGGGGACATAACCACATCCATTCCTGTTTTAAGTAACGTCAAAATATTTCCCCTACCACCGCTTTGTCAAAGTGATCACGGCATCACTGATGAGGCGAACGTAACAGGCGGAGTCCTCTTCTGGACAGATCATCTTCAGTGTTCTACAACAGGCGCTCAACTCTAGTCTTCAAGCCCCCCCAATGGGTCAGGTTTTCGAGTTACCCCAGCTTCAGCACAGGTGGCTGTGCCCCAGCACAGACTGAGCTACCTGTGCTGGAGCAGGGACTAATTGAGCCACCTGGGCTGAAGCAGGGACTGATTGAGCCACCTGTGCTAAGCAGGGATATCCTTCAAACCTGACCTGCTGGGGGGGGGGGGGGGGGAGTCGTCATTGTGGACTGGACTTGAGCACCCATGTTCTACAAGAGCTTGAAACGTGCTGCAAGCCCATGATGTAGCTGCTAGATCATGGGGCCCCTGAACTACCAGACCCCATGATGTGGTGGCTAACTCATGGGGCAATCACAGGGGTTAGCAGAGCTTAGTGAATCTGGGCCGACGTGTCCTGGAATTTCCGAGTGAAATCGGCGCGTGCATTGCCTTTGGTTCAGACACATCCTGATGCACCTTATTCTAGTTGTTGAATGTCTTTACTTATCAGCAGGTTTGTTAAACCATTAATTAGGTTGTCTTGTTACTTCCTGTTTTATTTACTAGGACATCATGCAGTTCATCCTGAACCAGAAGGAAGGAGTAAAAAGCCAGGTCTGACGTTACACATAATCACATACGATCGTGATACAGTACGGGCCTGGGACGCCGTGCTTACTAAACTACACTGGCTGAAATGGAGAAGTTATTCGGAAGATTGTATAAAGCAACATAGACAAAAAGACTGGAATACAAGCTAATTTTGGATGGGCTGGTACAACTGTAAATGATAAAGCATGTTCCTTCTAATACTGTATGTCTTGTAAAGCACAAACAACATTTGATGCAAAATCATTACATTTAAAGAACATGCTGCAAAGTTTTATGAACACATCCCCACTCCCAGACTCCCGAGCCATGGCGCCGGCCCGTCCTTAGGCAGTAAGCAGGTAAGATACCGCCTAGGGGCGGGCACATGAGGCACACTTCAAAATAAGGCCTGAAACGTCACGCAGTCACCTGTACAATGATACAAAAAACAAAAGCACAATATAGATTCATTGGTGGGTATTCGTTGAAGTTTTCAGGCTACAAAACTGATGCAAAAATTCTCAAAACAGCATCAGATTCGTCCAAGAAATAAAATCCTACTGAATACAAAGAAAATTAGATGCTGGGCTTTTTGGGGGGGGGGGGAGGAGGGGAGCGGGAGGGCAGGAAGCTGACAAATGATCCACTAAATATACGAAAGCATGCATCATGCTGTTTAGTATTGTAATGCATCGCGGGATTAAAAAGTACTCAGCATGTGCAGTTACGGATAGATTTCCTGTAAATATTAGGTCTGTGTGTAGCACTTTAACGGCTGTTTCAATTAGTCCTCAATGAGGTTTTCGAATGATCCAAAATAAAATGTATTTTTTTATTTCACATTTTCCATTTTCAGTACTACTGATAAATCCCCTCCCCCCTCCCAATATTATCATGTGATTAAACTAACATTTGTGAGTTGGTTATGTAACGTCATAGTGCTCTTTAAACTACTTGGATGTGCGCAACCTTTTAAAGCAACAATACTATCTACTTGATACATTTTTTTTGATAAGTGCAGAATCTTTGGTACTACACCAAGTTGAGAGGACTGCATAATACTGTATGGATCTATAGTTTTAGTCTCTATTGCTATGTTATTTCTGGCCCTTAAAGACGCAATCCAAGCTATATTCTAGGTGTGTTTAGAAAAAAAAAATCTGTTATGTAGTATTAGATAATACGTAATTATTTTTAAAATTCAACTCTTAATGCCCATATATTAAAACAAAATAAAGATTTATTTTTTTATATTTTTTATTTTTTAAAGTGCCGCTTGGATTACTTCTTTAATAAACACCCAGACGTTATACTATTCTGCTTGGGGTGTCCTAATACAGTTCCATGTAATTTCCCACTTATTAAAAAATAGATAAGCAGATGGAATTGTACCAGGTAATTTATTAACCTTCTATCATAGGAAACAAAATTAATATTATCTTCCCTTTCGATTTTACACTCTATGGTTTCCCAAATGTTTTGATGCTATTACCAAGCATGTGCATGGCGAACGTTCTTCCCCTGTACTGTGGGACCTCTTTAAAACTAATGAGCTATCAAAATTTCAGAACATCACTGAATGGTTGGAAAAATTGTAATTAGCGGGATGTTTCTATTAAAAAATAATGCATTATGGTTTTCTATCAAACACAATGTAAAGGTGATCTGTGATATTCAAAATAAAGATTTTATATATGCTATTTGTGTCAAAGATTTATTATTGAACTAGTTATCTGTAGAGCAGGGATGGCCA